>NC_041392.1:655668081-655688299 GCF_002162155.2 Triticum dicoccoides
GCATTAAAAAAGGATGCGCCTGGACTGCATTCGGTCATTGACATGCAGGACCAGACACACAGGTGCTATTAAATAGGTTGGTGGGTGGTATTTGAACGGCCGACGTGCAAGCCCCGAGGTGAACACAGTCTCCTTGTGTTCGTGTAGACGCAATCTGGCCTAAATTTGCGTCGAAAATGCGTCTATATAAACAGATGACCAAACATAATTTTAGAATGGCACGACGGGTTGGACCGCGTTTTTTTCCTGCATGGAAAAAAATGAGCGGGGGAGAATGAAACCGGTCACCACATTGAATTCAGCAAGCCAAGCCACACGATCCGCCCAAATAAATGCACATACCAAGCAGCAGCCCAACAACGTGAAATCCCAAGCAGCAGCCCAACAACGTGACACCAAGTGGCCAATCATGTTTGGTGTCTTATAGCATCTACAGACGGCCAACAGAAACCCTCCTCAAACGTCCGAGCGGGCCGCATGGTCACCGACCCATCATGAAATTTCGACCTAGTTGGGCACCTTAAACGGGCCTCAAACACCCGAACTGACCGGCACACCTCATATCTAGCCCAAATATGGGGCAGATATGGACACACCCGGCCGCGCCCACCATGTCAGACCCGGCCCATGCTGGCCCATCCAACCACACATATATTCATTCTCATCCGCTCATCGAAACCCTAGCCACTTCACACTCCACTCCCCTCGACTCCCTCCGCCACCCAAGTTCACCTCCGGCGATTTCTGGCCAGCTCCGGCATGGAAGGCAACAGGATCCGAGCCCTTCACCTCCAGATCAATCGACCACAAGCTCATCCCATGCGGCCCCGAGGAGGATCTGGCCGTCCGGCTTGCACTCCGCCGCTCCCGGAAGGAGGCCCGTGCCCAGCACCGCTCGGACTCCTTCCGTCGGAAATCCATTGCTCCCGCCAAACGGTGCATGGATCCGACGCTAGGTGTGCCGTTGCTGCCTCGCTGGAGGCGGTGCGGTCCGGCTGGCGTCCGAACGCAGTGGCGGACATGCATCCCCTCCGTTCGTGCGTCGAGCATCAGGACGCACCATGGGCCTACTCCGAGGAGAATATGGCACGGTATGCCCGCCGTGTGAGGCAGCGGGCGCGTGAGGCGACGGTGGATGTCGGCGAGGTGGAGTCGCATTCGTCAGCGTACCGTATGGTGCAGTAGTCCAGGTGCCGCAACCACATCGTGTTGGACATCACAGGCTCGTGCCAGGACGGATACGTCATCGATATGACGTCCACCGGCATCGTTCGAGTTACAGGCTTCGACGAGGAAGAGTAGGCCATGGGAGATGACGGCGCCTTGAGTCCCGTGAGCCGGCTCGTGTCCCATGCCCTACTATACCTTGATGGCGACCGGGCCAACGCTATGGGGAGCGCAGCCGACTGCCGCACATGGCCACGACAGAACTGGGCAAGCTCCGGTTAGATTAGGTTTGACGTTGCATGTAATAATATGGATTTGAGGTGTCCGATTGTAAAATCAAATATTTGAGGCGTAACCGGTCAATGTCCACGGACGCGCCCGCGTGCGTTTGAGGGGCCGGATTTGTCCATCGCGGCTGTAGATGCTCTTATGGGAGCAACTAGTATAGAATCTGAGCTTCATGTGAAAGAATAGAAAAATGAAATCGGAGCCATTGGATGGGAGATGAATGGCACAGATTATGGTGGAGGGGACTGCTCCCACTTAAGTGTACATTTCACGAATCACCCCCTAGAAATAGATAGATATAAACATCACTTTTATAGTAACAACCTCATGTCTCTCATTTATTTCCAAATCGGCAGAATGTTGATGACAACTCTTTCAAGCATGTCAATATTTGATTATATGTGAAAATTAAGTCATCCCCTTGACGCACAACTAAATGTATATGTCAAACTGGATTATCCAAAACAGAGCTAATATTTTATATGAATTATGCAACATAAAATTGAAGTTAACATTAAGGTTATCTCGCAATACACACCCACATCTGAATAGGCTGCTGAAAATGTTTGTGAGCAAGGTATTCCATTTCTGGGTGGACTTTGATCCACATACATGCATGTGAAGTGATCCATAACATGAGATGATTATTTTTATTACATGACCAGCAAAACCAAATATTAAGTACTAAAATGATCAACCGCTCAGCGAGCATTTGCTATCTTGATTGTACATGACATAATATTGTTCAGTTGACGTTTGCCTCCGGTTCGAATGCTTGTCTCTCATCAAGCTTCATTTGCAGGGAGATATAACACCAAACGAATATGATTCAGTTCAGCACAAGTCTGTGTTGGTGTACGCTCAACAAAGGAACTAAAATTATCTCGCACGCAAATGAGTTTCGCCCTTGCAGTCGTACACTTCTTCTGTTCATATGTACTCAAGATGCTTCTGGTGTCAGAGCATCACCCATCTACAAATACATGGACAATTTTATAGTTTACATCAAGGCAAGAAACTCGAAATAATTATGTTCTTTCGTGGACTAAAAGTCTGTAAGGTACACTCAGAGCTTACATATAAAAAAGACTGGTGGGCACACTCAGAGTGTACACAAGCATAAAAAATACAAACTTATAACACAACTTAGCCTGCAAATAGCCGTAGAAAAGAACTGAGATGAATAATTATTTCCGGTGGCAGAGAAACCTACCTTTGAGGCTTTCACCATGATTAAGCTTCAAAGTGTAGCATTGATGCTGCTCTTTGCTCCCTCAATTCACCATGCTTTTCATTCGATTTGGATTCCAGTATGCAAGGCGAAAGACTTCAACGAGCACCACTACTAGAGAGGAGAATGTAAAAGAACAATGCTGCACTCATTTAGTATTCATATGTCCTGTGTATAGAATGGCATTTACAGCAGAACACTAGCA
Organism: Triticum dicoccoides; assembly: GCF_002162155.2. NCBI lineage: Eukaryota > Viridiplantae > Streptophyta > Magnoliopsida > Poales > Poaceae > Triticum > Triticum dicoccoides. The sequence goes on from NC_041392.1 coordinate 655,670,973, forward strand.
ATGAGCAATTAAAACAAAATACTACAAAAATACAAACATTTCAGGACTAGATTGGGGCCAAAATTTGGCATGAGACCAAAACTTGGCATTTGATTGGTTGAACACCAAGCGTGAGCCCCTCTCTACAATTTTCCAAATATTGGCAACTTTTGATAGAAAATTGGCATAGATCTTAGTCTCAGACATTCATGCCACTTTAAGACTAGGGCCACAACTTGATTCAGCATGTAAAGAAAGCAGCTATGCAAAGCAGAAATGAAGCAAATATTTTCTAAATCAACTTTGGAAATATGTTGCGATGCATATTATTTGCTATTTTCAAGAATGCACAAGAATCCCAGGACCAAGTGAAACAACTTCTCAGGCCATACCTGTTGTGCTCCCCCCTTATATGTATTCAACCAAATTTCTGAATCGTTGGTTCAAAATTAGCTGAATCTCCTATTTGTGGACAAGAAGCTTTATAACCATCAACTAAAAAAATAGGAGATCTCCCCTTATCACATTACACTAACTAATCATGCGTCTTGTATGCACTAAATAAGTGAAGGGTTCACTCTCCCCACTAAACCAGTCAAACACCTTGCGATGCACTACTTTATAACAGAATTAACACACCCTTAGCATGTCTGAGAATCGATGTAACCAAAGCATCAACAGATTAACGATCTACAGGCTAAAACATGGCATCAATTTGACTTCAGGTTCAGATTTAATTGGTTCTCGTATTAATCTAGGAACTCTGTACATAGCACGAGTCATCCAAAGCAGTCACATGCCCATATATAACGATAATATTGCATGTAATGGCCGTCACTGCGTAATCCCATTGTTATTTCAGTGATTTCGGATGGTACACATTGGTGACCCGTGTACAATTGCTATGATTTAGTGTCTTCATCAGCCGCCTCATTAAGGCCCAACCTTCCTGTAGATCCCTCATCTACCCTAGCAGATCTTTGACGAATGTGCACACAGAAATCTAGTTGCGAGAGGAGGAAGTAGGAGTATCAGAGTATACCTTGATCCTGGGCGTGAGAGGCGAAGGAGGAGCCCACCACCAGCTTGCCGCCAGCGATCTAGGATCTTGAGAGGGGGCAGAGGTAAGGATCACGCCGACAAGCCGCTCCAAGGGCCTGAGAGGGGAAGGGGATGAGTAGCACCCATTTGCTTGCCTTAGGCGAGCTACTGTAGTTGCCGGAGATGAGGATTGGGGAGGGATGCGGATCTCGACCGCCGCTACTGTCCACAAGCGGGAGGGAGATGGGCGAGGGGGAGGGTGACTCGTGGTCGCGTTTGGAGGAGGATGTCGGGAGAAAATTAACAAGAATAGAGGGTCCTTTTTGCTAACCCTGCGCAAAGATCCCACCACCAAAATCTGTACCATCCATCTCAATGCTAACGGCTCAGATCATTTTTTCTATTTTTTCACCCGAAGCTCATCTTCTATTCTAGTCGTTCCCTGCTCTTATGCGCCTGTTATAGGCTATTTGGTACGTAGCATGCAACCCGCTCTCTTCACTCAATCTAAATGGGCCAACCCATCTTAACGCAGCAAAGGAATCTTCCCTCCTTGATTTTGGAAAGCTTTCAAATGCTTCCCAATCATTTATTTCAATTTGGGTTTCTCCGGAATCAGTTTTGTTGTTTTTTTCCTTTTTATCTCTATTCCTTTTCCTTTTTCTTTACTTCTATTTTTTTAAAGCACGAACTTTTCTTAAATTCGATGAATTTTTTCTAAAAAAAATCAATGACTTCTTTCAAAATTGATGAACGTTTTTTCAACATTGATGAACTTGTTTTCTAATTCATGAACGTTCTAAATAATTGTGAACTTTTTTCTAAATTACGATGTTTTTCAAAAAAAAAATTGATCAATTGTTTTCAAAAACGGATCCTTTTCCAAGTTTTGAACTCTTTTAAAAAATATATGAAATTATTTGATGAACTTTTTACAAATTTGATGAAATTTTTTACAAACTGAATGAAATTATTTAAAATTTGTAAAGCTTTTTGTCAAATTCGTGAAAATATTCAAGTGGATGAACTTTTTCCAATTTCGTGAACTTTTTCAAATCGATGAACTTCTTAAAAAACGGTGTACTTTTTATGAAAATCTATGAACTTTTTAAAAGTCAACTATCAAATGTCAGATGGTCAACTGATCAACTGTCCAACTCAGACTTATTTTTTAGGCAAGCCAAGTCAGTCAGATGCATGGATGCCAGCAATTTGCCTGTGACGGAGCGAGATGCGAAGCGAGCGCTATTTCGCCTTTTGCTTGACTGGCCGCTACAATTTGCTTCGAGCGCCAGGAGAGAGCTAGCCGGTGCTGAGAGGGCCAAATAGGGGGAAACCATATTCGCTGCTCTCTGCGGCGAATTGTCGGGATTTCGCATAGTGGCAAGTATGAGAGCAACGAGACTTGGGTCCGCCCACTTATAGCTTTACAAAGTCCGGCCAACGGTTTTGGGGACCTTCTAGAAGGTTCCCTGAAAAGGGTTTTTTCATGTGTTGTTTCCTTTCGGGTTGTTTTCATTCGTTTTTTACTTTTATTTTTCCTTCTTCAGTTTCGACTTGTCTTTTCTTTCTATTTTACTTTCTTCTTTTAATTTTTTCACTTTTTTATTTTTTCAAAATATGTTCAAAAATTTCAAGAAAATCACATTTTCCAAAATTGGTTCCAAATTTCACAAAACGTTCCTATTTTTTGGTTTTTTTGGAAATAGAAAAAATGTTCAAAATTAAAAATAAATAGAAATTCAAAAGTTGTTCACTTATATTCAAAAAAAGTTCAAAAATTGATTTTTTTTATAATTTTAGAAATTGTTCAACAGCTGAGAAAAAAATTCGTTTTCAAATTTTGTTCACAATTTCAAAAAATGTTCAGGAATTTCAAAAATTGTTCCTGTTTTTAAATTTTGTTCACGAATTCCAAAAGTGCTCATATTTTTAAATTTTGTTCACAAATTAAGAAAATGTTTTGGAATTTCAGTAATTGTTCATTTTCGAAGCTTGTTCATGTTTTCAAAATTTGTTCACAAATTCTCAATATATTGGGGTATTAAAAAATGTGTTTGCCTTTTATGAAAAAATGTTCATAATTGCATAAGATGCTCGTGTTTTCAAATTCTGTTCACATTTTTTTTATAAAAATGTTCATTCTGAAAAAATGTACACGGTTTCAACAATTTGTTCGCAGTTTCGGAAAATGTTCCCATGTTTCAAATTTTGTTCACATTTCCCAAAAAGCGAGCCAATACGTATTTTGTTTGCATCTTTGAAAAAATGGTTCATGATTTAACTTTTTGTTCTGAATTTTAAAAAAGTTCTTGTTTCCAATTTTTGTTCCAAAATTGAAAATTGTTCATAATCTCGGAAAATATTCGATAATTTCAATAAATGTTCCCATTTTCCTTTCTGTTTTTAATAAAAATCGGAATTACAAAAAGGTTTCATTTTTTAATGAGTTTGGAATATCAAAAAAATTATGGCATTTCAAATCTCAATGACTACTATGTCTTCTTATTGCGTTTTGCGCCTCTATTACCAGTGGTTGACGTGTGGTGTATTGGTTATGTTTTTCTTTTCGCGTGATAGTTAACAAGTGGCGTGTAGGTGGGCCGACCCAGGTGGAAGACTCCCCGCGTGAAACCCCGCCATTTCTGCGGCAGATAGGAGGTCCCCCAAATAGGAGCACTCCTGCCAAGCGGTGTGCCGCACCAACGCAGCAGGCTTCCGAGAAGCGAAAACCAGATCGCCGCTGAATGAGGACCGATTAATGAAGAAGCCCAAGTCAGTTTCCAGAGCAGCAGCCCAGAATTGTTTGCCTCGCATGACGCATGTTGAAACAAAAAATGTAAATGTTTCCGGTGTTCCACCACTTCATCTAAGCTTTTGTTTAAAAAATATTATGATTGGAGCTCCTTGCTAAGTCAAACATGATGTATTCCTTTGAATTGATCTTAATAGAAAATATATTTTACCAAACTTTTGTCTCCTTTACTTGACACTCTGGAGTCCTAATTATTCATTTTCTAGACACAATACTTTGGGCAATGGATTAGACTTCTTAAGCCATTCTCTATCCGTTATCTATGTCTTTGAAAATAAATTATTGATCAATGCAGTGGAAACAAATAACAAGAAGTACTTTCCTCACATCTAAATGTCACTATGATACTATGATTTTTAGTCAACTAATCTTCCTAAGCCAGTTCCTGCATCGAGTACATTTATGTTCACTAATTTTCAGTTGTCATGCCTTCCTGAGGGTGGAAGTGTTCCTGGGCAGCTACGTCCATACCCCTCGAAGAAATTCTTTTTTCCATTCAGGTAAGATGCCTACTCATGTACAACTTTCTCATGTTCTTCCACCACGCCATGGTGAATTCCTCGAGTTTTCTATTTCTTTATCATGGCTATTTCATTGAATTTAGTTCATATATTTTGGATGGCCTAGCTTATATGTATCCTTTTAGTACTCTTAAGGCAAGATCAGCATCACGGCCACACAAAAATCAGTGAAAAACTGTGAGCACATAGGTAGCATTATTTTGTAACCTTTTATAACTTCAGTGAGTTAGATCATCAATGGAGTACATATATGAACTTGCTGAGGAGATGATTTGAAACATTGGTAGACATATTTAGCAAAATTATAAATATAATTCTGATATGTCAGCTTTACTTTGGTGATAAATGAGAATTACTCATGCATTATTTTTGAGTACCAAATATGCATCATGTCATCACTTGAAGGCCATCTCTTTTTTTGATAATACATCATGTTGCACCATAGTTCTGTAGAAGGTAGCATAATTTTTTTACAAGAAACTAAAAAATCACGACAGTCAGTAATATGGGGTAACGCACCCAGCCCTACTCCTGCTCCTAGATACAAACTTTTCACCTCCCACAAAGTACTCCAAGTTCAACACTTTTGTGCATTTTCATAGCATAAATTTATCTGGAATTAAGTCCAGCGGAGTATTCCCTGGTCGTTATTGGCCGAGGTTTCTAAAGACGCAGGACGACGAGGTAGTCGAAGCCCTCTTTAGCTATTCCAATAAATATACTCCTCAAATGGATCCACCAAGCCTCAAGGTCATCAGTTTAAGATCACACAATGATGTTAATTGGAGTCTCCTAAAACATCTAATCCATGTTTGGTGCACTGAATTGCATTGCAGCATGATAGGGTCAACTGTGTCCTCTTCTTGCAGACAAGTGTAGCATGCAACCATGGAGTTATAGATTCCATGCTACTCTTCGATCTGATGTCTAGAGCCTAAGCTGGATGGCCATCTTACTCTTAACATCATCACATAGCTATATGAACTTGATCACTATAGGTTTTGAAGGCCATCTTATTTTGATCCCTCGAATGATGAATTTACTTGGGTAGCAAACTAAGCAGTCGAGTTTGCACTTTTCACTTTCAGTTGATTGATGTTCAAATTTTTCTACATCTTAAGTTTTCTGTAAATATGATGGGTGTGGAAAATCATGTATTTACCATGAACTATCCTCATTAAAAGCATATATATTGGAGGACCAAGTTTGAAGCAACTTTAAGCCTATGCGATCTAAGAACTAATCCGTTTCTTCCCTAATTAATGTTACATTACTTCTCTGCTGATTAATTAAAAATAATGTGCAATTGTGACCATAGATCAGTTCATGCAAACTTATATTACAGTAACTACTATAACTTCATGGATTTTTGAAAAAACAAGGAGTTAATCACACGTTTCAAGAAATCACAACACCTCAAACAAATGTATACGAATTACCTTGTATTCCTGACAACAATAAGCCAAAATAGGCGGTTGTGCCATCATGGTCCTGGTTATTTGAAACAACAAGGAAATAATTAACCACAAGCTATAAGAAAGCACAATACTTCAAACAAATGTATACAAATTACTATATTTATAGCAAATATAAGCCAAAATAAACGGGCATAGCAATATGCAACATCAATGATCTAATGTTCTAAGACAGAGGGTTCTCGGTGTGTTCATTGCATGCTTGTGACGTCCATTTGGCCGGTGATGCGCGTAAGTACCACCCCTGTAAATCGAAAAGTAGGCGCCATCGTAACGAATGTTGTGGTTCTCGGTTGTGTGGTAAGTTTATCGATTATACATTTGACATCCGTCGGTTAATGTAAAAACCTTGTAGGAAGCATGTATGTCCATCAGACCTTCACAAAGCGTATGACGACTAACATATTTCTGAGAGATTTTGGCGATGTTCCTTGAACAGGATGGAGAGTGCTCGTGGATGAACATGCTGATACGATGGGAATAAAGCAATGTAAAGTGTGTGTCCTCGATACCAAGAAAAAATCACAAATTTCCATCTGTAAGAAAATATAACATAACAATGCAGATTTAATGAGTACTTAGACTCAACATCTTCTAAGCATACAACAATTACAAGGGGTTCAAGAATGTTCATTTCATCATATATGATGTAAATATATTAGTTCAGAGACTAAGATGAGACAATGCTGAATCAGATTGATGGTTCTTTGAAGCTCCAATTTTTCTGCGCATACTGATAGATAGCCACATAACTTACAATGTATGATTCGTGTGGAGAGGATTTGTAGCACGCGGATGCGGGGGCACACAACCATCTTTATATTTTGTATTTGATTTTCAAGATTTCATATCTTTTAAATCAAAAGTTCAAATTAAGTTTTGTTTTCATATGCATGTTTTTGGTGATGAGGGATTTCAAACATGATCCATTTTGAACATCTTTTGACGTTTGTTTAAATTTTCATTAAGTTTCAACTTCTGAAACTTGGAACGAGCGGTCAACAAAATCGTAAGTTTTAAGTTTCAACTCTGAAACTTGATACGAGCAACCTACAAAATCGACTCCTAATAAAGTTGCGGATCTCGTGCAAGATCGTAAAACTTAAAACTTGTTGGGCCCTCGTGCAAGATCTAATAAATTTGCGGATCACGAAGCAATTGGGCAGCTTGTGCGGCTGCGTAGGTGCGTGATCTCATACCTGCATGCCCTTGCAAATTTCCGTCAGTCATGCAAGAGTTGACTCAAAAACAAAGTACCCACCGCGTTGGATCTCCAAAAACGACACAAACACCACATGTGTGCCTTATGGTGCCACCCATCCCCAAGTGTTGAACTAATGATTATAAAGTCAACCGAAGAAAAAAACAAGGAGAAATAATAGCCTTCATCTTCATGATGATACGCTAACAAATGAATTTATCATTTACAGGAGATATATATGTAGTTTACCTTGATGAAAAAGTTGTCTAAAAAGTGGGTCGCTGTGTGAAGACAAGCAATTTAGTAGTCAAAGTGAGCCGAATTCCACAGAATTGATCAAGAGCACCGACAATATAACAGGCCAAGAGTAGATAAATGTGAGTAGTTGAGCATCATACTATTATGGGTTAATTGCTACTCTCTTGGCATACTCGCGGAAGGGCATGTTTGGCACCTGCTAGTGTACCGATACCTTCCGTACCTATGGTAGTGATTAGTGAAGTGAAAAAGAAAACGAATAGAGTAAGTTGGTCTACTCGCTCCATCAAGTTACATGGAGATGAAGAAGAAAAAAGCAACTCCCAAACCTCTATTGGTTCGTGTTCTCTTATGGTGGGAAGTGAGGCATATATAAGATGGACCGGGTAGAGAGACCGAGCCGGGTGCTAGGTTAATTCCATCGCAATTCATTTAGAAAAAATATAAAATAACAGGCTACAGTAAAGAGGAGGGTTAGTGTCCGATGAAAGTGGGAGTACACAATGAAGCATCATACTTCATAGTACCCATTCCTTATCATTTATCTATGCTTTCTAACAATAGTTTTGTGCATATATGTTTTATGGTAATTAGGTATTGAACAAGATCCTTGGGAGCTTCTCAATATCGTATCAGCTGGAAGATAGTACACATAAAACATGTCCTCTTACACCATTAAGGTAGTAGAAAAAATTCTAAAGTGACGGTGTGTTTTATGATAATGGGCAACCTAATTAATGTATCAAGTTGATGCAAACATTTAAAGTCAGCCTCTATAACAACACAATGACAAAGCATTGAGGATGTAGACAACAAACAACTAACAAACGCAAGATAGTAAGAAAATAAAACCAATAAGTGTAATCAACACAACCATCCTCTTCAAATAAGGCACCACTCCTCTCTGCTTCATGGTGATACTACACGATGTACGACCTACATGAAGAAGGAATCGGCCGACACAATCTTGGTAAACAGAGGAAAGCGACACAAAATCACGATGACCCAGAAGTCTCTAATACAAGTTGTAACAACCTGATTTTTTATAGCCTGATTTTGTGCTTAGTATGGTGGGTTTTTTTGCACTTCTTTACAAGATATTTGGATCCTGAGGTGGTAGGTATAATAAAAAAAATGCCATGTTTGCTTCCCGCTCGAAGGTAATATCCTCATCCTATACTGATGCCATTGGTCCAACTTGGCTTAATGTTACTGAGAGAATATCCAGTAATACCACCATTTGCATGCTAACTATTTTGAAAATATCACATTTAAATGTTTCAAAAGTTTTTGATTTTTGTTTGAATGTTCACCAGACATGTGTATACAAATGAAATTCATATCCAAATTCGGAGCACAAACCATGAAATAAAAAAGGCAAATCCAGATGTGAATAGTACAATTATTTACACGCTTCATGTTTTGTCTTCTTTTAGATATCTATCTTTTCTTACATGCTTGAAAAATTATTTACTACTGAGCGTAGTTTCGGTGTTTTCCTATTTTTTTTAAATGCATAGTATGAGAAAATATTCCTCCTTTATGAGGCATAACAGTGGTAAACCTATGGTTTGATCCTTCATGGGATGGGGTACAACTACCCTCCTAACTATCCAACCCAAGTTTGATTCTCATTTCCTAATTATTTACTACTAGACCATTTATCTACCAGGTAAAAACTAGCCAGTCTCATCGTAACATGCTAAATGCCTGGTAGGTTGAAAATTTGTGTTGGATGGTTAGAGGTACAGGTTGATATTTTTCATATATCAAAATGCAGCTTCTCGACTTCCATGTAGTAAAATCCCGGCATGGGTTATATGATCTCGGTATAATCATGTGGACAACTGCCACCTGCATCTATGCAAATTCTGGCGGAACGCTATCATCTTGACATGCCAAGTCATAAGAAGGGCATTGCAACTTTGGTGATGCTTCTCACTTTAAAGATTTGGAATGAGCGAAATGCCAGAAGGTCACACTATGGCTCCCATTTTTCTTCTTCTCCAGAGTGGAAAATACACGTGTTGTCTTTAGAGGTTCACATATGGCCACAGATGTGTTGTTATGGACCCACCTCTTCGTTAGAGGCATTCCAGTTGGCGAGTGTGGGGGTGTCACGACCTACCTTCTTTTAGGTTCAGAGAATCTACTAGGAATTTTCGGGTTGTTGAGATTCAGCAACTAGCTTCGCAATATTATCATTGATTGAAGATCATGACTTTGTTTTGTTTTGTTTATTAGATGTTGCATTTGTTATCATGTTGACAGTGTGCATACTTTGTCATCATGTAGCCACGAATGTCAAGTTTACCTATTGTCTCATAGCTTAATGCATTAATAAAATTTCACATTATCGAATAATATGTTGTCACTTTAAAACTGGTCTACTAGCTTTATGGCACAAGAGGCCATGGTTATTATTTTTATATGTAACATCTTTAAGCTTGATGAGTGATAATTTTACACTCATTTCACCTTTTTTAAACCAAGATATTTCATTTAAAAACAGATATTCGCTTTGATATTGCTACTAATGACTAATGAAGGCAAAGGATTCCACAAGTCCTTTCTTTGATGTGTTCGACAGGAAATGGCTAAAAAGGGAAGAAATCACGTGTGGAAATGGAATGGAAGGGGAACAGAGGAAGAAGGAATCAACAGGAGGCATCTGCGTGAAGACATCACGAAATACGGCGTTCCATATAGGCGCACGCGCCGGTATGAGCGCCCGTTTGGCATGGATTTCGAGGCAAATTATTCACCTAAAGAACTTTTATTAAAGGGATCATGTCGAGATGTCAACAGAGCGACGAGCACAGAAGCCAGAACCTCTTCATCATCATCTTCATCCACAAACCGTAGCTGCCGCCATATCCACCGCCACCATAGTGCTCTCCCATCTAGTTCATACTCGTAATCGTGCATCGTACAAGGCATCCATTGTGAGACATATTGCAGTTAATCAATCTCGAGATGTGTTCTTCAATGTTTTCTTCCTGCAATTTGATCTCCATGTGTGAGTAGTTCGATAAGGTATGGTTGATGCATGAGCCTTGCAACCCGAGGTATTTGTTGAGGGGGTCAATGGAAGACTTTGACATAACATCCCGTATTTGTGAAATAAAATTGTTTCGTGAAGATGTCTCTTGTCTTGTTCGTGATCTTCATCCTACAGGTACCCATGATCATGCAGATCAAGCACTAGTGAAGCTAGGAGCAAGGAGACCGTGAAGTGTTATATTGAACACAAGTGACAGTAAGGTTTAGTAGGGTAACATGGATCATATCCTTTGGGAAAGTGTAGTCATTAAATGCCCAAAGCTCTTGTCTAATTTCATTATCTTAGTTATCGAGACAACCCCATGCGACGGATAGGCCTGCGGTAGAACAACTGATTCTTGATGGTGGACTCGTTCCAGTCAAGATGTTATTTGGACACATCCCCCACTTCGGTACATAGCAAACACATCTCGGTTGGTGACTTCCAGCGCATAAATTAATATCCTATTTGATCCCAATGCAAATACAAGGTTGTAAGAATAAGACTTCATACCTGTACCTCTTTCTATTGTAAGTGTTTGAATCACTATTTGCTTGCTGATCCGTTCAAAAGCTGGATTTGTCACTTTGACAAAAACATGCTCGAGAACCAACGCTTCGAAGGAATCTTCCTCTTGTGGGTTCGATAACCCAGGATCACCTTTAGGAAAATAGATGCGGGATACTTCTTTGGTTCCAATACCGGATCAATAAAAGGGGGTATCAAAGCTCATGTGATATCATCTAGAGAAGCACCCAAAGGCATGTTGAAGACCCAACTCCACAACAACATATATACATTAAAAATTTGGTAATTTAAGAAGAATGATAAGAGATGTGCATTTATGAAGTGTGTATGCTTCTCAATGTACTCCTTCCCTTGTTGGGTGTCAACCTCTCATTCTCCATTTTCCCATCATTTTGTGGTCTTTTAAATCAAATTGAGGCAGAACTACCCCTAGAGTCTTGCTCAATCTCTCTTTTAGTCCATCCTATATATGCCTCACTTCCCATCCTAAGAGAGATGAGGTGTCAATTTTGGTATAGGGTTGCTAGTTCAAGAAATTGCCTATTTCTTCTCTTTAGTTCCTTACCCTAGGCAAGAGATGTATCGGGACGTGAAAAGGTTTATAACTAGCCCTTGCGCGAATAAACATATTCAATTCTCGTTAAGTGATATTGCAGTTCTGATTTGACTTTGCAGAGCAAAGTCATGACTACAGTACCCGGATATTGCCTCTACAATCCGTGAGAGAACTGGATCAATTTTACTGTACATGACACAAAGTTATAGTATAATATTTTGTCCAATAGCTTTGGTACCATACATATGTCCCATAGTATTTAATCAAAACCGCTAGCATTAAATCTGATGGTTCACAAAGAGCAAAGTCAGCTAATCCGTACCATTCATAATAACATGATGCTTAAAGACTCAAAATCTTCCGATGCCATCTTATATGTTCTTTTAATTTGCTCCGCACGACACATCACAGGGGGTTCAGAAGTGTTGTAGAATTAGACCGTAGCCAGGCCCCAGGCAATGGGGACCTTGGCCTGGGTGTGGCGGCTAAATACTTCACTGACCATAGCATCGATATAATTTTTTATGAGAACCTCACGTTTTTCTTCCGTAACCTTAGACGGCTAAGGCAAACTCTTCCCGCCATACTTCACCAGCAAGCACGTGGATTCGTTTTTCCTCTTTTTCTTTTTTCTCCGGCGGCCGGTGACGGGGAGGGGAATCCCGGTGTCTCGCTCCAGTTAGTAGTGTAGGTTAGAATTTTTTTAGTCCTCGCAAGTGCGGCACTCGGGTGGATGGCGGCCCTTCTTGTTCGAGTTTATCTTCTGGGCTCGATCCTCCTCGAATTCGTTCGTCTAGATGTAGTTGATATAGCTCTCGTAGATTTTTGTCATCTCCTTGAAGCGGTGAGGTTAGGATTTCTCTTTATGTGGCGAGATTTGGTGTCAGGTACTTCATATGTACGCAAAGGTTCAACGGCGACGACTGCGGCTCCAATGCAGCGGTCCTTAGGGGCACGTGCACGAATATTTCCCAACTGTTATCGACAAGGTCAAGCTAGCTCCGGTAAAGAAGCGGCAACAGAGGTGCGTCGGCAGCTTGTTCTGATGGCAGTACCGGTCGTTTGGTGATCTCAGAGTCTTGATCTAAATTTTAAATTTTATTTTTTTAGAAAAGGAGGATGACCCCGGCCTCTGCATCTGGGCGATGCATACGGCTGATAACCCACAAGTATAGAGGATCGCAACAGTTTTCGATAAGTAAGAGTGTCGAACCCAACGAGGAGCTAAAGGTAGAACAAATATTCCCTCAAGTTCTATCGACCACCGATACAACTCTACGCACGCTTGACGTTCGCTTTACGTACAACAAGTATGAAACTAGAAGTACTTTGTAGGTGTTGTTGAATAGGTTTGCAAGATAATAAAGAGTACGTAAATAAAAGGTAGGGGCTGTTTAGGTTAAGAAACAATAAAGTAAATATAGCGAGTGTGGAAAAGTGGTGGTAGGAGTTGCGAAATTGCCCCTAAGCAATTGACTACTTTACTAGACCGATAGCAAGTATTATGTGGGAGAGACCACTGCTAGCATGTCATCCCTTACTTGGAATTCTATGCACTTATGATTGGAACTATTAGCAAGCATCCGCAACTACTAATGTTCATTAAGGTAAAACCCAATCATAGCATTAAGATATATTGGTCCCCCTTCAATCCCGTATGCATCAATTTCTATGCTAGGTTGAAGCTTCTATCACTCTTGCCCTCCAATACATAGTCCTATCAACATACAACTAACCCTATGGTGTGATCCACGCGCACAATCATATGATGGGCACCAAAGGATAGCAACATAACCACAAGCAAATTAAATCAATCATAGCAATTCATCAACCACCAATAGGACAACGAAAATCTACTCAGACATCATAGGATGGCAACACATCATTGGATGATAATATGAAGCATAAAGCACCATGTTTAAGTAGAGGGTACAGCGGGTTGCGGGAGAGTGGACCGCTATAGATAGAGGGGGGAAGGTGATGGAGATGTTGGTGAAGATGGCGGAGGTGTTGGTGTAGGTCGCGGTGATGATGATGGCCCCCGGTGGCACTCTGGTGCCACCGGAAGCGAGGGGGAGAGAGCCACCTCCTTCTTCTTCTTCCTTGACCTCCTCCCTAGATGGGAGAAGGGTTTCCCCTCTGGTCCATGGCCTCCATGGCGCGGGAGGGGCGAGAGCCCCTCCAAGATTGGATCTGTCTCTCTGTCTCTCTCTGTTTCTGTGTTCTCAGATTCTTCCCTTTCACCGTTTTTATATTCTCGGAGATCCGTAACTCCGATTGGGCTGAAATTTTGACACGATCTCTATCCGGAAATTAGCTTTCTTGCGGCGAAAGAAGGGCACCAACCGCCTTACGGGGTGGCCACGAGGGTCAGGGGCGCGCCTGACACCCTGGGGCGCGCCCCCTACCTCGTGGGCCTCTCGAGCATTGTCTCGCGTGGATTCTTCTTCCCAAAAATCATATATATTCCAAAAAAAATCTCCGTCAGTTTTTATTCCGTTTGGACTCCGTTTGATATGGATATTCTGCGAAACAAAAAACATGCAACAAACAGGAATTGGCACTGGGCACTAGATCAATATGTTAGTCCCAAAAATAGTATAAAAAGTTGCCAAAAGTATAAGAAAGTTGAATAATATAGGCATGGAACAATCAAAAATTATAGATACGACGGAGACGTATCAGCATCCCAAGCTCAATTCCTGCTCGTCCTCAAGTAGGTAAATGATAAAAAGATAATTTTTGATGTGGAATGCTACCTAGCATAATCTTGATCATATGTCTAATCATGGCATGAATATTAACATACGAGTGATTCAAATTAATAATCTATCCTTTGACATAAAAATAATAATACTTCAAGCATACCAACCAAGCAATTATGTCTTATTGAAATAACATAGCCAAAGAAAGCTCATCCCTTCAAAATCATATAGTCTGGCTATGCTCCATCTTCACCACACAAAATATTCACATCATGCACAACGCCGATGACAAGCCAAGCAATTGTTTCATACTATTGACGTTCTCAAACCTTTTCAACTTTCACGCAATACGTGAGCGTGAGCCATGGACATAGCACTATAGGTGGAATAGAATATGATGGTGGAGAAGACAAAAAGGGGAAGATAGTCTCACATCAACTAGGCGTATCAACGGGCTATGGAGATGTCCATCAATAGATATCAATGTGAGTGAGTAGGGATTGCCATGCAACAGATGCACTAGAGCTATAAGTGTATGAAAGCTTAAAAAGAAACTAAGTGGGTGTGCATCCAACTCGCTTGCTTACGAAGACATAGGGCATTTTGAGGAAGCCCATCATTGGAATATACAAGCCAAGTTCTATAATGAAAAATTCCCACTAGTATATGAAAGTGATAACTCAAGAGACTCTCTATATGAAGAACATGGTGCTACTTTGAAGCACAAGTGTGGAAAAAGGAATAGTAGCATTGCCCCTTCTTTTTTTTCTTTTTTTATTTGGCCTTTTTTGGCCTTTATTTTTTATTTGGCCTTCCCTTTTTTTGGGGGGGACAATGCTTAATTGAATGATGATCGTCACACTTCTATTTACTTTCAACTCGATATCTAGAACAAAGATATGACTTTATATGAATGCCTCCGGCGGTGTAACGGGATATGCAATGAATCAAGAGTGACAAGTATGAAAAAATTATGAATGGTGGCTTTGCCACAAATACTATGGCAACTACATGATCATGCTAAGCAATATGACAATGATGAATGTGTCATGATGAATGGAACGGTGGAAAGTTGCATGGCAATATATCTCGGAATGGCTATGGAGATGCAATAATAGGTAGGTATGGTGGCTGTTTTGAGGAAGGTATATGGTGGGTTTATGGTGCCGGCGAAAGTTGCGCAGTACTAGAGAGGCTAGCAAAGGTGGAAGGGTGAGAGTGCGTATAATCCATGGACTCAACATTAGTCATAAAGAACTCACATACTTATTGCAAAAGTCTATTGGCTACCGAAACAAAGTACTACGCGCATGCTCCTAGGGGGATAGATTGGTAGGAAAAGACCATCGCTCGTCCCCGACCGCCACTCATAAGGAACACAATCAATAAACACCTCATGCTCTGACTTCGTTACATAACGGTTCACCATACGTGCATGCTACGGGACTTGCAAACCTCAACACAAGTATTTCTCAATTTCACAATTACTCGAGTAGCATGACTCTAATATCACCATCTTTATATCGCAAAACCATTGCAAGGAATCAAACATATCATATTCAACGATCTACAAATTTATGTAGGATTTTATGACTAACCATGTGAATGACCAGTTCCTGTCATCTCTCTAAATCGATATAAGTGAAGCAAGAGAATTTAATTCTTTCTACAAAAGATATGCCCATGCTCTAACAAATATAAGTGAAGCAAAAGAGCATTCTACAAATGGCGGTTGTCTAAGTAAAGAGAAACAGGCAATCCAAACTTCAAATGATATAAGTGAAGCACATGAAGCATTCTATAAAGCCATACTCAAAAGATATAAGTGAAGTGCAATGAGCATTCTATAAATCAACCAAGGACTATCTCATACCAGCATGGTGCATAAAATAAAAATGAAAACCTAAATGCAAAAGACGCTCCAAGACTTGCACATATCGCATGAACGAAACGAATCCGAAAACATACCGATATTTGTTGAAAAAAGAGGGGATGCCTCCCCAGCATCCCCAAGCTTAGACGCTTGAGTCTACTTGAATATTTACTTGGGGTGCCTCGGGCATCCCCAAGCTTGAGCTCTTGCCTCTCTTCCTTCTTCTCACATCGAGACCTTCTCAATCATCGAACACTTCATCCACACAAAACTTCAACAGAAAACTCGGTAAGATCCGTTAGTATAATAAAGCAAATCACTACTCTAAGTACTGTTGCAAACCAATTCATATTCTGTATTTTTATTGTGTCTACTGTAATATAATTTGTTCGTGGCTTAATCCACTAATATAAATTGATAGTTTCATCAAAACAAGCAAACTATGCATCAAAAACAGAATCTGTCTAAAATAGAACAGTCTGTAACAATCTAAACATTCACCATACTTATGATACTTGAAAAATTCTACCAAAATTAGGAAAAATAGAAAATTTGTATAGGAAGACAATGCAAAAAAATCATAACTATTTGACGTTCCAGCTAAAAATGTAAAATCGCGCACTACAGCCAAAGTTTCTGTCCTGCATCGTACAAACCAACAAGCATCGTAAACATCCTAAAGGAAAACCTTGGCACATTATTTTTATAATACAATGGAATTGTACAAGGGGATAATTATTTTTGTTGAAAAGTTTCTGTAATCAAGATTCGCAAAGTTGCCGTGAGCATGAATAAAGTTCAAGGAGCTCTCCCACTTCAACAATACTTGTCTTTCTCACTTTCGCTTTCCTTTTTGAAAAAGTTTTGGGTTCCCCTCTTTATTTTTGTTGTTTTTAAACTATATGAAAGCACTCAACAGAAATAAATGACTCTCTAAAACTTCTGGGTTGTCTCCCTGGCAGCGCTTTCTTTAAAGCCATTAAGCTAGGCATATAGTGCTCAAGTAGTGAATCCACCCGGATCCCAAGGTATATCAAAGCCAATTTTAATTAACAATGATTTGTAATTTATTAATGAGCACAAAGAAACATATATCAAGCAATGACGAAGTCTAACTCTCTTCCTATGCATCGGCATGGCATAAAAGAACAATTCATGTACACCTAGTAAAGGCCAATGCATAGTATAAACAGTTTCTTGCAATTTTATCATGTTGAGCCCTGTTTTTAGTTAGTTTTAAATTCATGATTTTAAGTTTTTATGTACAAATTTCAATAAAATCGCCTAGTTTGGCCGAATATGTGTTGTGTTTGGTGAATTTTGGCTGAATTA
>NC_041392.1:655688576-655694729 GCF_002162155.2 Triticum dicoccoides
GGTGGTTCGTAAACCGACCGCCCCATGTCGATATTTTCGCCGGCACACCCCTAGACGGCGATATTTCAAGCCCTTGGGGGCCGAACGGCTGAAAATGCTGTAAAGACCAGTCCAAAGTTAGCGCCATGGAAGGAAGCTGTAGCTTAAGGGCGACCACGGGTTTGTCAGCACATACGCGTCGTTGTCGTCATCCCGGTTCAGTTATCCAGAACACGCTTGCTTGCATATGCTTGTGTTTGGTTCCATCGATGAGACCAGAGGTGAGGTCCGTACGTGGTAACGTGAACTTGCGCCGCACACGCACACTTCCTCATGCTGACTGAATTCACGCAGAGAATGGCTGCCTGATCGGTGAATGAAAAGCATGAAGGGTCGGTCGATGTTCAGGTAAAGAAATCGATGACGGCATGTCGGTTGTCATGGAGTGTACGTGTACGTGGACTATTACCCTCTCTCTCTCTCTCTCCATCAGTATCTAATAATATTTTGTTTTGTAATGTGCCTTAATTAACTTGTATACTTTACAACCAATATATGGAAGAAACTAAAAAGAAAACATATACCAACGATCAACTATCAACGTGTTTCTTTTCCCGGCCTCTCCTTTTCAAATCCCAGGAGAGGCGATATATGTGCCGATGTGCGCACCACGCCACCACCTCTTCTCCGTCTGTAGGTCATCACCCACTACTTGGCCACTGGCTCTGTCAGTGTAGGATTGCAGGGAGGCACACATCTACCAAATATACTTACGGTTTTTGGTCAAATTGAGGACAAATGGTGATGAAATTAACCACCGAAGACTGGCACAAATCTAAAAAGGAGTTAGATCAATTCAATAAAAAAATATCAATCAATAAGGAAAAATCCAGGTCTGCGTGGTCATAGATATGTGATGGGGCCCGCATCATCGCTGAGAGTTATCACCAAGGCCGCTTTGCTTAACACGGTGGCGACAAGGCATCGCCGATCAGCCCAGCCGGGTCGAGAAAAGGAGCTGATATTTCCTGCATTTTGATTTGTCGCTAATCTATAAGAGTTTGTCTAGAACTCAGTCGAGACTTCGCGAAGTCTATGTCGCATGACGTCATCGTATAAAAATCCATTGCATGTGACTCCGTTCCTTGTTCTGTGTTCGCTACAGACCACATGGGCTTTTGTTTAGCTAGAGACCACATGGGCTTTTGTTCGGTTGTGTTGCACTCATCTATCGTTGTGTGTTGTTTTTTTATTTAGCCACCTAATACATGTATTGCTACACAGTGTAATGGAGCTCTGATTTTGTGGCTAGCTTCGCTCATGTTCCGCTCCTTGCCTTCGTGTCATCTTGCCTTTTCTTTTATTATTAAAAAAATATTTTATATTTTAAAAAAGGAAAGATTTTTTAATGTAACAAAGAAATAAAAAACAAAAATAAAGAATAAGACAATTAATTTAGTTGGGTGCAAACAAAGGATATACAACTATGTGCTGTCAACTAGCGTGCAAATGGATATCAATATTTTTTGGGAAGGGAAAAGATAAATTACCCAGTTGTTGTTGCATTAGGCGCCATGCAATTGCAATCGGATTGCAACAGTTGTAGTTGCATGTCTACCGATGGGCCTGCAACTAGCTGACAACCCCCTACCAACCCAGTTGCAGCCGCGTTGTACATCATGCAGTTGCAGTCGGCTTTCAACACTTGCAATTGCAACTCTCTTGATGGACATGCAACTGGCCGACAACCCCTATCAACCCACTGAAGTCGAGTTGCAACTTGCTCACGAAGCCCCATACCAGCACAGTTGCAGCCACGTTGGGGGCCATGCACTTACAATCAAGTTGCAACACTTGCAGTTGCATGTCTATCAAAGGACATGCAACTAGCTGATAACCTCATAAAAGCACAGTTGCATCCACGTTGGGCGCCATGCAGTTGCAGCCGGGTTGCAACACTTGCAGTTGCATGTCTAGCAAATGACATGCAACTAGCCGACAACACCATAAAAGCACAGTTGCATCTGCGTTGGGGGCCATGCAGTTGCAGCCGGGTTGCAACACTTGTAGTTGCATGTCTACCAGTGGACATGCAACTAGCCAACAAGCCCTACAAGCCCAATTGCAGCCGCGTTGGGGGCCATGCAGTTGCAGTCGGGTTGTAACACCTGCACTTGTATGTCTAGTGGTGGACATCAAACTAGCCGACAACCCCCTACAAACCCAGTTGCATTCAAGTTGGGGGCCATGCAGTTGCACTCGGGTTTTAATACTTACAGTTGCATGTCTAGTGATGGACAGCCGACAATCCCCTACAAGCCCAGTTGCAATCGCATTGGGGACCATCGAATTGAAAAAAAGGCAACAATGTACTAGGCCATCAATAGAACACACATGTCAACCACACACAAAACTTGATTCCCAAAATCCATAGCTACCAAAACGAATGAGATCTAACTAATTCTCTATTGATAGAGAAAATTACAAATAAAAAATAGCCCAAGAAAAAAATATTCGAAAGAAGAAAAAAATGGACTTTGAAGAAAAAAAAAGAAAAAAAATAAATGAAATGAAAATAAAAAAGAAAGAAAATAAAATAAAAATAAGGGAAAACAAACACCTGATGACTCAAAATCCCCCATATAAGACGGGATAGAGGGGACAAAAAGGTGCACTGTAAAAATAACCGGGATGCAACATAAGAAGCCTACAACCCTATCCCACCTATGTTAAAAAAGAGGGAAAAGACAACTAGTGATGTGCACCGCTCGCGCGACGCAACTAAGTGTCACGTGAACAAATCCATGAATCGCAACGTGTTTTTGTCAGACGACGAAGGCCGTGAATGGGACATAATTATTTTCAGAAAACTAGAACAGTATACAACAGAAAAACTAAAAACTAAAATAAAGAAACAAGAAAAAATAATTACGAGAAAAGATGAAGAAAAAAACTTTAAAAGAAAAAGGGACAAACATATGAATTGGGGAAAATGCAACATAAAAATGCAAAATAACTAGGCAAAAAAAATAACAAAAAATGGAGACAAGTACAAATAAAAAAAATGAAAAAATTGGATTGGTTGGTTTTGAAACATATGGAGATGTAGCCATGTGAAGGAGACACACTGGATTGGGGATGTCGCCAGATGCCAAGCCCACCACGCATACCTGCACCCTCCACAAGAAAAAAAAGAAAGAAGAAACACTAAAAGAGGCCGGCTGTATCCCTACAGGGCCTATTTGACAAGAAACAAACAGCATGCAACGTTCTTGAAGCACCTGGTGATCTAACGACAGGGAAGGGTCGACTGAGACTTTGTAAAAAATCAGTCGACTGATTTTTAGGGCAACCGAATCTATAAACTAGTCGCTATGATCCAATGACGCAATTACCCTAATAGATCCACACTATCGGTGTGTCTCTCCAAGGTCGCTGTACGCTCCTACCTAACCAGCCCCAATATCATGTTTTTATGAATTCTTATATATGAAGCAACAACAATAATAGAGAATGTATTTATGAAGCGTCAATGCATCTTTATTTACTATTGTTGTTGTAAGCTGGTAACCCGTGCCATTTTCAAAATAAATTAAGGTGGAACTACCCGCAGCACCGTGTCTGGTCTCTCTGTCCAGACTATCATATACTCCCTCCATCCCAAATTAGTTGACTTGAATTTGTCCAAATACGGATGTATCTATACTTGTTTAGTGTCTAAATACATCCATGTCTAGATAAATATGGGTCAATTAATTTGAAACGGAGGAAGTATATGCCTCACTTCCCGTCATAAACTTGTGATGGCCAAGGAGGGTAAGTTGCACTAGTAGAAAAGGGGGCAAAGGTCCAGGCCGGGTCAGCCCATTAGTCTCGGTTCAGTCCAGAACCGGGACCAATGGGGGCATTGGACCCGGTTCGTGAGCCCAGGGGGCCGGCCGGGCCACGTGGGCCATTGATCCCGGTTCGTCTGGACCTTTTGGTCCCGGTTGGTTGGACGAACCGGGACCAATGGGCCTCGCTCCTAGCCCACCACCATTGGTCCCGGTTGGTGGCTTGAACCGGGACCGAAGGCTCCCCTTCGGTCCCGGTTCAAGCCACCAACCGGGACCAATGAGGTGCCTATATATACCCCCTCGCGTAAGAGCAGAGCACACTGCTCTGTTTTTTCTGGCCGAGGGAGAGAGGGCTTGGTGGTGCTCTAGCTCACCTCCTATGCACACAAGGTGTTCGATGGAATGCCCGAGCCACACTACTTAAGCTTTCCCCTCTCCAAGCTCGACTTCCAAGCTCCATTTTCCTCAATATTTGTCTAGGTTTAGCGGTCCGTCACGCCCCGTCCCCGTCTTCACCGCCGTCGATCACCCGCGCCGAGCTCATCGCCGGCACCACTGTGGTGAGCCTCTTGTTCTTATCTTCTTTCTGAAAGGAAAAAATATTCTTACTTGTATGTTTACATAGATACTTGTATTATTTTCTTACTTTTATTATTTCATCTTATATAGTGCGATGGTTTTGGTATCCGCCCCCGTCGGCCCTCGTCCTGTCTATGATTCGGATGTGGTATATATATTATCTTTATAACTATTGATTCATTTATTGTTTATGAAAATTTGAAAACTAATGGCACTAACAGAAAGTTTATAATTTTCTAAAACTAAAAGCAAAAAAAATTAAAAAATAAAGCAAAAAACAAAAGAAAATAAATAATGCAGAAAACAAAACAAAAAAACTGGAAAAAATAGGGCTCGCCCCTGGCCCATGACCATTAGTCCCGGTTTGTGCCACAAATCGGGACTAAAGGGTTGGTCCTCGTTGCGCTCAGAATTTAGTCCCACCTCGCCAACCGAAGGGCGCCCACACCGGTTTATAAGCCCGTCCCTCTCTGCCTTGTTGAGCTCCTCTCAAAGTGAAAATAGATGCCCCTATACAGGGAATTTGACCTAAATTCATAATGAATTTCTCTGAAATTGATAGAAATTGATTATGAATTTAGGTTGAATTTTCTCTATAGGTGCATCTATGTTCATTTTTTTAGTAAAGTTAATCACAAACTTTTGATTCACACAAATTTTAAAAAATTCAATTTTAAACTATTCAAAATTTAAAACTAATGGCACTAACAGAAAGTTTATAATTTTTGTGACCTAAAAGAAAAAACAAATCACTAAAAAAACTATAAGCATTTAGTTCTAAGTAGAAATGAAAAAATAGCAAAAAAGAAAAAATGCCTATGATATTTGTTATGACTAACTAAAATTACCAAATTGAGTATAATGATAAACACAGTAATATTAAATAGCAGGAAAAGAATGACTCAAAAATCAATTTTTATAGTAAAGTTATTCATAAACTAGTGATTCACACAAATTTTAAAAAATTCAAATTTAAACTATTCAAATTTTAAAACTAATGACACTAATAGAAAGTTTATAATTTTTGTGACCTAAAAGAAAAAAGAAATCACTAAAAAACTATAAGTATTTAGTTCTAAGTAGAAATGAAAAAATAAATAGCAAAAAAGAAAAAAAATGCCACCTACTGGGCCAGCACGGCCTGAATACGACTAGAAACCCAACCATGGGCCAGGATTCAGGCCTGCAGCAGGCCCAGTAGGCCCACATGCATTGCAGTGTCCCATTAGGCCCGTAAGCCTGCAGTTCAGAGGAGTTCGAAAGGGAAGACAGAGCAGGGCTTATAAACAAGTGCGGGAGGTCTTCAGCTAGCGAGGTGGGACTAAAAATCCCACCGCACCGCATCGCGGCGCAGGCCATTGGTCCCGGTTAGACGCACGAACCGGGACCATAGGGGGGCATTCGTACCGGTTCGTGGCACAAACCGGTATGAATGCCTACCTATGGTCCCCGTTCGTGCTACCAATGGCCCCGGTTGGTAGCACGAACAGGGACCATAGGGGGCATTAGTACCGGTTCGTGCCACGAACTGAGACTAATGCTTCATGTATATATACCCACCACTTAGCGGTTTCAGTTTACATCACCCATTTCCCCCGACACCGCCGAGCTCATCGCCGCCAGGCTGCCTCGCCGTCGCCGCCCACGCCGTTGCCCCTGCCCCGCCCCGAGCCCACGCTGACGCCGTCCGCCGCCCACGCCGTTGCCGTCCGTCGCCCCCGAGCGTGCCCTGCCGCACCCCCTGCGTCCCCGAGATCGT
>NC_041392.1:655695197-655707589 GCF_002162155.2 Triticum dicoccoides
CCCGAGATCGTCCGCCGCCCCCGAGCGCGCCCTGCCTCGCCGTCGTCGCCGAGCGTGCCCCGCCGTCGCCCTCGCCGACCCTGAGCCCGTCCTCGTCGCCGTCGCCCCCGAAGCCGGCCGCCCGCGCCTCCTCCCCGATCCCGCCGGGAGAGGTAGCTACCGCCCCATGCTCCCCCTTCCTTCCTTCCTGTAATGCCCTCGATGCGGCTATATCTCCCATGTGTGAAAGCACGACTTAGAGGCATAACCGCATTGAAAGCAATGTCGCAAGTGAGGTAATCTTCACACAACCCATGTAATACATAAGGGAAAGAGTTAAATAGTTGGCTTACAATCGCCACTTCACACAATTACATGAATAAAACATTACAACATCCAAATACAATCAAGGTCCGACTACAGAACCAAAATAAAAGAAGAACCCCAAATGCAACAAGGTCCCCGATCGACCCCAACTGGGCTCCACTACTGATCAACTAGAACGAAACAACACAAAGGACAAGATCTTCATCGAGCTCCTCCTGAGCTTGGTTGCATCATCTGCACGGACTCATCGGCACCTGCAAGCTGGTTTTGGAAGTATCTGTGAGTCACGGGGACTCAGCAATCTCGCACGCTCGCGATCAAGACTATTTAAGCTTATGGGTAAGGAAAAAGGTATGAGGTGGAGCTGCAGCAAACGACTAGCATATATGGTGGCTAACATACGCAAATGAGAGCGAGAAGAGAAGGCAAAGCACGGTCGATAAAAGTATGATCAAGAAGTGATCCTAGAACAACCTACGTCAAGCATAACTCCAACACCGTGTTCACTTCCCGGACTCCGCCGGAAAGAGACCATCACGGTAACACACGCGGTTGATGTATTTTAATTAAGGTCAACTTTAGGTTTTCTACAACCGGACGTTAACAAATTCCCATCTGCCCATAACCACAGGCACGGCTTTCGAAAGTTCAAATCCCTGCAGGGGTGTCCCAACTTAGCCCATCACAAGCTCTCACGGTCAACGAAGGATATACCTTCTCCCGAGACATTCCGATCAGACTCGGTATCCCGATTCTACAAGACACTTCGACAAGTTAAAACAAATCCAGCAACACCGCCTGAATGTGCTGACAAATCCCGATAGGAGCTACACATATCTCGTTCTCAGGGCACACTCAGATGAGACATTCTACGAGTAAAACCAAACCTCAAGTTGCCCCAAGGTGGCCCCGCAGTCTGCTCGGTCGGGACCAACACTCAGAGGAGCACTGGCCCGGGGGGGTTAGAATGAAGATGACCCTTGAGTCTGCAGGACCCAAGGGAAGGTGGTAGGTTGTTAGTGCAAATGGTAAAACCAAGGTTGGGCATTGCTAGAGGAGTTTTATTCAAGGCGAACTGTCAAGGGGTTCCCATTATTACCCAACCATGTAAGGAACGCAAAATCCGGGAACATAACACCGATATGACGGAAACTAGGGCGGCAAGAGTGGAACAAAACATCAGGCATAAGGCCGAGCCTTCCACTCTTTACCAAGTATATAGATGCATTAATTGAATAAGAGATATTGTGATATCCAACACGTAAACATGTTCCAACAAGGAACGATCTCCATGTTCCAACAAGGAACAAACTTCAATCTTCACCTGCAACTAACAACGCTATAAGAAGGGCTGAGCAAAGCGGTAACATAGACAAACAACGGTTTGCTAGGACAAGGTGGGTTAGAGGCTTGGTTCAACAATATGGGAGGCATGATAAGCGAGTGGTAGGCATCGTAGCATAGGCATAGCAAAAGAGCGAGCAACTAGCAAGCAAAGATAGAAGTGATTTCGAGGGTATGGTCATCCTGCCTGAAATCCCGCAAGGAAGAAGAACGAGTCCATGAAGAAGACAAACGGACGTAGTCGAACGGGTCCTCACAAACGCAACGTTATCGGAACCAACCCGAAGAAGCAACACCGGAAAGAAGCAAACAATCATGGTAAACAACCATCTCATAACATGGCTTGATGCGCAAAACAATTATGATGCTTGTCCGGTTTAAAGAGGCATGGCATGGCAAAATGCACAAGCAACCCTACAAATTAAGTGGAGCTCAATATGCAACGAGTTGCATATTGACGAAACACCATGACAAGTTATTTAGTTCGATCTCGTTTATGTACCCAACAATATTAAATGTTGTTAAACATGGCAAGAGGGTGAAGCAAAAGAAAACTACCTATCTAGGCAAGTTTAAATGAGGCCCCGGAAACAACGAACAACAATTCCGGTAAATCCCCATGTGCATATATTAGGTTTGGTCCTGTTCTGCCCTAAACACAATTTTAGAGTTGTTAAACATGCAAAGTGAAGCCACGATGTTAAACTAGGCATAATTCTACCCCATTTACATATAAAGTTTACTAAAATCCGAGTTACGGTTATTTAGTTATGAACTAAATCATTTTAGCATGGCATAGGGGCAAATTTAAACAAACATCATTTTAAACATTTTAAACATAGATGAAAGTTGCATATTATTAAACTAGACAAAAATCTAAGCAACTTTCATATATAATTTATTTCGATCCAATGCACGGTTGTGAAGTTATTAAATGCATGATCAACAAGGGCTTTTCTATAAAACAGCAATCCTGTGAAAAATAGCTAAATTCGCAGCAACGGGAAAAAAACTACGGGCCGAAACTTCCTGGCCCAACAGGAACAGGGGAGGAGCTGGGCGCGTCCTCACCCATGGGCTTGGCCCGCTAGTGAAGAGGAAGGCCGGCAAGGGCGGCGCGGATCTGGCCTGACTGGGCCTGGCTTGGCGCTGGCCGGCCCAGCTCGCGAGGCGGGGAGGATACGAGTGCGGCGCCCTCTGTTCGGCGGAGAAGCAGAGAAGCAGCAGCGCTGGAGCGGTTCGACGCGAAGCAGGGAAGGCCGGCGAGGGACTTGGCGCGGGGCGACGGCTAAGAACGACGGAGTTGGCCGGGACTCGACGGATCTGGGCAACGATCGGGCTTGGGGAGGGCGATTCGAGCCGGAACCGGTCACGTCCGAGGCTTGGGCGCACTGCAGCTCGGGAAGGAGGCGGCAGATGACATCCATGGCCATGGTGGCTCCCTAGGTCGCTGGCCCGCGACATGCGGCGGAGTGTCGAGCGGGAGCTCTGGTTGCTGGCCTCCTGCGGAGGAACTTGGGAAGGCAGGTGCGCTGCGGGCATCCATGGCATCCTGCGAGGCACAGAGAGAGAGAGAGAGAGAGAGTTGAGAGAGCAGGAGAAAGAAAGAAGAGAAGGAAGGACCGAGGGGGAGGGCGCGGGGTCAGCCTAGAGCTTGGCGAAGGCAGCGTGGATCCCTCGAGCGGGAGAGCCTATGGGTGCGGAGGAGCTCCACTCCTCTGGATCGAATAGGGAGGAGGTGGTTGTTGCTGGCTGGCTGGTTGCGCAAGACGAGGAGGTAGGTGGTTGGATGGATTTTTGGATCGGTTTGTTGGTTGGTTGGGTAAAGAAAATGAGGAGGATTTGGATCGGGGAAGAACCCGAGGTGGAAGGAGACAAGAGGAGTGGCGGCGGCAGCTAGGAGGATCCCTAGAAATTAGGGATTTGGTCATGGTTTATATATGGCGGGTAGGTTAGTCTAGGGTTTATCTCGTCCCTCCGATCTTAATCGGACGGACGGAAAAAAATATGTTAGGAAGCCCAAATGAGAAAACGGAGACGTTTTGTAGATGTTTGGGGATGATCCGGACACAACGATGGCGACAGTCCGAGTCGGGTCCGGGACAGATTTCGGACGCGCGTGGGAGGAGGTCCGCGGGCTGACGAGGGAGGTTAGGTAAGGCCTGGCGGTGAGAGGTAGTGCAGAAGGCAAAGGGCTGAGAAGAGAGAAAAGGAGAGGCCCGACGACTGTTTCCGGAGACCGAAAACGTCCGACGTTAGACTGACTATAATGCCGCTATAGTTTAACGGTTGGGCTATCAAACGAACTCCGAATGCGATGAAACTTGACAGGCGGTCTATCTACACTATAATAAGACCACACGTCAACTCTCATCCCATTCCGAGAACATTTTCCAGCCACTTAGAAAATAATATTTCGGACGTGCCGCGAGCGCGTGCAAGTGTGTCTGGGCTTAGAACGGACAATAGATGAAACTGGGGAAACCCGGACGAATGCAAGTTTTGAAAACATGATGATGCAATGCATATGATGACATGAAAAGATGCAATACGCAAGCGAATGACAAAGCAATGACAGCGAATACCTGGAGGACACCTGGCACATCGGTCTCGGGGCGTCACAACACTCCACCACTACGAGAGGATCTCGTCCCGAGATCTAGAATGGCACCGGAGGGACAACGGAAAAGAAAAAGAAGATGTAAAACTAAGTTGCTCCTTTGACAAACTAGTGAAACCAAAGAATCTTGAGAGGTTGAACACATTGAAAGAAAGAATACAATGGAGATGAACAAAGTTGAAACACTCCGTTTGAAAAAGAGGAACAAGGAAGAACAAATTCGAACAGCACTCCGGTTGAGAAGGGATGCAAGACTTGATTAGGCGAAAAGAGCTTGAGGAAAAAGGACACAACACTCCGGTTAAATGGATAAACCAAGAAAAGAACACGATCCTGACAAAACAAGAAGATGAGTTGAAGAGAGCAACATCACAAAGCCTCCGGAACGAAAGAATAGAAGATAGATAATTGAAATAGGAGAATTGAGAAGAAAATGCCAATTTCTGCCACAAAAGAGTTTGAAAAGGCATCTTTAGGAGAAGGGTCGAACGGAGTTGTTGGAAAAAACCAACAACGAAAAGATAAGCTTGATATGGACTTATAGAAGATACCCCAAAATTATGAGGTGACAACTTGCCACTCACGGAATAGATTTGATTGGAAAGAACAAGGAGACGAGAAACTTATTTCACTTGGAGGATAGATGAATAACTTGGGTCATTTATAAACACCATAGATAGCAACAATCCTTACAGAAGGCTTTAGGTGAAATATAACCCAAGATAACTTCAAAGAAGAGATTGATGGATTTAAAATACCTCATTCCTAACAACATGTGAATCATGAAACATGAACCCAAATTATCAAGAATGACATAATACCACCTCCAATGATACGGTAGAAAGAATTGCACTCCGGATTGCAAAATGAAGAATGATTGAGCTCCTTAGAAAAGAATGTTGATGAACGCTTCGAGAAGGAAATAAAACCTCGATGAACCATCATGTAGAACATCCATGAGGAACTCCGGCAAACAAAATGATGATAAAAGAAAGAGAAGTTGAAAGCACAAGGTGAAACCTTGTAATGATTTAGAAGGAGCTTCGCGACGAGATAATGCGGAAAAGGTAGGAGCTCCGGAAAAGAAAGATGAAGCAAATGAACCCGAGAATTTGATGAGCCTCCGGAATACGGAATTAATCACTTGGATGGAACAAGAATAAGAATTACATTATGCGTATCCTTCACCAATTTAAATTGATGACAAGCAATGGATTGAATACGACTTATTCTTGTAGAAAGGATTAAGATAGATATAGCACAAACTTGAGAAGGTCTTCAACGAACCACCGGTATGATTGAAACAACGAATAAATTGATATGATAAGAAAGAAGAAGAAATCTTGAACGAACCACCGTAAGAATTGAAAATGATTGAAGTGAAGATAAAGAAAACACCGGGAAGAATTTGCAAATGAATGAAGATGCTTGAGAGAATTTAGATACAAGTGAACGAAGGGATCACGAACTGATTAGAGAATATTTGAATGATGCATCGGTAAGATTGGAGGATGATAACTGAAAGCTGAGAAAGGAAAAAAAACCCTGAAATGATGGACTCCGGCTACTCAAACTGAGAAGACTCTTGAATTGCTCTGGATGGGTGAAAAGAAATCTCACAATCAAAACCAATTATGAGAGGATGGCAGCAAACTAAAACCACGAATCTTGAGGAGAGTGGAGCAAGATTGAGAGGAAAAGTCTTCTTCGGTCTTCGAAACCTGAGAATGACGACGAGAAACACCAACAATAATTGTAGAGGCACTCCAGAATTAAAATTGGAAAAGGTCGAGCCAACGATGAAAAGAATGTGAACGATCTTGGAGAAAAGCATTTGACTGATGATAACTCATTCTTACGTCAAACTTTGAAACGAATTTAGGATAGCTCCGGGAAAATAAGAAGAGTCAGGTAAGATCCTGGGAAAAGACCTGTGGGTTAGGGCCCACTCAAAAGAAACACCATAGAATGATTATTTGAAAAGGAGAATGCACCGGTTGAATTAAATGACTTGAATGAGATAACATCTTCGAAAGAGCTTGAACGAAAGCAGATTGGAAACATGAATCTTCGGGATATCTTGAGCACTCCGAAACAATAGAATAGCGAGAAGTGAAAGAATATGAGGAGCACCGGCATGATAGGGTATTTGAAACGAGGATAAAGATATGATAAATAACGCTTGAATTTAAACCACTGGAGAAGAAAAACTGAGTAAAGGGTGACAAACTTGAAGCTCCGTTAGAATCTTCATGAGAATCACCGGATAAGAACATTGACGGAGAAAAATAATGGAGAGACTTCACATCAATAAAAGGATACTTGAAAAAGAAATCCGAGTCCTTGAGGAAAAAGGGTGTGTGGGCGGGAAAAACAAAGGCAACTTGGAACGGATGAAGCGAACACCATTGATAAGAACTGATAATTGATCTTGCAAAAGTTGAAGTGATCAGATCCTGTTGAAGAGAAAAACTCGCCGGTTGAAAAGGATTGACATGACAATCTTGATTATCGAGAAGGATTAGTATTCACATCGGAGTATGAGAACACCACTTAGGAAAAGGCATGGAATCAACACTTGACATTGAAGCAACTCGAATACCACAACTCAAAACAAAACAAAGGATTGGCTTGTGGAATAAGCCGGAACAAACATATGATAGAGATTTCGTCCGAAGTTTTCGTGGTGGGGCCTACACGGGCTCGATCGTACAGCATCATCATGTACAAGGCAGTGCACATGACATACGAAGCGTCCCCGAGTCGGCATAGCCAAGGACTCTTTAAGACACAACGAGACCACTGTAAAACCAACCGTGAATAGGCGGACCACTAGACGTCGAACCCCAATTTCATATCATACATCTGTTGGAAAGATATCCTAAGAGCTACTTGAATTCCCACCTATGAAACTCCCGAACCTTTCTGGTTATGCAATCAGGTGTTGGGGATACAGGGGAAGCATAATATCTCACCCAAATCTAGCAAATCCTACATCCAGCTGTATCCATCCTTCAACACATAACCAAGAAAAACTTCGGAAACCATCTACCTCAACCTTCGAAAAAGCATCCGTTATACAAGTTATGGCGATACTCCCGAACTCCCGCCCCCGTACTGCGTGGCGTCGAGTTTATCTCACCAACGAACTGCATAAAAGAGATTTTCGATGTCGGTGTACTAAACTCAGGTATTCCAGAACTGCAACGATAAAATTGTGACGACAACACCTCGGAGCTCAACTCCCCGGGACACTGCCACAACCCCTAAATGACAGGAGGCACCAAGAACAATGTTCTCATCACAAAACCATCGAAATGATTCCAAGATACCCGCGTGATCCTAAATTTTTTTTTAGTGAAATTTGAGAAGAGAAGAGTCAAAACTCTACGTAGGATGTCTTACCAGAGCGATGAGGAGACTAGGGAGTAAAAAGAATTCCTAAACTCTCCGATATATAATTCCTAAATGACTCAAAACATTTTTCTAGACTCAACAACGGCTGCTAAAAATGACCAAGCAGTGGGGGCTCCTAAGGTCGGGGAAGGCTCTGATTACCAACTTGTAACGCCCTCGATGCGGCTATATCTCCCACGTGTCGAAGCACGACTTAGAGGCATAACCGCATTGAAAGCAATGTCGCAAGTGAGGTAATCTTCACACAAACCATGTAATACATAAGGGAAAGAGTTACATAGTTGGCTTACAATTGCCAATTCACACAATTACATGAATAAAGCATTACAACATCCAAATACAATCAAGGTCCGACTACGGAACCAAAATAAAAGAACCCCAAATGTGACAAGGTCCCCGATCGACCCCAACTGGGCTCCACTACTGATCAACTAGAACGAAACAACACAAAGACAAGATCTTCATCGAGCTCCTCCTGAGCTTGGTTGCGTCATCTGCACGGACTCATCGGCACCTGCAAGCTGGTTTTGGAAGTATCTGTGAGTCACGGGGACTCAGCAATCTCGCACCCTCGCGATCAAGACTATTTAAGCTTATGGGTAAGGAATAAGGTATGAGGTGGAGCTGCAGCAAGCGACTAGCATATATGGTGGCTAACATACGCAAATGAGAGCGAGAAGAGAAGGCAAAGCACGGTCGATAAAAGTATGATCAAGAAGTGATCCTAGAACAACCTACGTCAAGCATAACTCCAACACTGTGTTCACTTCCTGGACTCCGCCGGAAAGAGACCATCACAGTAACACACACGGTTGGTGTATTTTAATTAAGGTCAACTTTAGGTTTTCTACAACCGGACGTTAACAAATTCCCATCTGCCCATAACCGCAGGCACGGCTTTCGAAAGTTCAAATCCCTGCAGGGGTGTCCCAACTTAGCCCATCATAAGCTCTCACGGTCAAGGAAGGATATACCTTCTCCCGAGACATTCCGATCAGACTCGGTATCCTGGTTCTACAAGACACTTCGACAAGTTAAAACAAATCCAGCAACACCACCCGAATGTGCCGACAAATCCCGATAGGAGCTGCACATATCTCGTTCTCAGGGCACACTCAGATGAGACATTCTACGAGTAAAACCAAACCTCAAGTTGCCCCAAAGTGGCCCCGCAGTCTGCTCGATCGGACCAACACTCAGAGGAGCACTGGCCCGGGGGGGGGGGGGTTAGAATGAAGATGACCCTTGAGTCTGCAGAACCCAAGGGAAGGTGGTAGGTTGTTAGTGCAAATGGTAAAACAAGGGTTGGGCATTGCTGGAGGAGTTTTATTCAAGGCGAACTGTCAAGGGGTTCCCATTATTACCCAACCATGTAAGGAACGCAAAATCCGGGAACATAACACCGATATGACGGAAACTAGGGCGGCAAGAGTGGAACAAAACACCAGGCATAAGGCCCAGCCTTCCACCCTTTACCAAGTATATAGATGCATTAATTAAATAAGAGATATTGTGATATCCCAACACGTAAACATGTTCCAACAAGAAACGATCTCCATGTTCCAACAAGGAACAAACTTCAATCTTCACCTGCAACTAACAATGCTATAAGAAGGGCTGAGCAAAGCGGTAACATAGCCAAACAACGGTTTGCTAGGACAAGGTGGGTTAGAGGCTTGGTTCAACAATATGGGAGGCATGATAAGCGAGTGGTAGGCATCGTAGCATAGGCATAGCAAAAGAGCGAGCAACTAGCAAGTAAAGATAGAAGTGATTTCGAGGGTATGGTCATCTTGCCTGAAATCCCGCAAGGAAGAAGAACGAGTCCATGAAGAAGACAAACGGACGTAGTCGAGCGGGTCCTCACAAACGCAACGTTATCGGAACCAACCCGAAGAAGCAACACCGGAAAGAAGCAAACAATCATGGTAAACAACCATCACATAACATGTCATGATGCGCAAAACAATTATGGTGCATGTCCGGTTTAAAGAGGCATGGCATGGCAAAATGCACAAGCAACCCTACAAATTAAGTGGAGCTCAATATGCAACGAGTTGCATATTGACGAAACACCACGACAAGTTATTTAGTTCGATTTCGTTTATGTACCCAACAATATTAAATGTTGTTAAACATGGCAAGAGGGTGAAGCAAAATAAAACTACCTATCTAGGCAAGTTTAAATGAGGCCGGAAACAACGAACAACAATTCCGGTAAATCCCCATGTGCATATATTAGGTTTGGTCCTGTTCTGCCCTAAACACAATTTTAGAGTTGTTAAACATGCAAAGTGAAGCCACGATGTTAAACTAGGCATAGTTCTACCCCATTTACATATAAAGTTTATTAAAATCCGAGTTACGGTTATTTAGTTATGAAATAAATCATTTTAGCATGGCATAGGGGCAAATTTAAACAAACATCATTTTAAACATTTTAAACATAGATGAAAGTTGCATATTATTAAACTAGACAAAAATCTAAGCAACTTTCATATATAATTTATTTCGATCCGATGCACGGTTGTGAAGTTATTAAATGCATGATCAACAAGGGCTTTTCTATAAAACAGCAATCCTGTGAAAAATAGCTAAATTTGCAGCAACGGGAAAAAAAACTACGGGCCGAAACTTCCTGGCCCAATAGGAACAGGGGAGGAGCTAGGCGCGTCCTCACCCATGGGCTTGGCCCGCTGGTGAAGAGAAAGGCCGGCAAGGGCGGCGCGGATCTGGCCCGACTGGGCCTGGCTTGGCGCTGGCCGGCCCAGCTTGCGAGGCGGGAAGGATACGAGCACGGCGCCCTCTGTTTGACGGAGAAGCAGAGAAGCAGCGGCGCTGGAGCGGTTCGACGCGAAGCAGGGAAGGCCGGCGAGGGACTTGGCGCGGGGCGACGGCTAAGAATGACGGAGTTGGCCGGGACTCGACGGATCTGGGCGACGATCGGGCTTGGGGAGGGCGATTCGAGCCGGAACCGGTCACGTCCGAGGCTTGGGCGCACTGCAGCTCAGGAAGGAGGCGGCAGATGACATCCATGGCCACGGTGGCTCCCTGGGTCGCTGGCCGGCGACATGCGGCGGAGGGTCGAGCGGGAGCTATGGTTGCTGGTCTCCTGCGGAGGAACTCGGGAAGGCAGTTGCGCTGCGGGCATCCATGGCATCCTGCGAGGCACAGAGAGAGAGAGAGAGTTGAGAGAGCAGGAGAAAGAAAGAAGAGAAGGAAGGACCGAGGGGGAGAGCGCGGGGTCGGCCTGGAGCTTGGCGAAGGCAGCGTGGATCCCTCGAGCGGGAGAGCCTATGGGCGCGGAGGAGCTCCACTCCTCTGGATCGAACAGGGAGGAGGTGGTTGTTGCTGGCTGGCTGGTTGCGCAAGACGAGGAGGTAGGTGGTTGGATGGATTTTTGGATGGGTTTGTTGGTTGGTTGGGTAAAGAAAATGAGGGGGATTTGGATCGGGGAAGAACCCGAGGTGGAAGGAGACAAGAGGAGTGGCGGCGTCAGCTAGGAGGATCCCTAGAAATTAGGGATTTGGTCACGGTTTATATATAGCGGGTAGGTTAGTCTAGGGTTTATCTCGTCCCTCCGATCGTAATCGGACGGACGGAAAAATATATGTTAGGAAGCCCAAATGAGAAAACGGAGACGTTTTGTAGATGTTTGGGGATGATCCGGACACAACGATGGCGACAGTCCGGGTCAGGTCCGGGACAGATTTCGGACGCGCGCGGGAGGAGGTCCGCGGGCTGACGAGAGAGATTAGGTAGGGCCTGGCGGTGAGAGGTAGTGCAGAAGGCAAAGGTCTGATAAGAGAGAAAAGGAGAGGCCCGGCGACTGTTTTCGGAGACCGAAAACGTCCGACGTTAGACCGACTATAATGCCGCTATAGTTTAATGGTTGGGCTATCAAACGAACTCCGAATGTGATGAAACTTGACAGGCGGTCTATCTACACTATAATAAGACCACACGTCAACTCTCATCCCATTCCGAGAACATTTTCCATCCACTTAGAAAATAATATTTCCGACGTGCCGCGGGCGCGTGCAAGTGTGTCTAGGCTCAGAACGGACAACGGACGAAACTGGGGAAACCCGGACGAATGCAAGTTTTGAAAACATGATGATGCAATGCATATGATGACATGACAAGATGCAACACGCAAGCGAATGGCAAAGCAACGACAGCGAATACCTGGAGGACACCTGGCACATCTGTCTCGGGGCGTCACACTTCCCCTGCTCCTTTGCAAAATATTGATATGATGAAATTTTTGTTCATATATTCTATAGAGTTGGGGAGAATATAGCTCCTTTGCAAAATATTGATATGATGAATTTGATATGATGAATGAGGGGGGTCATGTGTATGTATGTATGTGTGTATGTATATGTAAATATTGATATGATGAAATTTTTGTTCATATATACTGTAGATGTATGTATGATGAATTTTGATTTTTTTTGTTTATATATAATGTAGATGTTTATGTATGTATGGAATGATATCGATGGATGTATGTATATAGAACATTCGTAGAAAATATGACGAATCCGATATGACCAATGTCCCCCTCCGGTTCACTCGGGAACACTAAATCTCTCGGAGAAAAAAAATGTTATCGGGGAGAAAAAAGTTCTAGGATCGTCAAGGGGTCGAGAGGGGGTCGAGGGTCGCCGAGGGGTCGAGGGTCGAGAGGGGGTCGAGGGTC
>NC_041392.1:655707753-655712426 GCF_002162155.2 Triticum dicoccoides
TCGTCGAGGGGTCGAGGGTCGAGAGGGGGTCTAGGGCCGCCGAGGGGTCGAGGGTCGTCGAACATGAGAGGAAGAAGAGGATAAAAAAGAAGAGGAAGAAGAAAAAAAAAGAGGAGAAGAAAGAATAGAGGAGTTTTCTTTCTTATCCTCTTTTTTCTCTTCTTCTTCCTCTTTTTTTTATCGGGAACGAGGGTCGTCGAGGGTCGCCGAGCGGTAGAGGAAACCCTAAATAGCAAGTATCGTCGGTGCGAGATACATGTGGCCGTCGGTGTCGGACACTACATCCACGTCCCACAAGTGACGCGGGCGTCGACGCCCACGTCACTTGTGGGACGTAGATGTAGTGTTCAACGCCGACGCCACACATATATATGTTCTCTCTGTATATATATATATGTATATATATATATATATGTATATATATATATGTATGTATATATATAGAGTAGCACTATTCTAATCCCAGGATTAGAATAACTATTTCGATCACGATCACCCCTATATAGGGCCCGATGGAAAGTTCCAAAAAAAACCACCCCACCTCCTGCTCCCCCAATGCCCCACCTCCCGCACCTCCTGCCCCCAACGGCGACGCGCCCGCCGCCCCATCCCCAACCGGCGGCGCCGCCGCCACCAACCCCCCAGCCAGAGACGAGACCGCCGCCCCGACGCCCACCGGAGACGCCGCCGCCCCAAGATCCCGCCGCCGCCACCACCTGCACTCATCGCTGGCGTTGTGGTCCTAGCTTTCCCCGCCGCCTCCGCGCCGAGCCTCCCACGCGCTCGCCTCCTGCCTCTGCGCACCGCCGCCCTACCTCCCGTGCGCCGCAGCCTGCCTCCGCGCACCGCCGTCCCCCATCCGGCCATCCCACGCGCTAACTGGGTGGTGCTTGGGTTGAGGCATCAGTCGAGGCGACGACGGGAGGAGGTTGGGCATGAGGGAGGGGACGGTGCCTTGGGCTGACAGGACGCGGCGGCGACTGCTTCATAGAGGAGCCCGAGCACTTGCTCGATGTCGTGCTTGTGCCTGAGGCGCCGGACGAATCTTAGTAGTTGAACTTCACACGCACTGCATCTGCGGCTCACCTCCTCCACGAGCGACAGCTGCCTCCCCATCTGTTTTCCACAACTATTTTTTTGTATTTGTGGGTGTTTGCATCTACTGGTTCTCGGGAGCTCGCCTCAGAAAACTTGTTTCGCTGCTGCTGCTATTTGCCGCTGCTGTTGCCGTCATGAAAGGTCAGGGACACGATGGAAAATTTTCCTTTGGTTCCCCCGCGGCAGTAGAGACGAAAACAGAAACTACTTCTCCTGCTCGCCTTCGTCAGTGGCTGATTCTTCTGCTGAAGTTCAGGTGGGCAACACATCTTCATACAGTTCAGACTAAGAAAGTACGGAAGTTCATTTAGTGGACACAACATCAAATCACTTTGGAGAGTACGTTGTTGAGCACTTCTCCAGCTAGATTTATTGTTTATGCTCCTTAAAGCAGATGATTCCTCGTTGCTCAACTGTCGAAACTCTATACTACATTTTTTTGTAACTTCAGTTTTTTCGAGACAATTTTTTGTAACTTCGGTGTCGTGAGAGGATGGACATATTCTGAAGAAGTACATCAGTTCATCCAGTGAACACAACATCAACGAACTTTGAATAAAAACAGAAGTTAGGTGTGCTAGAGTAATCACAGAGTTAAAAATAATAAGCAAAAAAGAGTTAAAAAACCTAGTGAACACTCCTGACATATAGGGGACTAGTATCGAAGTTCATAGGCGACTACCAAAAAACAGTGTACAACATGTTCAGACATTTTTATTGGTGACGTTCAATTGGCCATAATTACTTGATGGATCTCTGATTCAGTATTGTAGAATGAGAAGCAGTGCATGCAGTTTTGTGTCCGTAAGGTGTGATGTAGGTAGAGTACTAGTTGTACATAGTAGCTCCCCACGACACTCCTAGGGACGCAACACAACAACCAACAGAGCTCCGCCTCAACAGTCACGGCGACGCCGCGCCGACCATGTTTGCCTCCACCCCTTCCCCAACCACCTCTGCAGCCACCCGCCACCAATCTCCACTCCAACGCGACCTGCCCTCCCCTCCGAGCCGACCTTTCGTCCCTTCAGACGCGACCTGCCGCGCTCACCTCCAGCGCACCCCCGTCCTCCCATCCCACCATGAGAAATCTCTCCTCCAGCACGCCCTCCGAGTAAAAAAAAAGTGAAGTTCAGGTTTTAGAGGTATGTAAGCTCAAATACATAAGCTAGATAAGTGCAAAGGAAACAAGAGTTTCATAATAACGAATAAGAGAGACCATGTTTGAATTTTCCTGAAGAAAATTGGATAAATGTGGTGCGAACGAAGCAAAATAAAAACTTAAAAGTTTAAATTAAAAGAAACAAAGCAATTCAATGTTTGTAAAAAAGGATTTATCTCTCTTTATTAAAACAAATAAGTTCAAAAAATTAAAAACATAGTAGTTCAAAAAATTATTTAAAGAAAGCATTTCCCATGTTTCCAAAAGAAAATTAGCGGTTCAAATTTCACAAACAGAGAGGTTCAATGTTTATTACAGAACCAAGAAAGTCAAATGAAAAATACAAAGAAGTTTAACTTTTTAATAATAAAGGGGTTATATAAAAAACTAGAGGTTCGAATTTAAATAATCAAGAAGTTCAATTTTTAGTACAAAACCAAGATAATCAAGTTAAAAAACAAAAATCTAAAAATAAGAAGTTCAAATTAAAAATACAAAGAAGTTCAATGCTTGTTACAAACCCAAAGAAGGTCATTAAAAAGCATCTCAAACAATTTTATAAAAAAAGATTTTCTCTGTTAAAATAAACCTAGAAGTTCAAATTTAAAAACGGAGCGGCTCGATGTCTATCAGAAAGTAGGATTTTTCCGTTACTAAAAGAAATAAAAGTAGGAAGTCCAAATTAAACAGATGGAGAAGTTCTATGAAGATAGAAAACTCAGATTTTCCTCGTTATTAAAGAATGGAAACAAGAAGTTCAACTTTTAATAATAGAGTGCTTCAAAATTTCATGAAAAACATTAAGGAATAAAACCAGGAAGTCCGTATTAAAAAGATGAAGAAGTTCGATGATTATAGAAAAACTCAGATTTTCCTCGTTATTAAACAATGGAAACAAGAAGTTCAAAAATAAATAAAAAGAAGTTCAACTATTAAAAATAGAGCGCTTCAAAATTTCATAAAAAAGGATTAAGAAAATCAGATTAAAATTCATAAAAAAAACTCATATTTTCATGTATCCGAGAGAAGATCAGATTGATAACTGCCAGAAGTTCACGTACTACACGGTGTGAATTTTGTATTAAAAAGAATAAAAAAAGCAAAGACTAAAAGTTTGTTGATATAAGTGCAAGTCCTTCGTCGGAGAAATTTTAAAAAATATTGTGAGAGAGGTTTATACAAAAGAAATACCATTTGTGTAAAACTTGGCGAATGGATGAGAAAATTACAAATGAAAAATACGTCACGGAAGTTCAACGTAAAAACAACAGGAAGTTCAGCTACTACACTGAATGAATATCAGATGAAAAACTTTTAAAATCGTCGCGAGTATGAAAAAATGATCAACACGGGAAAGTTGCGTGTTTACAACAGCTTTCCACCGGTATATCACTTGCTTAATTCTGGTGAGTGGATGGAGAGCTACGAGCAAAAAACACGTGAAAAACAGAGTGAAGTTCAAGTAGACATGCCGAGAAGTTCAGGTTCTTCACGCGGTGCATTTTCGAAGAATCTGTTTCGCGATAAAGGCAGAACGAATGATCTCGCCATTTTCGAAATTACTTGAAAACAGCCAGGACTCAGAGAAAACCATCAACATGAAAAAGTTTCGCATTTTCCGTAGCTTTTCATCGGTATATTATTTGCCCCATTCCGATAAAGTTTGTAGAAATTACGGTAAAAATACGTTTTTAACCATTTTCAAAACTGACATAAAACCGTAATGAATTAGGATAAACAATATATACAAAAAGTTTCGCATTTCTTCAAGCTTTCCAATGCCATATCATTTTCTGCATTTGGACGTACGGTTAAAAAATTAGCTCGAAAATACGAACTCGGTGGAACTTGTACCGTTTTCTAAATTACTTTTAAACCATTCAAAACTAGAAAAAACTTTTAACATAAAAAAGTAGCGCATTTTCATAAGCTTTCCAACGCCATATTATTTGCCTCAATTGGATTAGCCGTTTAGAAATGACATCGAAAATACGAACTCGGGTGTTCGGTTTGCGAAATTTTACGATTTTCCGAATTACTCTTTAATCGTAGGGAATTAGAGAAAACTTTCAACATGTGGAATGAGCGGTTTTGCAGCAGCTTTCCAATGCCATATTATTTGCCTCATTCCGATAAACGGTTTAAAAATGCGATCGAAAATACGATTCATGTTTTTTATATGAAGAAAAAACGGTTTTCAAAACTGCTCTTAAACCGCTTACATTTTGCCAAAAATTTAACTTGGGTCATGATACTGATGTCCATAGCTATCCAACGGTATATCGCAAACCCCATTTGGACACCTTTTAGCTGAAGTTCAACCTAGTACTCGGGGAAGGTCAGGCGCGTTACTCGGGACATTCACGTTGTGATCAGAATATTATTCTGATCCCGTGATCAGAATAGTGTTTAT
>NC_041392.1:655712956-655721075 GCF_002162155.2 Triticum dicoccoides
ATAACTTCAACATGTGGGGGGGGGGTCGATATACCCCCTCCCGATAACTTCAACACGAGGGGGTCGATATACCCCCTCCCGATAACTTCAACACGTGGGGGGTCGATATACCCCCTCCCCGATAATATTTTTTCCCATGTACGTATGTCGTCGTTATCGATATACCCCAAACCCTTGAAGCGTTGTCGAGGCCACCCCAAACCCTAGAGAAGCAGTGTCGAGGCCACTAATTAATATTAGTTCTACGTTTGCCACTAATATATCCATCTGTCATGTTTGAATAATAATTGTCATGTTGTAAATATTTGTAGAAACTATGGGAACTGCCCAAGACGAAGTACAAGAAGAGTTGTTGGGGGACATAATCGCACGAGGAAGTGATGCCGTCTGCTCGTTGTTTCTCAATGACACCGATGGTCTGGAAGCAGCTGGCTATGATTATGATGGCTCCGGTGACCAATGCCGGTGCAAGAAGGAGACCGTGAGGACGGCTCCGGTGACCCAATGCCGGTGCAAGGAGACCATGATGACGGCTCTGGTGACCGAACTGAGTCCGGCCAGGTATATATATTAGTTAAGCCTGTGCTGACTAGCTAATTGATGCATTCATTGTTTTGGTATGTACACATATTAATTAAGTCTTTGTTCTTTTTTCTAGCCCTCCGGATCGAGCACAACTTCGGTAAAGAGACGAGGCCCAAACAAAAAGTTGAGCTCGGATGAAAGGTTTGAGATCATAGCAATCGCGCCCGACGGCCAACCGATTGAACCCATCCGGACAAAGAACGCATTTGTTGCTCAGTGTGGGGTTTTGGTTAGGGACAAGATCCCGATCAGCATCCAGCAATGGTTAAAGTTGGCTACAGAAGACCCTGAGGTGTCTTATGTCAATGATATGCAGAAAAATGTTCTTTGGACTGAGCTGAAGTAAAATTGCACCCTACCGCTAGAGGATGATCCGGAGAAGCCAGTTAAAAAGCAATTAGTCAAGTCTTTTGCTCTTAAGAGGATGGCAGACCTATTCAGGAGATGGAAGAAAGAGCTGCATAAGTTTGTCGCTAAAAAAGAGACACCATAATTCAATGGCAGATATGAGAAGATCAGAGATCACTGGCCCGCATTTGTGGCCCACAAGACATCGGAAAAGAGTAAGAAGATGTCGGCGACAAACAAGTAAAATGCTGCAAAGAAAAAGCATCACCATTGCACGGGGTCAGGTGGCTACCTCGTAGCCCTGCCTAAGTGGGCCAAGGCTGAGAATGATTTGGTTGATAAAGGGATCGAACCAGAGACAATTAACTGGCCAGACAGTTGCCGGACTTGGTTCTTCGGGGCTGGCAGAACCTTGGACCCTGTATCGGGAAAGTGCATTTGGACGGACGAGCAATTGGAAATACCAGTCAAGAGGCTTCAGCACTATATCGAAGCAGCGCAGCAAGGGACGTTCGTTCCAGACAGAGAGAACGATGAGCTCACAATGGCCCTCGGGAATCCTGAGCACCCTGGACAGACACGAGGCACGCCAGGCTCCATTCCATGGAAGGCTGGGTTTCCGGACGCAGGCGGTTACAAATGCCATGAGAGGAGGAAGAAAGTGGAGCAGACCCAACTGCAGGCGCTGCACGCTAGGGTACAAGAGATAGAGGAATGAGAAGCAAATCACAGCAAACGAACTGCCGAAGCTTCCCCCGAAGCTACCCCGCCATCTCAGTGGAGAAGCAGCGTGGCTTCCACCGAGCTGCTTCAGCCGAAGCATGTCTTGACGGCTCCTGACAGCTATCCCGTGGATGCTATCACGGAGTCTCAAAATTGCCACCTTATGACGCAATGGATTAATATGAAGGTCAAGGCGGCTGTTGGCTCTGTTTTTCCTACAGAACCCGGCGCAACTTTTCACTGCCAGCCGATTCCAGAAGGATATGCTAGGGTGATGGTGGATGAAATAACAGAGGGATTTGAGGACCTCCAGCTTGACCACCCTACCGGTGAAGGGGAGACTCGGCTGGGTTCTGCTCTGAAGACTCCATGCCTATGGCGGAAGGAGCTCATCAACCTTCCGAACTGGACGCCTCCGCCTCCTCCTCCTCCTCCTCCTCCTCCTCCGGCGAGTCAAGGCACTCCGCCTCCTCCACCACCTCCTCCTCTGGCGAGTGACGATCAGGGCACTCGGCCAGCTCCTTCTCCGGCGCGTGGCGGCACTCCGCCTCCTTCTCCGCCTGCGTCGGCGCGCCCGAGCAGCCAACCTCCTCCTTCTCCGCCTCATCAGCAAGGGCTGAAGAGACCCGCCGCCACTCCGGCTGCTCCGGCGCGTCGTAGTCCTTCTTCTCCGCCTCGTAAGCAAGTAAAGAAGACAGCCCCTCCGTCTGCTCTGCCGGCGTCTAGCAGTACAGCCAGAGGTGGGAGGCAATACAGATTCGGTCCTTCTCTGAAGACTCCGTAGAAGTTACCATACGAGAGGACCCCGGAGGAGAAGGCCGACATCTCGCAAGCCGAAGTGAGGAACTTCTTTGAAGGGGTGAAAGCAAAGAAACATCCACCTCCAGAGGAGAAGGTAGATCCGGTGAAAGCGAAGCGCACTCTGGCTGCCCTGACAAAACCACCCAAGTCTCCACCGAAAGGCAAATATGAGCGCATTATTGGAAAGGCATTTGCGGAAGCGGAGCGGTTGGGAAGTACTGTCAGTGATCAAAGGATGAAAGAACGACGATCTGGGAAACAAATTGCCCAGCTCGTTGTCGTGGTTCTAAGCCTGACAGTAGAGTGGGGGTAGGTATGGAGAGGCAAGGTTCTAGCTATGGAGAGGTTGTAAACACAAGGGATGTACGAGTTCAGGCCCTTCTCGGAAGAAGTAATAGCCCTACGTCTCGGAGCCCGGAGGCGGTCGAGTGGATTATGAGTAGATGAGGTACAAGGTGCCGAACCCCTCTGCCTATGGAGGGGGGTGGCTTATATAGAGTGCGCCAGGACCCCAGCCAGCCCACATAGGAGAGGGTTTAAGGTGAGTTAAGTCTGGGGCGTTACTGGTAACGCCCCACATAAAGTGTCTTTACTATCATAAAGCTTACTTAATTACAGGCCGTTGCAGTGCAGAGTGCCTCTTGACCTCCTGGTGGTCGAGTGAGTCTTCATGGTCGAGTCCTTCAATGCAGTCGAGTGAGTCCTTCGTTGGTCGACTGGAAGGCGACCTCTTCTAAGGGTGTCTTTGGGTAAGGTACTTAGATCAGGTTCGTGACCCTACCCTAGGTACATGACCCCATCATTAGCCCCCGAATGGATTGAGGCTTCGAGTGAGGAAGGAGTTGATGTCGTTTCCGATTAACCTTTGCGCTCTGGTCGTGCGTTGTTCTGGACCAAAGAATCTCTTCGTCGACAGTGAGCAACTTGTCTTCAGTCGACTCGATCCATTCTCTTCTTGCGTCGAGTGATCTTTCGGGCTTCGACGATCTCCGAGCGACGGATCGTGGGAAACCCCGTGTCTGACAGACTGATCTGCTGTTCACGGATTTCGCGAGATGCGAAATTTAGGGACGCGCGCGAAGCGGAGCGGACCGCGGCGTTCGGATGGGACGGGACATAGACGCCTCGATCTCCGCGCCGCTTTTTTCGCCACGTATCCCGTCTGCATAACTGTTCCTGGATATGATTAGATCGACCGGGCCCACCTGTCATCCACTCGGAAGGGACCCTATAAATGCGCCCGGCGAGGATTCTTGTACTGTGCCTCCGCATTCTCTCTCTCTCTCTGCTCCCTTCGTTCCCGTCCAGCGCGCTCGCTCTTGCCCCCGCACAACTTCCCCACGCGCATCTCGCCGGCAACCATGGCTAAGGAGAAGACGACGGCGCTGGAACGTGCGAAGAAGGCGTCGGCGTCGGAGAAGACGAAGGGGAGATCTACCAGCCGCGGCGGGTCTTCGTCCAGATCCCGCCTGCCGAAGGGCTGGGTCCAAGGAGACTGGATCCAGTCGACCATCACAGAAAAAGACCTCCTTGACATGGCCAACGAGGGCTTGATCCCTCATGGAGCTGCGAGGCTTCCGGGGAAGGAGTGGCAGCCCCAGCCAGAAGAGGGTGAGTGTGTGCTCTTGGCCACCCATGTTGATCGTGGATTTTCTTTGCCGCCGAGTATTTTCTTTCGTGGCTTCTTGAACTTCTTTGGAGCGCAGCTCCACCACTTTACCCCAAATTCCATCGCCTATCTTGCCGCATTCGTGTCCATGTGTGAGGGTTTCCT
This sequence comes from Triticum dicoccoides, assembly GCF_002162155.2. NCBI lineage: Eukaryota > Viridiplantae > Streptophyta > Magnoliopsida > Poales > Poaceae > Triticum > Triticum dicoccoides. The sequence goes on from NC_041392.1 coordinate 655,717,188, forward strand.
GGGCTGTCGACCGCACTGGGGTTTGTTCAAGCATATATTCACGTGTCGCTCTCAGACCGTGAAGAAGGCGAGCCCAGGTGATGAGAGAACCCGAGTCGTCCAAATGTGTGGGGGTCTGGGGATCCAGGTGAGGAATAAGAGCACCTTCCCGCCCATGACCTTTCCCGAGTCAGTCAGAGGCTGGCAGTCGACCTGGTTCTACTGCCAGGACCAGTCGACGCCGGGGCAGTCGAGTGGACTCCCTCAGTTTACCATGGACCGAGTGAACAAGCCCTCCTCTCTGAAGTTGATTCCGAAGGAGAAAGCTGACGTGAAGATGTTGATGGAGCGCGTGGTGCAGTTGGTTCGGGAGGGAGTGACGGGCATGGACCTTCTGGAGGTCCTCCTTAGGCGTCGCATCCAGCCCCTTCAGTTCCGGAGTCACTGCATGTGGTTGTACTGTGGGACCGAAGACGAGACTCGAGTCCATCCAGAAGCAGTCGATGATGTCACTCTGGAAAGATGGATGGTAGCCGTTACCGGAAACAAGGACAACCCACGTGGAGCCAGAAGGATTCCTCCACTCGACCATAACAGCGATCCAAACAAGGTACGTTTGCTCTGCTCTCCACTGTGTTCTTGTCGCATTCATTTATGTTTATCCTGCCGACTGGTCGACTGATCCTTGTCTTGATATCTGCTAGGCTTTCACCGAGCTGTACTTGATGCCCAATGGGGCACAAGCTCCGACTGAGGAGGGTGAGGCGAGTGGGGGCGAGAGCCAGGAAGAGGAGGAATGGGACTCGGACATTGCAGAGGATGATGATGACGATGATGATGATGACGGTGATGAAGATGACGTTGAGGACGAGGAAGAAGAGGAGGAGGAGGTCGTACCACCGCGCTCGGAAAGGCGGTCGAAGCTTGTCCATGACCCTTCGACTGAATGTGGCAAGGGGGTTGCGACCGTTGTTCAGTCGACCAAGCGCCCTCGGACCACCTCTCCGGTGCCGACTGAAAAGGCGCCGAAGCAGCCCAGGGCGGCCTCGTCGAAGCCGATCAAGCTCCTGCCGAAGATGAAGGTGTCCATCCCCACCATATCAGGGTAATCGTGCTGCTTAAGTCTTCTTATTTTGTGTGAACTTTGTCTCTGGTCGACGCTGAAGTTAGTCGACTGATCCTTTGGAGTTGCAGTGCTGCTACTTCTGAAACCTCAGCCCGGGCTGATGACCATGAGATGGAGGACGCAGCAACTTCGAAACCAGGTACTGTATTCTTAACGCCGTTCTTAGTCGACTGACTCGCGATCTCTGATCCTGATTCTTCTCCGTAGCTCCACCCAATACTGTTATCAATCTCCCTGATGATGATGAGGATGAAGAACCACTGAAGCGCAGGAGGAGTAGGAAAGCGTCTGCCAGTAAGGTGCCCCAGGATGTGACGGCGCCTGAGATTCTGATTGCGGAGGAAGAGAACACCACTCGACACACGGTGTCCTTCGCAGATCCATTGACGAGTGCTCAGCAGCCCTCCCTCTTCACGATGCACCACGTCCCAGAGGACCAAGCTGGCGCGGCGAAGGAGGCAATACGCCAGGCGGGAATCATGATGGAGCAGCTGAAGACCATCCGGGATGCGAGCCAGGCAGCTTATGACGCCAGTTCTGCCCTCCAAAGCAATGTTCAGGTCAGTCGACCACCGTTTGTTTTGTTGGATATGCTACCAAAAACTTTTCCTTTCCGGAATTTATAGTAGTCACCCACTGGGTGTGTCGATTAAACTCCGTGTTAGCGGGGGCACGCTGAGTGCACCCGCTGGGTGTAGTCCCCAAGGCTAAGGTCGACTGCTGGCAGTCGGCCTTAGGCTTTATGCTGTCAATCTTTCTGTCAGTCGACTATGTCGACTGGATTTCACAAACCGGTGGGGGCACGCTGAGTGCACCCACTGGGTGTAGTCCCCGAGACTGTGGTCGACTGCTTGCAGTTGATTACAGTCTTAAAGAATACATCTCCCTTTTTTTTTTGAGGTCGACTGGTCGACTTTGTCTTCAACAGAATTAGTGGGGGCACGCTGAGTGCACCCACTGGGTGTAGTCCCCGAGACTGTGGTCGACTGTTTGCAGTTGATTACAGTCTTAAAGAATACATCTCCCTTTTTTTGAGGTCGACTGGTCGATTTTGTCTTCAACAGAATTAGTGGGGGCACGCTGAGTGCACCCACTGGGTGTAGTCCCCGAGACTACGGTCGAATGCTTGTATTCGGCTGTAGTCTAAGAAACGTGTGTTTTTTCCTTTTTCACTCAGAAGTGAATTATATTTGACATTTAGTCGATTGGTTCTTCGCAGAACTCCTGTGATCTTGTGGCTCGCTACTCTGAGCTGGAAAACAAGCACACTCAACTCGAGCTGAGCTTGAAGCTGGTTCAGGAGAAGCTGACGAAGGCAAAGGAGGAGACCGAAGGTATGTTTGGTGAGACCTTGACGACTGCTTTTCCCCTTGCTTGTTTCAAAATCTGACCTTGCTGTAACTTGCAGGTAAGGTAAGGGAGGCCCAACAGAAGAAAGACCTCGAACTCGCTGAGAAGATCAAGCTTGCTGACGAGAAGTTAGCTTCAGTCACCAAGCTTGAACAAGACAATACCAATCTGAAAGCTGCTCTTGGGATCGCCAACAAGGAGGTCAGTCGACTAAAAACTGATAAAGCTGCCCTGACCGACCAAGTCAGCAAATTGACTGGGAAGAAAACTGATCTAGAGGCCTTCCTGAGTAGTCTTGCCAAGAAGCTGTTTCTTATGCTTGAAGGTAAACCTCTATGCTTGGCAAACATTTCCAATTGTGGTTTTTCCATTCGACCATCCCCTTGACTTAGTAATCATCCTTGTAGAATTTTGTCAAAACTTTGAAGAAGAAACTAGCCGGCTGGAGCCAAACCTCGACCCCGTCAATTCTCCGGTGAACGACGAAGTTGCCATGGATGTTTTCCGACTGGAGTCTCGTGTTGCAGCTGTCGTGGACTATCTCGCAAGGCTGAAGGCCGCCACATCTCGCATCGACTTGACGCTCTGGCCTGAGGAGACACTTCAGAATGACCTTGAGTCGCTGATGGCCCGCTTCAACACGATCCCTGGTCGAGTGCAGGAATGGAAGTCCTCGGCTCGGTGTGGTGCAGATGTTGCTCTGTGTCTTGTCCGAGTCCACTGTAAAGATGCGCGAGAAGAGAAGCTGGCGGCTCTTCGGGTGGCCAACACCAAGAAACACGACTTCAGGTCCTTTATGGAAACTTTCCTTGCAGCTGCCACTCGGATCGCCGACGGAATCGACCTTGATGAATTCGTTGCACCTTCCAGCCCTCCACGGGAGGGGTAAAAAACTTCTTCTGGCTCGACGCTTTAAATTCGCCTCGGTATGCCGAGTGGAATTGTAACCGATAAACCTTAACAGGCTTAACGCCTGAGCACTCTCGGTTCCTTTAGATATCGATTCAAACTTGAATTTGGTGCTTGAATATGATTGCCTTTGGCTCGAAATGTCTTTTGCAGGTTCAAAGCAAGGCGCCTTTACTGCAATCGACTTATTCTTTAGTCCACTTAGGCGAGCACTGGGCTGCAGCTAAGCCCCCGAGTGAGAGGTTTACTCTTCACTCGGTAGGATTTTGATAACTTAGGCGAGTGCTTGGGCTGCAGCTAAGCCCCCGAGTGAGAGGGTTGCTCTTCACTCGGTAGGATTTTTATAACTTAGGCGAGCACAGGGTTGCAGCTAAGCCTCCGAGTCAAAGTCTGGCTTACCACTCGGTAGGATTTTGATAACTTAGGCGAGTGCTTGGACTGCAGCTAAGCCCCCGAGTGAGAGGGTTGCTCTTCACTCGGTAGGATTTTTATATCTTAGGCGAGCACTGGGCTGCAGCTAAGCC
>NC_041392.1:655721959-655747028 GCF_002162155.2 Triticum dicoccoides
AGGATTTTTATAACTTAGGCGAGTGCTTGGACTGTAGCTAAGCCCCCGAGTGAGAGGTTTGCTCTTCACTCGGTAGGATTTTTATAACTTAGGCGAGTGCTTGGACTACAGCTAAGCCCCCGAGTGAGAGGTTTGCTCTTCACTCGGTAGGATTTTTATAACTTAGGCGAGCGCAGGGCTGCAGCTAAGCCTCCGAGTGAAAGTCTGGCTTACCACTCGGTAGGATTTTGATAACTTAGGCGAGTGCTTGGACTGCAGCTAAGCCTCCGAGTGGAAGTCTGGCTTACCACTCGGTAGGATTTTGATAACTTAGGCGAAACGGATTCGCAGCTAAGCCTCCGAGTGGGAGTCTGGCTCACCACTCGGTAGGATTTTTACAAACTTAGGCGAAACGGATTCGCAGCTAAGTCACCCACTGAGGGGGAATTTTATTGGACAAAAATAAAAAGTGACAGAAATTATGGAGGAACTATGACACTATTATTTTGAGGTCCATGAACTACAGAAGTACTTTATTGCAACTCATCCGAGTGATAAAACTTAAGTATAAAATGGGCGGAGTAGCTCCGCGTTCCAAGCTCGGGGCTCGTCGATATTATGCTCGACGTTGTAAAGACGATACGCCCCGTTGTGGGGAACCTTGGTGACGATGAAGGGACCTTCCCAAGAAGGAGCAAGCTTGTGTGGTTTGTGCTGATCCACTCGGAGAATTAAATCTCCTTCCTGGAAGGCTCGACCTCTCACATTTCTGGCGTGGAAACGACGCAAATCTTGTTGGTAGATGGTCGACCGGATCAGAGCCATCTCCCTTTCTTCCTCTAAAAGGTCGACTGCGTCCTGCCGCGCTTGTTCAGCCTCTGCTTCGTTGTAGATTTCAACTCGAGGAGCATTGTGGAGAAGATCACTCGGCAAGACTGCTTCAGCTCCGTAGACCAAGAAGAATGGAGTTCTTCCGGTCGACCGATTAGGTGTGGTCCGCAGCCCCCAAAGCACTGAGGGAAGTTCGTCGACCCAAGCTCCAGCCGCGTGTTTGAGATCACGCATCAGTCGGGGCTTCAATCCCTTAAGAATCAGTCCATTAGCTCGCTCTGCTTGTCCATTCGACTGCGGATGGGCGACTGAAGCGTAGTCGACCCGTGTGCCTTGGGAGTTGCAGAAATCTCTGAATTCCTCCGAGTCAAAGTTCGACCCATTATCCGTAATGATGCTGTGCGGGACTCCATATCTGAATATTAGTTCCCTGATGAAGCTAACAGCAGTACCGGTGTCAAGGCTCTTGATTGGTTTAGCCTCGATCCACTTGGTGAACTTGTCGACTGCCACCAGTACATGCGTGAAGCCACTTCGTCCTGTTCTCAAAGGACCGACCATGTCCAGTCCCCATACTGCGAAAGGCCAGACGAGTGGGATGGTCTTTAGGGCCGACGCAGGCTTGTGTGACATATTCGAGTAGAACTGACATCCCTCGCACTTATCTACTATCTCTTTTGCCATCTCATTCGCCTTTGGCCAGTAAAATCCGGCTCGGTATGCTTTGGCCACGATGGTCCGAGAGGACGCATGATGACCACAGGTTCCCGAGTGGATATCATTGAGGATGAGTCGACCTTCTTCTGGTGTTATGCACTTCTGACCAACTCCAGTCGCGCTTTCTCTGTACAATTGTCCTTTGATTACGGTAAAGGCCTTAGATCGACGGACGATCTGTCGAGCCTCTTCCTCATCCTCCGGGAGCTCTTTTCTTAGGATATACGCAACGTATGGAACTGTCCAGTCGGGAATGACCACCAAGACCTCCATGATCAAGTCGACCACCGCTGGGACTTCAACCTCAGTCGGATCTGTGGCACTCTTGGGCTGTGGAGCTTCTTCGGTGAAAGGATCTTCTTTGACTGACGGAGTGTGTATATGCTCCAAGAACACACCACTCGGAATGGCTTCTCTCTTGGAACCTATCTTTGCTAGATCATCAGCTGCTTGATTTTTCAGTCGGGGTATATGATGGAGCTCCAACCCCTCGAACTTCTTTTCCAGCTTCCTCACTGCACTGCAGTATCCAGTCATGGCTGGGCTTCTCACGTCCCACTCTTTCATCACCTGGTTGACCACTAAATCCGAGTCGCCATAGACCATCAGGCGACGGACGCCGAGTGAAATGGCCATGCGCAACCCATATAAGAGGGCCTCATATTCTGCCTCATTGTTGGAGGAATCAAAGTGAATCTGGAGCACATATCTGAGCTTATCTCCTCTGGGGGAAACCAGGACAACCCCAGCACCGGAACCATTCAACATCTTAGAGCCATCAAAGAACATGGTCCAATGCTCCGAGTGAACTTCAGTCGGCTGCTGTTGTTCAATCCACTCGGCGAGGAAATCTGCTATTGCCTGGGACTTAATGGCTTTCTTTGCCTCAAACTTGATATCAAGGGGAAGAAGTTCAATCGCCCATTTGGCCACTCGACCAGTTGCATCCCTGTTGTGCAAAATCTCTGATAGTGGAGCGTCGCTGACGACTGTGATGGAATGATCAGAGAAATAATGAGCAACCTTCTTTGTGGTCATGTATATTCCATACACAAGCTTCTGAAAATGAGGATATCTTTGCTTGGATGGAGTCAAGACTTCAGACAAATAATACACTGGGCGCTGAACTTTGAGAGCTTTTCCTTCTTCTTCCCGCTCGACCGTAAGCATAGTACTGACTACTTGTCCTATGGCTGCGATATAGAGCAACAGAGGCTCTTTGCTGATTGGAGCAGCAAGCACCGGCTGGGTGGAGAGCAGAGCTTTTAGCTCGGCAAATGCTGCATCAGCTTCTGGAGTCCACTCGAACTTGTCTGTCTTCTTCATCAGTCGGTAAAGAGGCAATGCCTTTTCACTGAGTCGTGAGATGAATCGACTTAATGCGGCCAAGCATCCAGTAAGCTTCTGGACATCGTGCACTCGCACAGGGCGTTTCATTCGGAGAATAGTGGCAATCTTCTCTGGGTTAGCGTCGATTCCCCGTTCAGAAATGAGAAAACCGAGTAACTTGCCACCAGGAACTCCAAATGTGCACTTTGATGGATTGAGCTTGATATCATACCTTCTGAGGTTGGCAAATGTTTCGGCGAGATCAGCGAGCAGGTCGGAACCTTTTCGTGACTTGACAACGATATCATCCATATACTTCCACATTCCGACTGATTTGAGTGAGTAGACACTTCTGAATCATTCGCATAAATGTGGCTCCGGCATTCTTGAGGCCGAATGGCATGGTGATATAGCAGAAGCACCCGAATGGAGTGATGAAAGCTGTTTTTACCTCGTCGGGTCCGTACAGACGGATCTGGTGGTACCCGGAGTAGGCATCTAAAAAAGATAGCCTCTCGCATCCCGCGGTCGAGTCAACAATTTGATCTATGCAAGGGAGAGGAAAATGATCTTTCGGGCAGGCCCGGTTGATGTGCTTGAAATCAATGCACATTTGGAGCGACTTGTCCTTCTTAGGGACCATGACGACATTAGCGAGCCACTCGGAGTGGTATATCTCTCGGATAAATCCTGCCGCCAACAGTCGAGCCACTTCTTCACCAATGGCTTTTCACTTCTGGACGGCGGACCGCCGAAGATGCTCTTTGACTGGTTTTGCAGACGAGTCGACTCTTAGGCGATGCTCAGCCAGTCCCCTGGGAACACCTGGCATGTCAGCGGGCTTCCATGCAAAAATGTCCCAGTTCTCACGGAGGAACTGGATGAGCGCTTCTTCCTATTTTGGGTCGAGTGTTGTGGAGATGCGGGTCGGAGCTGCATCGGGGTCGGTCGGGTGAATGTGAACAGGCTTCGTCTCACCGGACGACTGAAATGCAGATTCTGTGGCGGGTTTCTTTGATCGCAGCAAGTCACTCGGATCTGCGTTTTGCTTGTATTCCTCGAACTCGACCGTTGTCACCTGGGAATCGGCAATCTTGGAGCCCTTCTGAAAGCACTCTTCTGCCTTTTTCCTATCGCTGGTGACACTGATCACTCCTTTGGGGCCGGGCATCTTCAATTTGAGGTAAACGTAACATGGTCGAGCCATGAACCGTGCGTAAGCTGGTCTCCCCAAAATGGCATGATATGCACTCTGAAAATCCACGACCTCAAACGTCAACTTTTCTTTGCGAAAATGTTTCGAATCACCAAACACCACGTCCAAAGCTATTTGGCCGAGTGACTCGGCTTTCTTCCCTGGTATAACTCCATGAAAGCTCATGTTACTAGTGCTCAGTCGGGACATCGGAATGCCCATTCCTTTCAGTGTGTCTGCATACAACAAATTCAGCTCGCTTCCACCATCCATCAGCACCTTTGTCAGTCGAGTGCCTTCGACAACCGGATCGACCACCAAAGCTTGCCTCCCAGGGGTGGCAATATGAGTCGGGTGATCAGATTGGTCGAATGTGATGGGTATTTGAGACCATTTCAGATAATTTGCTTTTGCTGGGGCAACCATGTTCACCTCTCAGTTAATGACTTTCAGTCGACTCCTGCTTTCCACATCTGCAAAGATCATCAGAGTGGAGTTGATATGCGGATATCCTTCCTCACTGTCCTCCTTGTCTTCAGCCTTGTCCGACTCCTTCTCCTTGTCCTTAGACTGTTTTCCCTGAAACTGCTGGATCAGGAGTCGACATTGGCGAGTGGTGTGCTTTGGGTAGATGATATTCCCCTCTTCGTCTTTCTTCGTGTGGATGTGACATGGCATATCCATTACGTCGTTCCCTTCTTTATCCTTTACCTTCTTGGGGTTCCAGGATCCTTTTGGTTTCCCCTTAAACTTTCCCTGAGTCACGGCCAGAGCCTCTCCAGGAGCTGCCGGTTCAGCCTTCCGCTTCTGTTTCCGACTGGTGTTTCCTTTTTCCGACTGACTCAGCTTGTGCTTGCCGCTTCGGAGTCGGTCTTCTTCTTCGCCGTTGGCGTACTTGGTAGCAATCTCCATCATCTGACTCAAGGTCATGTCACCGGTTCGACCAAACTTCAAACTCAGTTCTCTGTTCTTGACGCCATCTTTGAAGGCGCAGACTGCCTGATGATCAGACACATTCTCCACAGTGTGGTGCAAAGTGATCCACCTCTGAATATACTCTCTGAGAGTCTCATTAGCCTTCTGCACGCAGACTTGCAACTCTGTCAATCCAGCTGGTCGCTTGCAAGTTCCTTCAAACGTTCTGATGAACACTCGGGACAGATCCTCCCAAGTGTAAATGCTGCTAGGAGGTAATTGAGTCAACCATGCCCTGGCAGAACCTTCCAGCATGAGGGGTAAATGCTTCATGGCCACCTCGTCGCTCCTACCACCAATCTGAACTGCCACTCGGTAGTCCTCAAGCCAAGTTTCAGGCTTAGACTCACCAGTGAACTTGCTGACTCCTGTTGCCAACCTGAAATTGGGAGGGATAACTGCGGCTCTGATAGCTCTGCTGAAACATTCAGGACCAGAAACATGCACTCGACTGCTTGTGGGTACATCTCTGTCGAGTCCGCCTCGATGGGCTCTGTTCCGGTCGACCAAACCTTGCACGATAATGGATCGCGCGTCGAAGCCTGGTTCTCTGGGGTCGACTGGAACCCTTCGCCCTGTACTGTACTAACGCCTGTCATCTTGCTGCCAAGGAGCATAAGACCCACCCCTCGGAGGGGAATTGGGCACTCGACGCCTATCATCTCGGTCGAGTCGGTCGCCATATTGATCTCGCCGATTCTCGCGCCCTTCACGCCGCGGAGGTGATCTGGGGCTGTGAGCCGACTGAACCGTATTCGCAGTGACGGATCGACTGTGAATTCTGTTGCGCGACTGAGACACGGCTGAATTCTGATCTCCTGCTGCCCGGAGCAGATCCCTGATCTGCAGCAAACCTCTGCCAGCTTCTGACTGCGAAGGCTGGATGGACTCTGCTATACGGGTCGCAGCTGCTAAATTCTGGATTGGGGTTCGATATACCTGAGTCGGCGGGAAGAGTTGACGTCGATCGGTGTCGGGAACTCGTTGCCGCGCGCGCTCGTCGAGTGCTCGCTGAAGATTCTCTAGTCGAGTGCGTTCGGCCAAATTGGCCAGACGTGCCTCCTCCAAGGCGCGAGCCTCGGGGGTTTCTCCTGCGATGGGAGTACGCAGGGCATCCACGTTCCTGCGGCGAAGTTCCTCTCTTTGCAGAGAGTCGAGTGGCTCGGGCTGGTACTCTTCGTGGCCTCGTGCAGGGTCGCCTCCATCACCTGCTCCACCATCACGGGCGAAGCCAGGGGGACTGTGGGGCCCGTCGACCATCAAGATTTCCGCCGCTGGATCACTGCTACCGCACTCGGATGCAGTCTCTACGGAGCCAGTCGACAGATCGAACAAGCCATAGAGACATTCGTCGGGCTCGATTGCCGCAACTTGGGTGGTGGCCGATTGGCGAGCCACCGCGTGCCTCACCCATCGCTGAAGCCTCGACCGGCCCGAGCGCTTGCGCTGGCGGGAGACCGGGAGGGTGGACGATGGAGGAGCCGACCGATACTGGGTCGACGGTTGCCGCAGCAGAACGCCGCGGACACATGCGCGAAAATGCGTCGCACCGCGGACGGGGAGCGCATCAACGTCGAGTGGAGCCTCATGGAGCCACGCGGAGCCGTCGGCGATGAAGGTGAGAGTGCCGAGACGGATCTCTTGACCCCCGACCAAAACTCCAGCAGACACCATGATGAAAGTACTCAGAAGAATCGCAACTTCTCCACAAAAATCGCTAAAACACCTGCCCCACGGTGGGCGCCAACTGTCGTGGTTCTAAGCCTGACAGTAGAGTGGGGGGTAGGTATGGAGAGGCAAGGTTCTAGCTATGGAGAGGTTGTAAACACAAGGGATGTACGAGTTCAGGCCCTTCTCGGAAGAAGTAATAGCCCTACGTCTCGGAGCCCGGAGGCGGTCGAGTGGATTATGAGTAGATGAGGTACAAGGTGCCGAACCCCTCTGCCTGTGGAGGGGGGTGGCTTATATAGAGTGCGCCAGGACCCCAGCCAGCCCACGTAGGAGAGGGTTTAAGGTGAGCTAAGTCTGGGGCGTTACTGGTAACGCCCCACATAAAGTGTCTTTACTATCATAAAGCTTATTTAATTACAGGCCGTTGCAGTGCAGAGTGCCTCTTGATCTCCTGGTGGTCGAGTGAGTCTTCATGGTCGAGTCCTTCAATGCAGTCGAGTGAGTCCTTCGTTGGTCGACTAGAAGGCGACCTCTTCTAAGGGTGTCTTTGGGTAAGGTACTTAGATCAGGTTCGTGACCCTACCCTAGGTACATGACCCCATCACTCGGCGAACAAGCGAAGCAATCGTGCCCCCCGCTCAAGGTGCCTAGCGACATCGTCGCTAATGATCCGAGGATGGTGCCCGGTTATAGCAATCTTGGAGATTACCTGCCCGACGATGTACATTATGATTTCTTGGAGATGCAGATACAAAGATACGAGTACGGGAAGCCTCTCGTCAAAGATGAAAGATCTCTATCAACGATGATGCGAAGATTGCATGATTGGTACTTGAAAATCTGCAGAGAGTCTGGGGAAGGAATACTTTGTATGTGAGAGTTAAAAAGGAGCATGACCTCGTTGGAATTGAACTGTTGCCTGTTCCATTTGAGGAGTTCCTTCAGTTTTTCAATCAATTGGCCCTCGATAAAGCAACGGTCACCTGCTACTGTCTGTAAGTAGTACTATTTCTATCATTAAGTCTCTCTATATAGCTGAGCTCTTTCATTGCATGTATTTATAATTATCCTCACTATATTATGCAGATTGAAAATTGTCTAATTGAAGAAAAGACAAGTCGGAGATATTGGGTTCATTAACACAAATCTCATAGATGCAACTGAGGTTAAATTTCATGCCACGGATAGTGATGCCAACTTGCTACGATCGTTGGTAATAAATGAAAACAAAGATATAATACTCTTTCCTTACAACTTCAAGTGAGTGTTTGTTGGAAATATGCCCTAGAGGCAATAATAAATTAGTTATTATTATATTTCCTTGTTCATGATAATCGTTTATTATCCATGCTATAATTGTATTGATAGGAAACTCAGATACATGTGTGGATACATAGACAACACCATGTCCCTAGTAAGCCTCTAGTTGACTAGCTCGTTGATCAATAGATGGTTACGGTTTCCTGACCATGGACATTGGATGTCGTTGATAATGGGATCACATCATTAGGAGAATGATGTGATGGACAAGACCAAATCCTAAGCATAGCACTAGATCGTGTAGTTCGTATGCTAAAGCTTTTCTAATGTCAAGTATCATTTCCTTAGACCATGAGATTGTGTAACTCCCGGATACCGTAGGAGTGCTTTGGGTGTGCCAAACATCACAACATAACTGGGTGGCTATAAAGGTGCACTACGGGTATCTCCGAAAGTGTCTGTTGGGTTGGCACGAATCGAGACTGGGATTTGTCACTCCGTGTGACGGAGAGGTATCTCTGGGCCCACTCGGTAGGACATCATCATAATGTGCACAATGTGATCAAGGAGTTGATCACGGGATGATGTGTTACGGAACGAGTAAAGAGACTTGCCGGTAACGAGATTGAACAAGGTATCGGGATACCGACGATCGAATCTCGGGCAAGTACAATACCGCTAGACAAAGGGAATTGTATACGGGATTGATTAAGTCCTTGACATCGTGGTTCATCCGATGAGATCATCGTGGAACATGTGGGAGCCAACATGGGTATCCAGATCCCGCTGTTGGTTATTGACCGGAGAGTCATCTCGGTCATGTCTGCATGTCTCTCGAACCGTAGGGTCTACACACTTAAGGTTCGGTGACGCTAGGGTTATAGAGATATTAGTATGCGGTAACCCGAAAGTTGTTCGGAGTCCCGGATGAGATCCCGGACGTCACGAGGAGTTCCGGAATGGTCCGGAGGTAAAGAATTATATATAGGAAGTGCTATTTCGGCTATCGGGACAAGTTTCGGGGTCACCGGTATTGTACCGGGACCACCGGAAGGGTCCCGGGGGTCCACCGGGTGGGGCCACCTGCCCCGGGGGCCACATGGGCTGTAGGGGGTGCGCCTTGGCCTACATGGGCCAAGGGCACCAGCCCCTAGAGGCCCATGCGCCAAAGGGACAAGAGGAGGGGAGAGTCCTAAAGGGGGAAGGCACCTCCGAGGTGCCTTGGGGAGGATGGACTCCTCCCCCCCTTGGCCGCACCCTTCCTTGGAGTAAGGGGCAAGGCTGCGCCCTCCCCCTCTCCCTTGGCCCTATATATAGTGGGGGGAAGGGAGGGCAACCACACCCAAGCCCTGGCGCCTCCCTCTCCCTCCCATGACACACCTCCCTCCTCCCGCGGTGCTTGGCGAAGCCCTGTTGGAATCCCGCTACTTCCACCACCACATCGTCGTGTTGCTGGATCTCCATCAACCTCTCCTTCCCCCTTGCTGGATCAAGAAGGAGGAGACGTCGCTGCTCCGTACGTGTGTTGAACGCGGAGGTGCCGTCCGTTCGGCGCTAGGATCATCGGTGATTTGGATCATGACGAGTACGACTCCATCAACCCCATTCTCTTGAACGCTTCCGCGCCCGATCTACAAGGGTATGTAGATCCACTCCTCCCTCATTGCTAGATGACTCCATAGATATATCTTGATGACACGTAGGAAAATTTTGAATTTATGCTACGTTCCCCAACAGTGGCATCATGAGCTAGGTCCATGCGTAGTTTCTATGCACGAGTAGAACACAAAGTAGTTGTGGGCGTTGATTTTGTTCAATATGCTTGCCGTTACTAGTCTTATCTTGATTCGGCAGCATCGTGGGATGAAGCGGCCCGGACCCACCTTACACGTACTCTTACGTGAGACTGGTTCCACCGACTGACATGCACTAGTTGCATAAGGTGGCTAGCGGGTGTCTGTCTCTCCCACTTTAGTCGGATCGGATTCGATGAAAAGGGTCCTTATGAAGGGTAAATAGCAATTGGCATATCACCTTGTGGTTTTTGCGTAGGTAAGAAACATTCTTGCTAGAAACCCATAGCAGCCACGTAAAACATGCAAACAACAATTAGAGGACGTCTAACTTGTTTTTGCAGGGTATGCTATGTGATGTGATATGACCAAAAGGATGTGATGAATGATATATGTGATGTATGAGATTGATCATGTTCTTGTAATAGGAATCACGACTTGCATGTCGATGAGTATGACAACCGGCAGGAGCCATAGGAGTTGTCTTAATTTATTTATGACCTGCGTGTCAACATAAACGTCATGTAATTACTTTACTTTATTGCTAACCGTTAGCTGTAGTAGTAGAAGTAATAGTTGACGAGACAACTTCATGAAGACACGATGATGGAGATCATGATGATGGAGATCATGGTGTCATGCCGGTGACAAGATGATCATGGAGCCCCAAGATGGAGATCAAAGGAGCTATATGATATTGGCCATATCATGTCACTATTATTTGATTGCATGTGATGTTTATCATGTTTTTGCATCTTGTTTACTTAGAATGACGGTAGTAAATAAGATGATCCCTCACTAAAATTTCAAGAAGGTGTTCCCCCTAACTGTGCACCGTTGCGAAAGTTCGTCGTTTCGAAGCACCACGTGATGATCGGGTGTGATAGATTCTTACGTTCACATACAACGGGTGTAAGACAGATTTACACACGCGAAACACTTAGGTTGACTTGACGAGCCTAGCATGTGTACAGACATGGCCTCGGAACACAAGAGACCGAAAGGTCGAGCATGAGTCGTATGGTAGATACGATCAACATGAAGATGTTCACCGATGATGAGTAGTCCGTCTCACGTGATGATCGGACATGGCCTAGTTGACTCGGATCATGTAATCACTTAGATGACTAGAGGGATGTCTATCTGAGTGGGAGTTCATAAGATGAACTTAATTATCCTGAACATAGTCAAAAGGTCTTCGCAAATTATGTCATAGCTCGCGCTTCAGTTCTACTGTTTAGTTATGTTCCTAGAGAAAATTGAGTTGAAAGTTGATAGTAGCAATTATGCGGACTAGGTCCGTAAACTGAGGATTGTCCTCATTGCTTCATAGAAGGCTTATGTCCTTAATGCACCGCTCAGTGTGCTGAACCTCAAACGTTGGCTGTGGATGTTGCGAACATCTGACATACACATTTTGATAACTACGTGATAGTTCAGTTAAACGGTTTGGAATTGAGGCACCGAAGACGTTTTGAAACGTCGCGAAACATATGAGATGTTTCGAGGGCTGAAATTGGGATTTCAGGCTCGTGCCCAGTCAAGAGGTATAAGACCTCTCACGATTTTCTTAGCCCACAAATTAAGGGAGAAAAGCTCAATCGTTGAGCTTGTGCTCAGATTGTCTGAGTACAACAATCATTTGAATCGAGTGGGAGTTGATCTTCCAGATGAGATAGTGATGTTTCTCCAAAGTCATTACCACCAAGCTACTAGAGCTTCGTGATGAACTATAATATATCAGGGACATATATGATGAGCTTTGAGATATTCGTGATGTTTGACACCACAAAAGTAGAAATCAAGAAGGAGCATCAATTGTTGATGGTTGGTGAAACCACTAGTTTCAAGAAGGGTAAGGGCAAGAAGGGATACTTCATGAAACGGCAATTCAGCTGCTGCTCTAGTGAAGAAACCCAAGGTTGAACCCAAACCCGAGACTAAGTGCTTCTGTAATAAAGGGAACAGCCACTGGAGCAGAATTACCCTAGATACTTGGTAGATGAGAAGGCTGGCAAGGTCGATAGAAGTATATTGGATATACATTGTGTTGATGTGTACTTTACTAGTACTCCTAGTAGCACCAGAGTTTTAGATACCGGTTCGGTTGCTAAGTGTTAGTAACTCGAAACAAAAGGCTACGGAATAAACGGAGACTAGCTAAAGGTGAGCTGACGATATGTGTTGGAAGTGTTTCCAGGGTTGATATGATCAAGCATCGCACGCTCCCTCTACCATCGAGATTGGTGTTAAACCTAAATAATTGTTATTTGGTGTTTGCGTTGAGCATAGACATGATTGGATTACGTTTATCGCAATACGGTTATTCATTTAAGGAGAATAATAGTTACTCTGTTTATTTGAATAATACCTTCAATGGTCTTGCACCTGAAATGAATGGTTTATTGAATCTCGATCGTAGTGATACACATGTTCATGCCAAAAGATAGTAATGATAGTACCACCTACTTGTGGCACTGCCACGTAAGTCATATCGGTATAAAACGCATGAAGAAGCTCCATGTTGATGGATCTTTGGGCTCACTCGTTTTTGAAAAGTTTGAGGCATGCGAACCATGTCTATTGGTGTATATGCATGAAGAAACTCCATGCAAATGGACCGTTTGGACTCACTTGATTTTGAATCACTTGAGACATGCAAATCATACCACATGGGCAAGATGACTGAAAGCCTCGTTTTCAGTAAAATGGAACTAGAAAGCAACTTGTTGGAAGTAATACATTTTGATGTGTGCAGTCCAATGAGTGCTGAGGCGTGTAGTGGACATCGTTATGTTCTTACTTCACAGATGATTTGAGTAGATATTGAGTATATTTACTTGATGAATCACGAGTCTGAATTATTGAAAGGTTCAAGTAATTTCAGGGTGAAGTTGAAAGATCGTCGTGACAAGAGGATAAAATATCTATGATATGATCATAGAGATGAATATCTGAATTACGAGTTTGGCACATAATTAAGACATTGTGGAAATTGTTTCACAACTAATACAGCCTGGAACACCATAGTGTGATGGTGTGTCCGAACATCATAACTGCACCCTATTGGATATGATGCATACCATGATGTCTCTTATCGAATTACCACGATAGTTTATGGGTTAGGCATTAAAGACAACCATATTCACTTTAAATAGGGCACCACGTAATTCCGATGAGATGACACCGTATGAACTATGGTTTAGAGAAACCTAAGCTGTCATTTCTTGAAAGTTTGGGGCTGCGACGCTTATGTGAAAAGGTTTCAGGCTGATAAGCTCGAACCCAAAGCGGATAAATGCATCTTCATAGGACACCCAAAATAATTGGGTATACCTCCTGTCTCAGATCCGAAAGTAATAAAGGATTGTTTCTTGAATCGGGTCCTTTCTCGAGGAAAAGTTTCTCTCGAAAGAATTGAGTGGGAGGATGGTGGAGACTTGATGAGGTTATTAAACCGTCTCTTCAACTAGTGTGTGGCAGGGCACAGGAGTTGTTCCTGTGGCACCTACACCAATTGAAGTGGAAGCTTATGATAGTGATCATGAAACTTCAGATCAAGTCACTACCAAACCTCGTGGGATGACAAGGATGCGTACTACTTCAGAGTGGTACGTAATCCTATCTTGGAAGTCATGTTGCTAGACAACAATGAACCTACGAGATATGGAGAAGCGATGGTGGGCCCGGATTCTGATAAATGGCTCGAGGCCATAAAATCCGAGATAGGATCCATGTATGAAAACAAAGTATAGACTTTGGAAGAACTACTTGATGGCCGTAAGGCTGTTAGGTACATATGGATTTTAAAAGGAAGACGGACAATGATGGTAAGTATCACCATTAAGAAAGCTCGACTTGTCGTTAAGATGTTTTCCGACAAGTTCAAGGAGTTGACTACGATGAGACTTTCTCACTCGTAGCGATGCTAAGAGTCTGTTGGAATTATATTAGCAATTATTGCATCATTTATGAAATCTTGCAGATAGGATGTCAAAACATTGTTTCCTCGACGATTTTTCTTGAGGAAAGGTTGTATGTAATACAACCGGAAGGTTTTGTCAATCCTGAAATATGCTAATAAGTATGCAAAGCTCCAGCAATCCTTCTAAGGACTGGAGTAAGCATCTCGGAGTTGGAATGTATGCTTTGATGAGATGATCAAAGATTTTGGTGTATA
The DNA here is from genome assembly GCF_002162155.2 of Triticum dicoccoides. NCBI lineage: Eukaryota > Viridiplantae > Streptophyta > Magnoliopsida > Poales > Poaceae > Triticum > Triticum dicoccoides. The sequence goes on from NC_041392.1 coordinate 655,735,890, forward strand.
CAAAGTTTATGAGAAACTTGTATTTCCAAAGAAGTGAGTGGGAGCACTATAGAATTTCTGATGAATATATGTTATTGACATATTGTTGATCAGAAATGACGTAGAATTTCTGGAAAGCATATAGGGTTATTTGGAAAGTGTTTTTCAATCGAAAGCCTGGATTAAGCTACTTGAGCATTGAGCATCAAGATCTATAAGGATAGATCAAAACGCTTAAATGGTACTTTCAAATGAGCACATTCCTTGACATGATCTTAAAGGTGTTCAAGATGAATCAGTCAAAGAAGGAGTTCTTGCCTGAGTTGTAAGGTATGAAGTTAAGACTTAAAGCTCGACCACGGCAGAATAGAGAGAAAGGATGAAGGTCGTCCCCTATGCTCAAGATGTAGGCTCTACAGTATGCTATGCTGTGTACCGCACCTGAAGTGTGCCTTGCCATGAGTCAGTCAAGGGTTACAAGAGTGATCCAAGTATGGATCACAGGACAGCGGTCAAAGTTATCCTTAGTAACTAGTGGACTAAGGAATTTTCTCGATTATGGAGGTGGTAAAAGAGTTCGTCGTAAAGGGATACGCCGATGCAAACTTTGACACTAATCCAGATTATTCTGAGTAGTAAACTGGATTCGTATAGTAGAACAGTTATTTGGAATAGCTCCAAATAGAGTGTGGTAGCTGCATCTAGGAGATGACATAGAGATTTGTAAAGCACACACGGATCTGAAAGGTTCAGACCCGTTGACTATAACCTCTCTCACAAGCATAACATGATCAAACCGAGAACTCATCGAGTGTTAATCACATGGTAAATGTGAACTAGATTATTGACTCTAGTAAACTCTTTGGGTGTTAGTCACATGGAGATGTGACCTTGAGTGTTAATCACATAATGATGTGAACTAGATTATTGACTCTAGTGCAAGTGGGAGACTGTTGGAAATATGCCCTAGAGGCAATAATAAATTAGTTATTATTATATTTCCTTGTTCATGATAATCGTTTATTATCGATGCTATAATTGTATTGATAGGAAACTCAGATACATGTGTGGATACATAGACAACACCATGTCCCTAGTAAGCCTCTAGTTAACTAGCTCGTTGATCAATAAATGGTTACGGTTTCCTGACCATGGACATTGGATGTCGTTGATAACGGGATCACATCATTAGGAGAATGATGTGATGGACAAGACCCAATCCTAAGCATAGCACTAGATCGTGTAGTTCGTATGCTAAAGCTTTTCTAATGTCAAGTATCATTTCCTTAGACCATGAGATTGTGTAACTCCCGGATACCGTAGGAGTGCTTTGGGTGTGCCAAACGTCACAACGTAACTGGGTGGCTATAAAGGTGCACTACGGGTATCTCCGAAAGTGTCTGTTGGGTTGGCACGAATCGAGACTGGGATTTGTCACTCCGTGTGACGGAGAGGTATCTCTGGGCCCACTCGGTAGGACATCATCATAATGTGCACAATGTGATCAAGGAGTTGATCACGGGATGATGTGTTACGGAATGAGTAAAGAGACTTGCCGGTAACGAGATTGAACAAGGTATCGGGATACCGACGATCGAATCTCGGGCAAGTACAATACCGCTAGACAAAGGGAATTGTATACGGGATTGATTAAGTCCTTGACATCGTGGTTCATCCGATGAGATCATCGTGGAACATGTGGGAGCCAACATGGGTATCCAGATCCCGCTGTTGGTTATTGACCGGAGAGTCATCTCGGTCATGTCTGCATGTCTCCCGAACCCGTAGGGTCTACACACTTAAGGTTCGGTGACGCTAGGGTTATAGAGATATTAGTATGCGGTAACCCGAAAGTTGTTCGGAGTCCCGGATGAGATCCCGGACGTCACGAGGAGTTCCGGAATGGTCCGGAGGTAAAGAATTATATATAGAAAGTGCTATTTCGGCTATCGGGACAAGTTTCGGGGTCACCGGTATTGTACCGGGACCACCGGAAGGGTCCCGGGGGTCCACCGGGTGGGGCCACCTGCCCCGGGGGCCACATGGGCTGTAGGGGATGCGCCTTGGCCTACATGGGCCAAGGGCACCAGCCCCTAGAGGCCCATGCGCCAAAGGGACAAGAGGAGGGGAGAGTCCTAAAGGGGGAAGGCACCTCCGAGGTGCCTTGGGGAGGATGGACTCCTCCCCCCCCCCTTGGCCGCACCCTTCCTTGGAGGAAGGGGCAAGGCTGCGCCCTCCCCCTCTCCCTTGGCCCTATATATAGTGGGGGGAAGGGAGGGCAACCACACCCAAGCCCTGGCGCCTCCCTCTCCCTCCCATGACACACCTCCCTCCTCCCACAATGCTTGGCGAAGCCCTGTTGGAATCCCACTACTTCCACCACCACGCCGTCGTGTTGCTGGATCTCCATCAACCTCTCCTTCCCCCTTGCTGGATCAAGAAGGAGGAGACGTCGCTGCTCTGTACGTGTGTTGAACGCGGAGGTGCCGTCCGTTCGGCGCTAGGATCATCGGTGATTTGGATCACGACGAGTACGACTCCATCAACCCCGTTCTCTTGAACGCTTCCGCGCGCGATCTACAAGGGTATGTAGTCCACTCCTCCCTCGTTGCTAGATGACTCCATAGATAGATCTTGATGACACGTAGGAAAATTTTGAATTTATGCTACGTTCCCCAACAGTGTTACTGTCTTGTGCATATACGGTTTCCCTTATATATTAGTCAAGGTTATAGTAATGTAATTGATGAGTTATGCATGCATGCGCAGGTTCCACTATATTCTCCTAGAGATTAAGCTTGAGCAGGGAGTAGTAACTGTCTTGGAATCTAAACGAAAAGATCACCAGGAGTATGCGGACATGACTCAAATGCTCGAGAAGTAAGTTAAATCGATTATTATCCATCATATCAACAACTTTGTTCATTTCTGATATCAAGTAATTGTTTTCTTTGTCTGGCGGGGTTTGGAGAAAATTCACCAAAAAAGCTCCGGGACTGCCGAAGAAGCTGGAATTTAGACACCCGAAAGTAAGTACTATAGTAGCATGTTCCGCGCATCTCCTAGTGATTCAAGCGCTAGTTTCATCAATACCATTTGGCATTCTTACTTATCAGTTTGATTGACCTCTATTTCTTGTAAAGTGGTTGTGGCAGGAATAAGGGAATGGTTTGTGTGGATACTACGTTTGCGAGTCAATCCGCCACACAACCTGTGAGCGGTGACGAACAATATGAAGTGCGTAAATAACAATATTCACAATTTTATTTTATTACCATCGTTTGTGTTGAGTTTCATTCATATATATATATATATATATATATATATATATATATATATATATATATATATATATATATATATATATATGAGTGTGTGTATGTGTATTGACCCTCTTCTTCAAATTAGATGTTTCGGATGCAGGATGAACTCTTAGCACCAGATCGCATGCGAGCAATTCAAGAGGAATTGGCGGCATTCTTTCTTGACCACGTGATCGCTGAAGACGGAGAATACTACGTGGACCATGCGTCTGTATTATAGGAGATTATATTTGTAAGAGATAATTATTGTATATATATGTAACCGGTAGTGTCGGATAGATATACGAGAACTTGTTGTTCGACCAATCTCTCGGAGAAGAAGAGGTGGTCGATATCACTTCTCTCTGTATGCATATATGTTCATGATGATCTTTTGTTTCCTTCGTTTGCTTACTAGCTAGCTAGCGTGTCTAGTCCTCTCTATACGTATGTATAGTACGTAGCGTCGACCAAGCACGAATATAAGAGATGACACTTCTCTCTATTAATTAGCTAGCTAACACAATATATAAAACACCTAAATTAACCCCCGAAAACCCCCAACCCTCCCCCCCCTTCAAAAAAACAAAAACAAAAACTCCAGGCACAGAAATGCTGACGCGTGTATGCCTATTGGTCCCGGTTGATGCCACCAACCGGGACCAAAGACCCTCCTGCCTGGGCTCCGCGCACAGGCCACGAGGAGGCTCCATCTGTCCCGGTTCTGGACTGAACCGGGACTAAAGGGACAGGACATTAGTAACGACCCTTTAGTCCCAGTTCAGGAACCGGTACAAAAGGCCCTTACAAACCGGGACAATAGGCCCGTTTTCTACTAGTGTTGAGTGGCTAGTCTGGCCACCTCAGAGCCCCTATCTCGGGACTGAGTCCTCAGGCACCAGTTGTATCACTTCTTCAGAGGACCAGGTGAGAAGGGAGGAAGTCCTTGCCGAAGAGGATCCTCGAGACACACCTCAAAGATATAGAACCACTTGCTCTGCCATGTCTCGTTGTCCTCCTTAGGGATGCCAGGAAGATATCCGGCCCTAGTAATTCTGCACACCTCAGCACCTTGAACCTTGAAAGTCGTAACTGGAAGTCCACTCAAACACCTTGACTACTCAAGTCTAGGCAATCGGCATTGCACGACTCATTGAGTCGCTACCTCGTAACGACTCGTCCACTCAAAAATCATGCGATGCCAACACATGCACGTGCGCGCGCGCACACACACACATGGTGCCAAAAGCACTCGAGGATGACTGATCGGTGAATGAAAGCATGGATGGTCGGTCGATGTTCAGGTAAAGAAATCGACGACGGCATGTCGGTTGTACGTGTACATGGACTCTATTACTCTCTCTCTCTCTCCATCAGTATCTCATACTTTGTTTTGTAATGTGCCTTAATTAACTTGTATACTTTACAACTAATATATATGCAAGAAACTAAAAAAACATACCAACGAGCAACTATTAACGTTTTTCTTTTCCCAGCCGCTCCTTTCCAAATCCCAAGAGAGGCGATATATGTGTGCACCACGCCACCACCTCTTCTCCATCGGTAGGTCATCGCCCTCTCCTTTGCCACTAGCTCTGCTAGCGTAGGATTGCAGGGAGGCACAACTCTGCCGATTAGACTTATGATTTTTCTTAAATTTAAGGACCAACGGTGATGAAATTAACCACCGAAGACTGGCACAAATATACAAAAGTAGTTCCCTTCAAAAAAATCTACAAAGGAGTTAGACTAATTCAATAAAAAATCAATCAATAAGGAAAAATCTAGGTCTGCGTGGTGCAAATATGCGATGGAGCCTGCATCCTCGCCTAGAGTTATCACCAAGGCCACTTTGTTGAACACGGCAGTGACGAGACGACGAGGGGATCGCCGATCAGCCAAGCCGAGTCGAGAAAAGGAGCTGATATTTCCTCTGTTTTGATTTATCCCTAATCTCTACACACTAGTAGAAAACAGAACTTTGGTCACAGCTTAATATACACATTAGTCCCGGTTGCATTACAAACCTGGACTAATGTGAGCATTAGTCCCGATTCGAGCGGCTAAAGGCATTAGTCCCAGTTCAAATGAGACATTTAGTCCTGGTTTGAGACACGAACCAGGACTAAAGGGTGCGATGCCCTTTAGTCCCGGTTCATGTCTCAAACTGGGACTAAAGGAGTTTGTGTCTCAAACTGTACCCCGCTCCCCCGTGTATTGCCATTTCAGTTAAAAAACAAAAAAAATGATAAAGACTTCAAAAAATAAAATTCTTCGAGATGTAGTTATATTACTACATCTACTAGTTAGGAAAATTTAAAAATTTAAATTTGGACATGTTTTGTGAAAAAGTGTCATGAAAAAGTAAAATGACTATAACTTTTTCATACGATATCGGAAAAAAACGTATAATATATCAAAATGTTCAGCACGAAAATCCGCATCCGATTTTGACTGCCATAGGCTGTTTCGCAAAATTTTAGAATCCTAAAATTCTAAAAGGAAAAAGGTTATGCTCAGATTTTAGTTTTTTTTAATTTTGGTTAAATCCGGTCAAACTATGGTCAAACTACTTATTCAAGAAGTATTAGTGATACTAAATAACTATTGAAGAATATTAGTATTACTAAATAATTATTTCAGTTTTTTTGAATTTTGGTCAAATCTTGACAAACTGTGGTCAAACTACTTATTCAAGAAATATTAGTGTTACTAAATAATTATTGTTTTTAGAATAATAGTTTCAAACTCAAATAGTGAAACTCCTGAGGGTTAATAGGATTGACAACTTACTATTGTCAGGAAGACAACAAGTGCGGACTTGGAAACGAGGGCGAATAGAACCCGGAAGTTAAGCGTGCTCGGGCTAGGATAGTGAGAGGATGGGTGACCGGCCGGGAAGTTAGATGATTTGAAATGATGAAGGGTGATTAGATATTAGAGGTTAAATTGAGCAGTGATGAGGGAGGGGTGATTAGAGATTAAATTGTAAAATAATTCAGAAATTTGAAAATCAGGAAACCGGGACTAAAGGTGGAGCTCCAGACAGCGGCCATGTGGAGGGCCTTTAGTCCTGGTTCGTAACAGAACTGAGACTAAAGGGGGGGGGCTTTAGTACCGGCCCTTTAGTCCCGGTTCCAGAACCGGGACTAAAGGCCCTCTGGAACCAGGACAAATGGGCCTACTAGTGACACCAATCGATACGATCCATTGATGCAATTACCCTAATCAATCCACGCTATCTTTGTGTCTCTCCATGCTTCGTGATAATCTTCATCTGCTGCACGACCTCAATCTCGATTCCTTTGTGCACCGTGTAGAGGGATGTGATACCAAATTGGAAGAACTACCACTACTAGGAAAAGGGCTACTAATGGCGCACCAGTTTTGCCTACTAATGGCGCATCACTGGTGCGCCATTAGTATCATGCCACTAGAATTTTTTACTAATGGCGCACCTGGCAGTGCGCCATTAGTTTTGCCCATGGTGCGCCACTAGTGTCTGCTATACTAATGGCGCACCACACAGTAGTGCGCCATTAGTAACAATTTTTTTAATTTTTTTTCTTAATCTCAGGTCACTATTTCACCTATGAGATATCCAACACATATATATACAACAAGCATCCATATAACAATCATAGCCAACACGCAAGTTCCATCATATATACATACATAGCCAACACACAAGTTCCATCATATATACATACATAGCCAACACATAGTTTCATCGTTACATATTACAAAAGTTTCACATTGTTCATCCAACACCGTTATCCATCAATTCACAAAAATTTGACATTGATACAAAATAAAAACACAAATGGAAAAGAAGCACTCCATCCATGCAAGCTTCTGTGAATTAAATCAAATCTGCAAAATGATAAATAAGAAGTTAGAAGAAGAAAAATAAGAAGACTAGAAGAATACTAGAAGAAGAAGAACACTAGAAGAAGAATAAGAAGAATTTTGGAAAAGAAGAAGAATAAGAAGAAGACTATAAGCTTATTATGTAAACTTGATCATTTTGTGCTAACATAAGTTATTTTGGAGCTAACCTATAGGAAACTAAGCATATAAGCTCTAAGTTAGTATATTAGAGCCAACTTAGGTAAAATGAAGCTAACATATGTCATTTTGGAAAAGAAGAAAAATAAGAAAAAGACTATAAGCTTATTATGTAAACTTGATCATTTTGTGCTAACATAAGTTATTTTGAAGCTAACCTATAGGAAACTAAGCATATAAGCTCTAAGTTAGTATATTAGAGCCAACTTAGGTAAAATGAAGCTAACCTATGTCATTTTGGAAAAGAAGAAAAATAAGAAAAAGACTATAAGCTTATTATGTAAACTTGATCATTTTGTGCTAATATAAGTTATTTTGAAGCTAACCTATAGGAAACTAAGCATATAAGCTCTAAGTTAGCATATTAGAGCCAACTTAGGTAAAATGAAGCTAACCTATAGGAAACTAAGCATATTAGAGATAACATAGGTAACTAAGTATATATATATATCATTTTGGAGATCTGACATACCTGACAAAGTTCAGTTCTCATGCATTGTTCTTCTCCTTCTCCTTCCTCAGCCTGATGCGCCAAGAGCGGCGAGGCAGTGGAGGCGGTGGAGGCAGTGGGATATAGTCTTCTACCTCAATTGGCGTGGTTATGTCGCCCAGCTGTGGGATCGCCGGCGCCACCACCGGTGCGTGGTCATTGTCAGGCACCACCACCATCGCGAGGCCACCTTCAGGCACGACCATCGCTAGGTCATCCTCAGCCACCTCCATCTCTTGCCTATGGTCAGCCACCACCATCTCTTGCCCTTGGTCAGCCACCACCATCTCTTGCCCTTGGTCAGCCACCACCAGCGCTAGGTCATCCTCAGCCTGATGCCCATCGTCATCCTGCAGCTCCTCATCCCCACTCTGCTCCTCTTCTCCCGCACTCCAGTCCGGATCATCCTTCTTGTTGTCTATGCTGCTGCCAGAATCGTTGCTGCTTCCGCTACAGCCAGAATCGCTGCTGCTTACGCTACATCCATGGTCGCTGCTGCTTTGGCTATAGCCATTGTCGCTGCTGCTGCTCCCATTACCTGTCCAAATGCAACAATGACCGTTAACAATCGATGTGAGACAAAGCCAAATGTAGAGGAATAAGAAGAGGCAGAACGTACCGGCATCATAATCTTCAGCGTAGCGCATGCGACACATAGTCGCGTTGAACACCTTCACGATGAGCATGGTGGCGTCGTCGTCGTACATGAAGAGAAGGAAGTACCCCAGCCGCAGGTCGTAGGCACGGTAGAACTTCTCCCACCCACGAGACAAGTACATGTGGCCCTCCTTGATCACCAACTCCATATCCCACAGCCTGCGAAACCCGCTGCCGGCCTGTCGCAGCTTCACATTATTTGGCGGATCTTCACCCATCAGCATGTTCATAAAACTGTCAGGCAGCCTCTGCAGTTTGGGACAATGAGTGATGTAGGCAAACAACAGATATCATAATGAGATGGGTGAAGGGGAGATCTCTTGTTTTATATACCTGCGTCATGGATGATACTGAAGTCCCAAGTATGATAGTGAAGAACTCGGAAGCATCCAACTCGTACTGCGGTGTCGCAGAGCGGTGGTGGCTGCTTCCCGCCATCTCTGATAAGCAGCAGAAGAGACCAATTAGTACCCTTACAACAGATCATAAAACATATGGAGTACCCTGTCTATTTCTTCTATGCTATCAAACCTAACAAACCTACTGGACAACATACAGGTATAACCGATACAACCAAACAAGACAAGGTATTATACAGATAACATTTAGATTTCTTTACTTGAAAAGGACAGACAAAATATACCATAGACCTTTCTGTAGTGGAAGCACAAAATATCAATTGACCATAGACCTTTATGCACTAGAACCGAACAAGGCAAGGCAATGTATTAAGACAGATGTGAACACATGAGATAAAATCTAGAGACGTGAACAAGAAGATAATAAGAACTACTCGTCATCATCACCAATATTGTGACCACTGTGATCTTCATCATCACTACCATATTGCATCATAGTTTCATCGTGGTCATCCTCCTCCTCGCTTTCATCCAATAATTCAATATGTTGTTTGACAAGTTTTGCTGCTACAACAGGATCAAAAAAGTGTTCTAAAAAATACCGCTAACTACGCGGATGAAGATCGTGGCCCCTAAAGTGGCCTGTGTTTGCTGTACTGGTTCTCCAGTACAACAAAGGAAACGGGCTCATGGCCCCTAACTACGCGGCACCACCGATCGTGGCGCTCGTGCCATCCCACGAGCGATCAGAGGGGGCGCCAGACTCGCTCTTGGCGCTAACTAACTCAAGCTAAACTCATTGACAGAAAACAATCTCAAACTACTACTGACGAAACTGATGAAACTGACGAAACTGAAGAAATAAACACTAGCTACTGAAGACTTGGCTTTATTCAACAGATATGACCAAACAAGGAAGAGTAGATTTCTCACATTACAATTGATAATGTAATATCAGCACATTACAATTAATAACAGTAATCAGGACACGACATCAAGATAGTCATTTACTTCAAAATATGATAGTCAATTAATAACTAAATTCATAAATATTGCTCATATCTGCGAAAGTGCCCTTCTGCTCCCAGATGCAAATGCACCTAGGTTGACAGTAAATTCCCAAAAATGACCAAAAAACAATCAGAAATTTCCAAATTTTTCTGGGAGTTGTAATTTGGAGCAAATCCACTACTAGCAGCAACAAAGAGTTAAACTTTCAGCGAGCAGAGGATAAAAACATTGCACAGAGACCGCATCAATTAGACCAGCATGTACTTAAGCAGCATAGGAGTTCACATAGCTTATTCATATGGGTGAAGAAAGTGGAGATGACATCTACTAGTATGACCAAGCCGAGAGGAGCACAATACATGTTGCGTCTACTACTAAACAAATGAAATTGGCAAATTCAATCCAACATGCCACTCCTAGAATTTATGGGGTTCTCTCTTGCTCAAAACCTGTACCATCATCAACCTAATCATATGATAAATACTTGCTTCGATGCATATGTGGTGACCAAACCAAACAGGCGCAGAGCTGCACCATGGTAATAACTTAATAGAGGTGAATCGATGATAATTATATGTATTAACCGCATGGTACAGATAGCTTAATGGAAGTGCATAGATGAGAATGACATCCGAGAAACCGCACACAGCAGACAGAGCATATATAGCAGCAACATGAGCACGCCCAGGCTCATCGTGCATAGTTAAGCTGAATGCTAATCTTATTTATGGGGTTCTATCTTGCTGAAAGCCTGTACCATCATCCACCCAAACATATGATAAATACTTGCTTGGATGCATATATGGTGACCAAACCAAACCAAAGCAAAGAGGCGCAGAGCCGTGCCATGGCAATGCAGATGCAGAGCACACAAAAACTAATCAAGCAACCATAGAAATTTAGCAAGCAAAGCTTGAGGTGTTGAGCTAGTACAGATTGATGCATTGAGCTCCATCGTGCAACAGAGTGGTACATTTTCAGGTAGAGGCATATCCTCTGATATTTCCATTTTATCTTTATCTTTTGGAAGGGATGGATTGATTACCAGAGGATGACGAGGTCGCAGAGGATGACAACATACCAAACATAAGCATCGGAGGTAAGCAAGAGTATGCGAGGAACTGTACCTGGGGCGGCCTAGTAGCGGACGTCGGGGTGGGGGCAGGGGGGTGGAAGGTGCCGTACTGGTACTGGGCGGGGTCCTGGCCCCGCAGGTGCGGTGGCTCCGACGGTAGGAGCGGGCCGGAGGAGGAGGAGTGGGCCATCTTCTTCT
>NC_041392.1:655747350-655766725 GCF_002162155.2 Triticum dicoccoides
GCGGCGACAGGGGGCGGAGGGGGCGGAGGGAGCGTGCAGGCGCGGCGGCGGCGTACGGTTGGGGCGGAGGGGGCGTACGGTTAGGTCGAGTGGGGAGGAAGGGAGGGAGGGGAATAGGTGGAGTGGGGGGAAGCTTACTAATGGCGCACCCAGCAGCGGTGCGCCATTAAAATATTTTTTTGCCAAAAAAAAATTTACTGGCACACTCTGTCGTCGGTGCGCCATTAGTAGTTCTAACTACTAATGGCGCACTTTGCCAGGATGCGCCATTAGTATATTTGAAAAAATGAAAAAAAAAATTGTTTTACTAGTGGCGTACCTTTTGCCTGGTACGCCATTAGTGTCTTCCACACTAATGGCGTATCTCCACCAGGTGCGCCATTAGTATATAGTAGTGGCGCACCACTTCTCTGGTGCGCCATTAGTGTCAATCCTATCTTTAGCCCTTTTCCTAGTAGTGTACTATATTGTTCTTACCCTAATTACTAAAAAGTAGATAAAAGTCAATTGCAATATTCTTCTCCGCTTTATTGAGAGGGGCGGGGCCCTTATATAATAGACTAGTGTTGGCCAGCAAGACAAAAATCTAATCAAACTCTAATACATTCTCTAATCTGACTGGATATGACTCCAATTAAGGGATAAGACTCCGCGTTTGATAGGTCGATCCACGTAATAGATAACATCGATCTTATAGCTTTTTAGGCAATGATCGATCCTATAGCTCTTGGCTCACGTGTGCTTTTTAAGTTTGTTAGATGTGATCAATCATACAGTTTTTTTTCTAATGATGGAATTTGATCAATCATATAGCTGGTGGCTCATGTATATGTAGAATTGTTTTTTTAGGTGTGTTTGATCTTATATTTTTTTCTGAGGGAATTTGATCAATCATATAGCTGGTGGCTCATGTATGTGTAGAACTTTAGGGTAAAACTAGAAGAGATGAAGTGTTTATTATAATGGCATAGGTGGGTTATTCCCCCCTACTTCAAAGACAAAGAGATATTCTAAAGATCTAATGGATGTTGGTTTAGAGTGCATTTCAACTAATAGCCAGATGTGTTTGATTATTGTGAGATTTCCTAGCATAATTATCTTTTGTATTATACCGCTAAGTACATTTAATATATAATAGATATAACATAACTATGGAGATTTAATACAGTACTTAGACTCAACATCTTCTAAACATGACTTAAGGTATTGCAGTTCAAGAATGTTCATTTGGTCAAATATGATGTAAATACATTAATTCAAAGACTAAGATGAGATAGCGGTGAATGAGACTGATGGTTCTTCGAGCCTCCATCTTTCCTGTACATACCGTTAGATAGCCAAGTAACTTATCGTGTGTGAGTCATGCAAGAGTTCACTCTAAAACATAGCACCAACTTTTGTGCATTATGGTGCCAGCCATTTTCAAGTGCTGAACTAATGAGTACAGAGACGGCTAGAGAAATCAAGAGATATTGTAGTAAAAGAGAGTCGAATTCCACAAAGTAGATCAAGAGCACCGATAATATAGAAGGCCAAGGCTAGATAAATGTGAGTAGTTGAGCATGATGCCACTCTGCGATAATTGCTATTCGCGTGGCATACTCGCAAAAGGGCCTATTTTGCACCTTCTAGTATCCTAATACCTCCCATGCCTAGGATAGTGAGGTAGAAAAACACTCAATAGAGCAATTGGCTCCATTCTCTCCGCTATACTTGAAGAGGAAGAGGCACATGCAGCTCCAAACTTCTATTGATTCACTATTTCTCTTGCGGTGGGATGTAAGGCATGTATATGATGGACTGGATGGAGATACATATTGATTGCTAGGGTGACTTCCACCTCAATTCATTTTGATAAAGCAAAGGGTTAGTGCCAGATAAGAGCATGAGTAAATAGTGAAGCATCATACTTCACTAATACATATTTCTTATCATTTATCTATGGTTTATAACAATATTTGTGTGCATATGTGTTTTCCTTCAGTTAGCTATTAAACAAAACCTTTGGGTGCTTCTCAATATCATATCAACTGGAAGATAGTACACATAAAACATGTCCTCCTACATTATTAAGGTGGTACAACAATTTTTAAAGTGATGGGGTGTTTTACAATAATGGGCAATCTTATTAATGTATCAATTTGATGCAAACATGTAAAGTAAGCTTGTACTACAACACAATGACAAAACAGTGAGGATGTACACAACAAACTACCAGCAAATGCAAGCTAAAAAGAAAAAAAACAAGAAGGGATATCAACACAACCATCCTCTTCATATAAGGCATGGCTCATCTTTCTTTCATGGCCATACTAAACAATGCAAAACCTAAAAGAAGGATCGGTCAACACCGTCTTGGTAAGCAGAGATAAAACGTAGGAACAAAATCTTGATGACCCAGAAGTCTCTAATAAAAACCGTAAGAACCCGACGTTTTCTAGCTTCATTTTGTGCTTAGTTTGGTGGTATTTTTTTGTGCTTATCTACAAGATATTTAGATCTTGTGGTGGTAGATAAAAGGAACAAAATCTTGATGACCCAGAAGTCTCTAATAAAAACTGTAAAAACTGTAAGGTACTCACGTCTCTTCTCTCCACTGTAGCACGCGCATGTCTCTTCTCTCTGCAGACCTCCTATTACATAGGCAGTACCAGATCTGAATTGTTTGCTGTCTCAGATGGTTTATTCACAAGTTCGGATGTCTCTCTATCCTTCAGGTCTCCGGCCAGCCGTATGCACAATCGCGGAGTCTTGGTTCTTTCAATCCTTTTGTGTGAAACTCAGAGTTTCAATTCCCATAATGTAACAAGGAAATTTCGTATGATTTCTACAGATCATATGGATTTTAGGTGGCTAATTTTTTTAGGTCTAAATCTCTGCTTGGAACTGGGAGTTGTACTGGTTTCTGAAGCTTATGTTGTAATGGTCTTTTCTACTCTTTTAGGATAACTACATATTTTTCCACCTTCTGTCTGATGAGGGTTATTGGTTAGAAGGAGTGGATCCACCCTTCTATACATCCGTGTTTGCGGTGCCCCCTTCCTCTTCTGTTGGTATCGTGCTTGCTTGTTGACCGGGGATGTAACCTCAGCCGTGCTCTTTCCTGCCGTGCTTGAGTTGCGAGTTTCAGCCTTACTCTTTAGAGCAGCAGAGTTCTCCTTCGTCGAACTCCAGCTATCCCCTGTCCCAGACTTTCTCTGCTCATCCTGTGCACGCAGGCCCTTCCCGAACGGAAGATCTCCATGTTCATCTCGTGTTCCAGGGGTAGTGAAAATGAGATCCGAAAGACCTAACTTGCCAAATGAAAAGCAGAAGTGTGGTTCATTCTCATAGACTATATCATATGGGTCCATGCAGTACCTCCTCTTTGATTCTATTAGGATCCATCTCCTCAAGGGCTTATCCACATCCACTGTGACTCTCGCCCTTAGGTAGCCTGCTGCATGATCGAACTAAACAGTTGTTGCCCTTTTGTCTATCTGGTGTGCAATCGTAGCACTCCACGGTCCAGCCCGAAGATTGAACGGGAGATTCAGCACTCGAGCCCACAGCTGTAGCTTATCAAATTTTAGCTATAGCTAAGGGCGACCGCGGATTTGTCTACACATACGCGCCGTCGTCGTCGTCCCAGTTCAGTTATCCAGAAGAAGAATACGCTCGCGTACATGTGCTTGTGTTTGGTTCCATTGATGAGACCAGATGAGGTCCATACTATGTGGTACTCCCTCCATTCCAAAATATAGTGCGTCCGCGCTTTCCGAGGTCCAACTTTAACCATAAATTTAACCAACGAGACCAACTGTGGCGGGAGAAAAAAAATATATAATTGAAAACTTCTTTCGAATACGAATTCACTGATATAATTTTTGCTCTCGCCGCAATCGGTCTTGATAGTTAAATTTACGGTCAAAGTTGAAGCACAAGGATTGAGGAAGCACTACATTATGGAATGAAGGGAGTAGTAACGTGAACTTGCGCCCCACGTGCGCGATTCCCCAGGCGGATTTCACGCCAGAGGATGACTGATCGGTGAATGAAAAGCATGGACGGTCGGTCGACGTGTTCAGATAAAGAAATCGACGATGGTGTGTCGGTTGTCACGAGGTGTACGTGGACTCTGTTTCTCTCTCCTCCACCAGTATCTCAATATGTGTCTTGTTATCTATTTATATATAAAAAGTAAATGATGGGTTAATTAGAAGCAAGAGAATTAGGCTAGAAAATCTCACGTTAATTAGAAAATACTAACTCTTGATCTAAAAATTATAACTACAATAACCGTTCGATATGCGTACACTATATATAAAAAGGTAAATGATGGGTTAATTAGAAGCAAGAGAATTAGGCTAGAAAATCTTACGTTAATTAGAAAACACTAACCCTTGATCTAAAAAATATAACTACAATAACCGTTCGATATGCGTACGTTAATTAGAAAATACTAACCCTTGATTTAAAAATTATAACTAGAATAACCGTTCGATATGCGTAAAATATATAGCATGGTAGCCTGACCCGTGAGTCCCTAACGTGCCCTACATGGTCTCACGAAAACAAAAACAAAAAAACAGCCGATTACATCTCCAAGATAAAATCAGAAAATAATAATTCTTGATCTAAAAAAACTATCTATTACATCTCCCAGTAAGAAAAAAAAACCTAGAGAATTGCATCACAGATCTCTTGGACGGCGGCCACAGATGAACGATCTCTTATTCCCGGGACTTCGCCGGGACGGCAGAGACCTCCTCCTCCCACACGAGGCAAAACAATCGGATGCGGCGGGACGAGAAGCTCGGCGACGCACTGCCTGCGGGGCTGCCGCCACAGGGCAGCCTAACCGTCTACCCTCAGCCGTCGTGTGGTGGTGTTCCAGGGATCGTGTTGGAAAAGAGGCATCATGTCTTCATATGATCTCTTAGACGGCAGCCACAGATGAGGCCATGACATCGCAGATCTTCCGCTACAGTTACATGAGGGGCGTGGCGAGCAATGATCTCTTAGGCGGTGGCCACAGACAAAGCCATAGCGCCGCAGATCTTCCCAAGCTACAGTTACATGAGTGATGTGGCAAGCATTGATTGCCAAGCTGCAAGAAGAAGGTCTTGCACATGGCGTACAAGACGCATGCCTTGCAAGCTGTAAGACTGGAGCGTCACTTGCCCCTGGCATCTAGCAAAGAACTGGCACATACCTCTGGTAAGTCGGCGTACAAGACGCATGCCTTGCAAGCTGTAAGACTGGAGCGTCACTTGCCCCTGGCATCTAGCAAAGAACTGGCACATACCTCTGGTAAGTCCTCATTGCATGCTTGAATTTTCCATTACCAGTAGCTGGCTTGAACACATGTACGTTGGAGTGGCGAGGAGGCATTTACTGTTCACCTTGCTAATAACTGCTAAAAGGATTGTAAAAGGTCTATCCAAGGTAGCAAATGCTCTATCAACTATTTCATATGTATCATAGGATTATGAATGATGTATACATCTGGGAAGCATCAGCATCCCATCTGCATCATCCACGTATTGGTAGCAAATTTATTATCGGCATGCAAGTCTGATCTCTGCACAATGTACAGTAATATAGGGACATATATTTCGTTTTACAGACAACATACCTAGACAATGGAAAATAGCACAACCTTACCCTTCCTGGGTACATATTTGCTAATTCTGAGTCATCTGAGAGACCCTTATTTCTTGGTCGGTGAGAGTTCTCAATCCAACATTTGCATTCATGTCAGATTCCACACTTTTGTAACTGAGAAATTTGTCTACAAATTGTTTTTGCACTAGATGACTAAATTAATGCATGGACGTGTATGAACGTTTTTTTAGATATGTATGAACAAATTTGTAAAGTCAACTAAGAAATAATGTTTTGTCAGCCATCCAATAATAGTCAGATGGTTCTACATTGTTTGCAATATATATGAGTACATTATTATACCAAGACGAATACATTTTTGATCGGGATGAACAAAAGTTAAAAGTCGACTGAGAAATAAAGATTTTCTGCATCGACCAAGCTGTAGATGGACCCTTATTATAGTCAATTAAATTTTACTAGGATATATGTATAGAGTATATAATTACATATGAATGACTTTCACAAAGACATATTTATTTTCCAAATGATATACGATCGTATCAAGTTTTATTTATATAACATCTAACTTTATTAAGGAAATATATATTATATAAAGTAATTGGCGGGTTAACTAGGAAATGAGAATTAGGCTAGAAATTAGCAAAACAAATTAGAAACATCCAGTCATCAATTTTTTGTTAATTAATTAATCATAGCCGATGGATTTCCCCTTCGATACCCACCCATGGAGACATTAAACCCAAGATTAGTTCATTTTTTTATATAATACTCCGTGAAGACATCAAACACATCATATGCCCTAGATTCATTTTTCCTAGATTTGTATTTCTTTATATGATCCTTTTCTACGTACAAGTCTAGATCTATCTTCTTTCCTCCATCAAGCGAACACCTAAAAGAAAGGGAAACGTTTCTACCCAGTGCGCCGGCCGAAACTTGCGCTGGTCGCACGCGGGCCTTGAGATCAAGTGGGATCGTGCGTTCCCAGGCCTCGGTCTTTCCCCTTTTCCCGTATGAACCGTTTTTTCACCTACCCCTTTCTTCTACCTCAAGACGCGCACCAAAAGCTGCCATAACCGCTCAGTTCCTCCATCTTCAGGCTCATATGCAGCACACCGGCGTGAACGAGGCCTTGCTCATAGGGCGAGCCATGGCAGGGAGGAGAAGACATCGACAACTAGCGCCTCCTCCCTCCCTTTTTCCCTCTCTCAGCCCCGCACCCTCAACGACCCTCGTCAGAGCTGCAATCAAATGCTACAAACGGCTTCTTTTTTGCTGGGACCATTAAAATGACGGCAGTGCGCCGCGCATGAGCTCCAAACGGCAGTCGATGGAGCTGCAACCAGTGTTACAAAATGCTACAACCGCCCTTTTGTTTTGCTGGACCAGAGATAGAGAGAGAGAGAGAGAGAGAGAGAGAGAGAGAGAGAGCTGTAGACGGACCCTCATTATAGTCAATTAAATTTTACTAGGTTCTATGTATAGAGTATATAATTACATATGAATGACTTTCACAAAGACATATTTATTTTCCAAATGATATACGATCGTATCAAGTTTTATTTATATAACATCTAACTTTATTAATGAAATATTATATATATATATATATATATATATATATAAAGTAATTGGCGGGTTAACTAGAAAATGAGAATTAGGCTAGAAATTAGCAAAACAAATTAGAAACATCCAGTCATCAATTTTTTGTTAGTTAATTAATCATAGCCGATGGATTTCCCCTTCGATACCCACCCGTGGAGACATTAAAACCAAGATTAGTTTATTTTTTTATATAATACTCCGTGAAGACATCAAACACATCATATGCCCTAGATTCGTTTTTCCTAGATTTGTATTTCTTTGTATGATCCTTTTCTACGTACAAGTCTAGGTCTATCTTCTTTCCTCCATCAAGCGAACACCTAAAAGAAAGGGAAACGTTTCTACCCGGTGCGCCGGCCGAAACTTGCGCTGGTCGCACGCGGGCCTTGAGATCAAGTGGGATCGTGCATTCCCAGGCCTCGGTCTTTCCCCTTTTTCCGTACGAACCGTTTTTTCACCTACCCCTTTCTTCTACCTCAAGACGCGCACTAAAAGCTGCCATAACCGCTCAATTCCTCCATCTTCAGGCTCATATGCAGCACACCAGCGTGAACGAGGCCTTGCTCATAGGGCGAGCCATGGCAGGGAGGAGAAGACATCGACAACTAGCGCCTCCTCCCTCCCTTTTTCCCTCTCTCAGCCCCGCACCCTCAACGACCCTCGTCAGAGCTGCAATCAAATGCTACAAACGGCTTCTTTTTTGCTGGGACCATTAAAATGACTGCAGTGCGCCGCGCATGAGCTCCAAACGGCAGTCGATGGAGCTGCAACCAGTGTTACAAAATGCTACAACCGCCCTTTTGTTTTGCTGGGGAGAGAGAGCGAAGGTCGCAAATGGTGCAGGAGGAGCTGCAAACAGTACCGCAAAATGCTACAACTGCTATCCAAAAAGCTTCAAACGAGATGAAAAAAGCTTCAACCAGATATATGAAAAGCTGCGAGCAGTCACTGCCATGGCGGAATGCTACAACCGTTGACATAAAATGCTACAACCCTTGATGAAAAAAGCTTCAACCGAAACGATAGAGAAAACATTAACCAAGACTACTACAAAGAAAAATAGTTGCAACCGTTGATAGAAAAGTTTTAACCGTAGATGAAAAAAGCTACAACCATTGAAAGAGAAAGTTACAACCATACACTGCATAATCAGAAAAGTTGCATCCGTTGTAAAGAAAGCTTCAATCATATGTGTGAAAAGCTTTAATGGTGGAAAAAGCTTCAAACGGCAATGAAAAAGCTTCAACCGCCAGAACAAAAAGCTTCAAGCGGTAATGACAAAAAAGTTTCAACCAGGGGAGCCGGGCGAACGACTGGTGGCGACGAGGACGGTGACCGGCGACCCGGGGCGGCAAGGACGGCGACCGGGGGCGATGAGGACGGCGACCGGGGGCGAGGACGGCGACCGGGCGGCAACAAGAACGGAGATCGGCAAGCGGGGGTAAGGATGGCGACCTGGCAGCAACAAGGACGGCGACCGGCGACCGGGGCGAGGGCCGCGAGCCGGCGATGAGGACGGCCACCAGAGGGTACTAGAGGCGCGGCAACGAGGACACCGAGAGGAGCTGCAGATCTAACCAGAGATAAAAGAAACCCATGACAAATCGTTTTGTTTTTTTTTGCGCCTAGCATCCAGTGGCCATGCGGGTTCGCATCCAAGGGCTGGGGCAGGACCGGCCGAAACTTTCGGCCGGTGCGCCGGCGCCTAGCATCGCCCTAAAAGAAATCCAATTCCTCTTTCTGCGCTGCGCACCACTCCATTTTACCTTTGCCCGATGGTACAACGTCATTCCCATCAATTGCCATATACCCTTCTCATAGCTCCGTCCATTACTTGCGCATCTGCTCGGACGTACTCAGATGCCTACGTACATGCTCTGAGCGGAGAGAATTTCCACGAGAGAAACCAAGTTCTGCTTTCGCATGTGTGTGTTTCCGGCCGGCCGCAAATCAATCAGCTTGCTAACTGTACCGTATACGTGCATACATACGTGCTATGGCTGCAGAAAGAGTTAATTCACGTGTGAGACCAAGTTTACGTGCATGTGTGGTTTCCATTGGCAGCTAATTAATCATCTATCTAGACCAAATTACGGATGCATGTGCATTTCCGGCCAGCCTTAAATTAATCAGCTTGCTAATACCTACATACAGACATGCTATAGTAGGCAGAGTTAATTATGAGTGAGACCAATCAATCATCTATGGAGCGTGGTTAGTGTTAGAGATATATTTGGGTTACATGTATTTGGTAGTTTAGGATTCCTACCTTATCTCTAGGAGAAGCGTCTTGCCCTTCAAGTCTTGTACTCAATATATACTCGTCCTCGAGGCTCAATAATACATCCATCATATTTCACAACAATTCCTCTCTCTCCCTTCTAACATGGTATCAGCCTAATCACGATCCAAACCCTAGCCGCCGCCGCTTTCGCACCCACGCGCCGCCCCCGGGGCGGTCGGCCTCCATGACCGCCGCCGGGGGCCGCGCTGCCCGTACCTAGGGTTCGTCCGCCGGTCGTGTCGACCGGCTGCCCTAGAGAGTCTTTTTCCCGATCCTTTGATCCGGGTTTTCTCTCTCTCGCCGGTCACTTTGATCGGCGTCTCCTTTTGGGTTTTCCGGTCTATGTGATCCGGTTTGCGTCGCCCGCCGTCGCCGTCGACCCCCGCGCCTCTACTCCGACATCGGCGTCGATTTCACCGGCTGCTTCGTCATCAACCGCGCGGCAAGGCTGGACGCGCCGCCCAAGGGATGCCTTCGTGCGTCGCTGCCGGCCGCTCGTCCGCGCGGTCTCCATCGCCGGTCTGTCTTCGTCGTCATCGCCCGGGACATCACCGACAACGTCGCCATCGACTCCGATCTGCGCGTCGTCCCCGCCATGGCGCATACAGCGGCGCCGTCGATCTGATCAACCGATCACGCGCCTGTCTTCGCCAAGCACGTCCCCGAGCACGCGCCTATCGCCGATCGAGCCACAGGTTGCCATCGCGTCGTCCCTACGGACCGCTGCGTTGCCGCCCGAGGTCTTCCCGTCAGCTGCCCCGACCTGCGAGCCTCCGCTACACCGCCTCTTCGGGCTGTAAAGCTGCGGCATGCCGTCACCGCCGCCGCCCGAGGCCATCCCCGCGGTTGCACCGACCTGCGAGCCGCCGCTACACCACCTCTTCGAGCTGTAGCACTGCGGAACGCGGTCCCCGCCGCCGCCCCGAGGTCTTCCCGCCGTCACCCAGGCCCCCTGCCGCCGCTGCGACGCCCCTTCGGGCCGTAGCGCCGCGGCCCGCGGTCCACGCCGCCGTCATCGCGCGTCGACCTACCGTGGTATGCGCCGCGCCGTCACCCTTGGCGCGGGAACGCCACCGTCCGCGCCGGTCTTCGTCACGCTGTCAGGGTTCTTCGCCTACTTCGAGCACCGCCGCCGCACTCCTAACCTAGCCGCCGCCGCCGCCGTCAGGCCGCCACGGCGGCTCTTCTTTGGCCGCCGCCGCCGCTACCTTTGTAGCCGCCGCCGCCGCCCGTCCAATCCCCTTCGTCTTCGTCCAAGCACCAGCCCGTCGCCAGCGTCGCCGTCATCTACCCCGACCACTTCGTCTACTTCGACCACCGTTGGTGACATCGGCCCTGCGCCGATAGACGCCGCAATTGTCGTCGAGTTCTTCTCTGCTGGCCCCTCCAACTTCTCCGACATGGCGTACAGCTCGTGCAGGTCCCTCGTCTACGCATGCCCGGTGCTGGCAACACCGATGCGTGCCTTCATCCACGACGTGTCCCCGGGCCTGGCAAGCCTGGTCGGCGCTTCGTCAACTTCGTCTTCGTCCGTCTACGCATGCCCGGTGCTGGCAACACCGGTGCGTGCCTTCGTCCACGATGTGTCCCCGGGCTTGGCAAACCCGTCGCGACGCGTCGTCAACAATATCTTCTTCCCGGCGCCCCACTACTTCAACACCCTTGCGCCCGCGGCTCCACGGCGACCTCCTCGACACCGGCCACCTCGACTCGACATCGACCATGGCATTCTTCGCACGGCTACCTCGACCATGGCTACACCATCCTATGCTCACGGCTACATCGACATCGGCACAAAGGGCTATCATCCGCTTGAGCAACTCGTCGGCTTCCTCTACAGTCAATGCGTCCGCGACGCGACACCGTCCACGACGCTCCCGCTAGGACTGCGGGGGGATGTCAGCCCATCGGCTGCTACTCTCTCCACTCTGACCGTCTGCGACGCTACTGTTGTTCGCAACGCTACCGCTACGACTGCGGGGGGGTGTTAGAGATATATTTGGGTTACATGTATTTGGTAGTTTAGGATTCCTACCTTATCTCTAGGAGAGGTGTCTTGCCCTCCAAGTCTTGTACTCAATATATACTCGCCCTCGAGGCTCAATAATACATCCATCATATTCCGCAACAATTCCTCTCTCTCCCTTCTAACAGTTAGCTTTGCATAGGAAGAACTAATCAGCTTTGTTGCGTTCTATCTACGTGCATGTTGACGCCAGTTCAATCCTTCCATCCATGAAGCGCCTTAGACGTGTGTCTTTGGACATGCGGTTACTTTGCAAAAGGCCAGCACAATTTTACCTGTTGGTGCCATGATTACCCTAGATCCTTCATCACCAAGCTAAGCTGCACTTTTAACTTTTGTCTGATTAGGGATATCAGTAGTATTTCAGTTATAGCAAAACATTTCTGCCTCATGTTATTGACTGTTGGAGCCTGATAAAAAGACGATGATCCCATCCGAACCTCTGTTCTTTAGTGCGATATAAAGCAAAATTCCTTATATACATCGACCAATATTTGGATGTGTTTACAAGCCAGGGGTATATGATGGTCTTTTCCCCTTTTCAGTTGATACATAATTTCTTTTTATTTTTTCCCTTCACCTCACAACTTCATCAATGGTCGCACTTGCCTACCCAGCTCAAATAATATTTAAATTTCATTTATGCTAATTTCTTTGATAGCGATGGCAGTTGCATCACACATCTGTTGTACTGTACAATGAAAGACTGAACTACATCATTATTTTACAACAGTGACATAATTAAACCTTGGTACCCCTCTCTTCATTACAATACACCAGTCAAGTTTGCAAGCCATCCATGGTAGTCCAAGAGCTATTGTTTTGTTTCTAAAATCACCAAGAAAGGCCTAACCAGTTAAACGACATCTACATATGTATGCAGATGTCAAAGCTTTGTTAGTTGGTTAACACAAAAACTATCGAGCTATGTGATTTATACATAATAGTTTAGTCTGCATCCTAGAAAACAATGCACTCTTTTCGATCTCTCTTTTATAGTTACATGTACTTCTCGCTTTTGTGAACAAGAGAAAAAATCTGTTTATAATGAAAAACTGCGAGTTTTCCTTTTGGATTACTTCACATCTCCGCACCTATTTTACGAGATTGATCAAATAATACATTTCACAAAGTAGTGTTAACACATAATCTTCATAGAGTAAATAACAGTACGCAGAGCGCCTGATAAGCGTTAATTTTATGCAACTTATGCTATTGTTACAACTAGAACATGTGAAATTCCATCACCATGGAGGAGCCAATATTGAATTGTAATTAATTTTTTTATCTATATAAGATTAGATTTACAAACCTACATCCTTCATTTGAGTTATCTTTTACCAATTATCACTGAATTATTGAGTTAAATCATTCAATACAAACCTCATCAGCTAGGGATTTGATTACTGGGTAGAGTTTAAAGATATCACTGCAAAATCATGTATTTCATCTTTACATTTTGTCCAATAATTTGCAGGAGATTGGTTAGTCATTTTTAATTATAAACTTTGAAGGACAATTACTTTATGTATTTTTTTAAAGCAAAATAAATCAGTAGTCTGCTAAAAACTGGAAGTTTTTAAGATGTGTGCATTCTTTTATTTCCCAAGGTCTGTTTCATGCATTACATAAATCTTTACGTTACATCATACCCAAGCTTGGATCTCTAAGGACATATCAGTACATCTTTTTTGATTTTGAGCAAAAAAAAAGTGAAAAGAGCAAGCTACATTATATGGCTATATGTATTTGCTAAAGCGTATCATACGTATGGACTATGGAGTTGGTTGGTAGTGATGGTACTTTAGATGATGGATTTACGTATCTTTTGTTCGATTTCCCATTTGATGGGTTAAACCTAAATATCACTAAAAGTGATACTTCTGTTTGGAAAGCAATGTCAATACTACTCACTCATAATAGGTATTGCCTGATCAAACACCCTTCACAAATTCTTTAATGCGCCAATATGAAAAGCTCATGAGTTATCAATACAACATGAATCCATATGTAGGTTTCCAGAAGGCTAATCTGAATGGTACATCTCCAGTAAATAACTAATATGATCGTTGAAACATTGATAAAACAAATAACAATCTGATGGAGTCATACGAACTTACAACTTTGATGCCCCTGATTATATTTCTTCTAGAACAACTGTTTTACCTTAAGATCTCCTTGCATATGGGTTAAGGCCAAGCAGATTACTGAAATGCATGTAAATAACCAAAATTTCATTAATTTTGATATATACATAACTAGCAAATATTAATTGTACACATGTCGACAACTATAAGTAAATATGTAATTTCTACATAGCTCCTAAGAAATTTGTCTATGCCTACAAAAACCAGTAACACATACTTATTATATAACATTTAGGTACATGATTAATGTGAAATATACATATTCAAATGTCAACAAGAAAAGGAAATATATCTAAGACGAACTTATGCTT
The DNA here is from genome assembly GCF_002162155.2 of Triticum dicoccoides. Classification (NCBI taxonomy): domain Eukaryota; kingdom Viridiplantae; phylum Streptophyta; class Magnoliopsida; order Poales; family Poaceae; genus Triticum; species Triticum dicoccoides. The sequence continues at coordinate 655,761,334 of NC_041392.1, forward strand.
ATGAAAAAGCATCATTTTGTAACTGTAACCAAATTTGACCCAAATTTTCTATAGACAAACCAAACAAATATTCTCAACACATAGGGCTAATATAGACTACATAAATTGCATTTGTGAAATCCTAGCCCGCGCATCGAGCAGGCCACTTTGCTAGTTATATATAAGTCGCTTTATATGCTTTACAGCCAACTAGCAAACATGTCCGTGCGTCACAAAGTGAGAAAAAAAAATCACCTCTTATACACAACCTGGACGATATCAGCAATTCCCTTGAAATCTTCATATAGTGATGTTGCGTAAAATAGTAATAGTTGGATGGTTTTTGAAGTGTACTCAAGGTGTTTTCAAAAATCTTTATGGGCACAGTTTCAAAATTTTTTTTATGGAAATCGACATTAAGCCACTTGTTTATATAAAGCTCATATCAACATTTTAGTGTACATCGTCGTATATTGGTTGGTTATTGTGCATGATGAAAAATAGGATGACCATGTACCTATTATAACTTTTAGCATATGGTAGCTGGTAGGAACCAACATCCCCTGCCAATACTATCTTTTGTGAGAGCATCAAACTATCATATCTACTCAAGTTAAATGGGGTAGAAAATATATGTAATAGGCATTTCCAAATTACCCCATATAAAGAAGGTATTGATTAAGGTTGCACCATATACTTAATCCTGGAAATGATTAACATGCAAGAATATATCATATTTGAAATCTACACATTTTTCGAAGGGATTTTCGTGGAAGAGCGGCTCTCGCCGCCACCCCGACGCGTCAAGGAGGAGCGCCGCACGACGCCGCCCCGGCATGTCGTGAAGGAGGAGCGCCCCTCGCCGCCGGCCCGGCACATATAGAGAATTTATCAAATCTAATATGAAAAATATAACAACACGAAAACAAATCTAGCCGCAGGAATCCGCGGGGCACCCTAGTAGTTATTATTATTATGTGCAATGTATGTTAGCACGATGTCAGGTTGACAAGCACCCAAAGGTTTGGTTGAATACCTATGAAAACATATATATGCACAAACATTTGGTAACTAGAGAAGACAACAGGAGATGGTCTTTGTGATGTGTTATTGCTTCTCTATATACAGTTGTTGTGGGGTGCTAACCTCTCCTTCATCTTACCCCATCATATTTGCGCCACTTCCAAAATAAATTGAGGCAAAACTAGCCATGGCACCCTGCTCGATCTCTCTACCCAGACCATCCTATATATGTCTCACTTCCCATGGGAAGAGAGACGTGGAATCAATCAACAGACTTAGGGGTTGTTGGTTACTCTTATTCTCCATGTAGTAAGGAGGAACATATAGTGAGCAAATTTCCTGTCTGTATGTTAGACTGTTAGTTCATTATACCCAGGCATGGGAGGTATCAGGAGACGAGAAGGTACAACAGATCTGTCAGCTACTGCTCTGCTAGCAGTATCTTACGTAGAGGGAGCTAACTTTATAATCTCCCCTAGGTGCTATCCATAGCTCTAGTCAGCGAGGTCCAGCCGAAGGTTAAAGAGGCTGCGTAGGCTGACTTGGTCAAACATGTCAAGATGTAATGATAACTGAGAACTGTAATCGTGTTTAGAACTCCGGATTTGCCACTCATCAGGTTCCTGAAAATTTTCCGCGCGTCAATCGATTTTGCAGTGAGGCCGAAGGCGGGGTAGCGTGAGGAGCTGAGTAGTGAGTACGACGGAATATAACAGTTCCTTTGTATGTGCATATTGACCTTCATATGCAATATCTTCAAGCTGATAAGATATCGGGTTGACAAGCACCCAAAGGATGGTTCGAGACCGAACTCCACGAGAATATATATACACAACCATTTGGTTTCATGAGAAGAATGATAAGTTATGTTTATTTAAAAGAGTGGATGCTTCTCTATTTACTCCTTCCCTTGTGGGGTGCCAACCTCTCATTCTCTATTTACCCATCATTTTTGTGTTTTTAAAAAATTAAATTGAGGCAGAACTACCCTTAGAGTCCTGCTAAATCTCTATGTCAGTCCATCCTAAGAAAGATGAGGAATCAGTAAAGGTTTAGGGTTACCAGTCCAAGAAAATTGTGCATTCGTTCTGATGTTAGTTCCTTACCCTAGGCAAGAGAGGTATCGGGACGCGAGATGGTGCATAATTAGCCATTGTGCCAAGAGGTATGGAGAATTCTCGTTTATTCATAATATGGTTTAGATTGGCTGGCTTTGGAGTGCAAAGTCACGGCTAGAGTAGCCTGACTTTGTCACTAGGGTCTGCAGATTAAAAATGAACAACCCAGATCAATTTTACTGTACACGAAGTACTTGGTGTGCTAATTTGTCCTGTAACATCTAATCTGAACCCAGCACAGCATAGTACTAGTACACTGTTTGAGCAAACTGAGCAATACTGTACCGTTGCTGACTTAGCTTCTAAAGTCAGCTAATCCAAAGCGTTCATAATAACATGATGCTCAAATACCCACGTTTGTTTACTCTTGTCAAGTTGTCTTATACGTACGTTCTTTTCACGTGCTCCACACAGCTCAAGAAAAGAGATTCAGTGGTGTTGTGGAATTAGACAACTGAATAACTAGCAATTGTTTGACCGTCGACTCGTCTACAGAATAACTAGCAACGAATAGACATCTCTTTCCCGCAATAAAAGAAAATAGAGATATCTTTGTTTATATACCAGTGAAAATAGAGATATCTTTGTTTACATGTCGGCCTACGGTTGGATGGTCGGATCTCGAGATTCGTCATCTAGTCCCGGCTGCAAGTCGGGAAGACATAGCTGCCGGTGAAAACCGAATCGTTGGCGGGTGATGCCAGTGTTTTGCGCCGTTACCTTGATGAAGGCATCGTCGTGTAACTATTGTCGACTCACTTGTGCTGCTTCGAGGGAAACCCTAGGATCTGGTCTTCCAGATCGGACAATGACAGTACTACAGTGTTGTTTCTCTCTTCGGAGCATTGTTTGTGGAGCAGCGCTGGAAGATAAAGGCAGGAGATGGAGCGGCTTTGTCTTGCACGGAGCTTCGGTGGAGCTGTCAAGTCATGCCTGGCCGACAAGTGCTACACTGAGTCATGTCTGGTTGGCAGGTGCTACGCACGACAGATCTTTCAGAGCCTTCGCGTCTGGACGGACGAGCGCAGTGCGGTGAAGCCGTTGGGCGTCGTGGTCGCGTTAACGGATGTCCGAACTGGCAAGGATGATGCGGATCTCTTTTCTGAAGGTGGGTCAGTGGTCCAATGATGATGACGGCTTCTAAAACGTGTGCATGTGATGTGCGCTTTAGGTAGGTTGCACCGGCTGTTGGTCCCGATACATTATGTGGATGGATCGGCGATGAGACCGGTTTTAGATATGGTGAGTGAGAGCACTCCACATTATCGAGTCTGTAGGTCTGAGTGGTTGTTTCGGATGGATTGATGTATGTTCTTGCCAAATCTTTGTGGAATAATTAATAAAGATGGATGCATGCATAGATTGATGCATAGGCCTTGGTTTAACCTCCTTTTCTAAAAAAAATCTTTGTTTACATGTTTTTTTTTTGAAAAAATTCTAATCCATTCATCTTCAAACATTGGTAGTACAACGAACACTAAAAATAATAAAAATTAGATCTAGAACCGTACACCACCTAGCGACGAGTACAAGCACTGAAGCAAGCCGAAAACGCGCTGCCATCATCATCCCTCCCTCGCTGGAGCCGGGCAAGCTTTGTTGTAGTAGACAATCGGGAAGTCATCGTGCTAAGGCCCCATAGGACCAGCACACCAGAACAGAAACCGCCGCCGTTGAAAAATAATATAGATTGGAAGGATCCAACCCGAAGACACACGAACATAGACGAACTATGACAAGATCCGAGCAAATCCATCAATGATAGATCCATAGACAAACCTCCACACACCCACCAACAATACTAGACACACCACTGGAACGAGGACTAGGCGGGAAAAGAACCTTATTCCATCTTCAGAAAGCCATCATCGTCTCATCTTCCTGAGCAGGACGCAAACCCTAACAAAATTTAAAGGACCATCTAAAGACGGAGCCCTCCCACCGGCAAGGCCCGGGATCCACCGCGCCGCCATGGTCCTAAGGCCATCGGAGATGAGGCTGATGTTAATCTCTATTTTCTTTCAGAGAAACCCTTGCGCAGATCGCTAAGGGCCGGCCTGGTTTGTGTCGGTCGCTGTCTGGCTCTTTACTGCCGGATCGCGTAGCTTGAGAAGAATGATAACTGATGTGTATTTAAGAAGTGTGGATACTCTTTACACTGCCAACCTCGCACTCACCATTTACACATCATTTTTGTGCTTTTTTTAAATCAAATTGAGGCGGAGCTACCTCTAGAATCCTTCTCAATCTCTCCGCTAGTCCATCCTATATATGCCTCATTCCCATCCTAAGAGGGCTGTGGAATCATTTGAGGTTTAAGGTTGCTAGTTCGAGCAAATTGCCTATTGGTTCTCTTGTTAGTTCCTTACCCTAGGAAAGAGAGGTATCGGGACGTGAGAAGGTTTATGACTAGTCTTTGCACAAAGAGAGAAGATCATATCTAGTTAATTGATAAGAGTAAATTGCATGAAACCATCACTTTGAAGGCTAGCTTTGCAGAAAACACTACAATACATTTTTTTGGCAGAAAACACTACGTCTTCAGTAATCTTTTTGCAAAAACCACTGATCGGCGGATCTGGCTCTGTTAAGCGTGTTTATGACAGATCGGGCCCATTTCCTGCTTACGTGGCATAACGGTTTAGGTTTAATGCAAAAACGCCCTCCAACTTTCTCCCCCTGCTTCCTAGGCCCTCCAATCACGCCACAGCCCTTCCCCTCGCTCCCAACCTCTCTCCCTCCGCAGCCGGCAAGTGTGCACACGAGCTCAGTGCCGCCCCTCCATCCCCGTTGACCATGGGGCGGCGCCGGGATGAAGAAGAAAAGGCCAGGGTCAGCGCCAGAGCCCGACACCGGCAGGACGGCCGCCACTGGGAGTCGTGGTTGTCGTTCCTCGACAAGGACGCTGTGACCGGGGCAGTCGGGTCAGCGACCGGAGGAGCAGGGGCATCCTGGGGAAGAAGAGGGCGGGAGGGCAAGGGAGACGACCTGGGAAAGAAGAGAGCGGGAGGGCAAAGACTGGAGCAGCAGGGGCGGTCATCGATGCACCAGGACGGCGTGCGCATCTAGTTGGCGGCCGGCAGGCCGGCGACGTCTACCACCGAGGAGGAGCAGTTCCACCACTGATGCACCACGGCGTACTGTAGCACGACGGTAGGGTGGCGGCGCCCCCCACGACGGCAGGACGGCGGCGCCCACCATGCCAGTTTGACCACGGAGGAGGACGAGGACCCCCGATCCAGATCTCGTCGGGGAGGAGCGGTTCCACCACG
>NC_041392.1:655766990-655772527 GCF_002162155.2 Triticum dicoccoides
AAGTTGCACCACGGAGGAGCATTGGGGAGGAGAAGGACGACATGAGGTGGGGGGGATCGCCAGTCGGCCATGGTCAACGTGAGGTCGAGGGCGGGATGAGGCTGATTTGCACGAGCTCCAGTGGTGGTCAATTGTGTTTTTCAATTTTTTTTAGGGTGTTTGTGTAAAATTTGAGGGTCTAGTTTGTAATTTTAGATTAAAACCCATCTAACACAAAAAGTTACGCCACGTAAGCAGAAAATGGGCCCCATCTCTTAACAGAGCCAGATCCGCCGATCAGTGGATTTTGCAAAAAGATTACTGAAGATATAGTGGCTTTTGCAAAAAAAAAAAATTGTAGTGCAGTGTTTTTCGCAAACCTAACCTTCAAACCGGTGGTTTTCTGTAATTTACTCTAACTAGTATAAGTATGCACGTGCACGTCTTGAGTAAAATATGTTCTATTATGAAAATAATAATTTTATCATAATGCAAATCTACTTCCTGAGAAGCTGAAATCTCATGCAAAGAGCATATAATTCCTAATTACTAAGTCATTTAAATGATTGGAAATATTTTGCTTTATGAATCAACATGCCCACGTCCATTGTGCAACAACTACCAAAGATAATTAATTGATAGATACAAAATCAGTCCATCAAAAAATTAAATTATGGACCCAGCTAGTGCATCTCGGAAGCGGACGCCATCACAACACCTCGCCGGCAACCATGGTACCATATAGATGGTCATCATGTAGACAAAACGCTTGTCATCTATCACAATCATGACCTCTGAAACTGCATAACTTAATTCACGTGTTATTCAGTCATCATTGAATCTAAAATAAACTAAATTTGAGGTATAATATTTTCAATCAAGAGAAACATACTTTCAATCTTATTTTCTTCTAGTTGGTACCTACGAATGGGCCACTGGGGAAAAAATATATGCAAGTGTGTGTATAGAGACAATGAAAATTAGTAGGTTCCACATGAGCTGATCAAATGACATAATTTTATCAGAGTTCTGAGATATCAGTTTGTACATTTAAGAAACAAAAGATTGCTAGTTCATATAGAAACAAACCATCAAGATGCATCAATATGACATCCTCGCCCCTACAGCTGTACCAAGCAATGTCAGGTACACATGAAACCAGTCACAGAACTCACTAACAGACAAATCAGATGCACAAACCACTAATGGTGGAACCACGCTTACTCATAAGCTGAAGGTCCTTGGCAATGTAGTTCATTTGTGGGCATTTAGTGTTAATCCTCCGATGGCAAGGTCCAAAGCCATGAAGGTATTTGCAACCTGTTATTTCAAACAGCATGCTTCTCTTGTGAACTTTCACAATAAAGCACATACCCAGTTTTTAATCGTCTGGGAATTAACATAACATTGGGATTATAAGTCGAATTGCTCTTAGTGAGAAACAACAAAATCCAATAGTAGCTAACATGACCATGATGCTCCTTAATGTGTATGAAACTGAAAAAAAAAATGAAAATCTCCAAACCATTATGAACTCCTAATTTCAATATCATTATCATCTCGAGCTTAAATAGGCTATAATTACTGGTTTATTACTACATGGAAGGATAATAAATCTTATAATTTCATGAAAATATAAGTTGATACTTGATAGTATTACGATAAAGGATCAAATTATTAATTTATGAAAGTTCATTGCTGCACAAATAGACTGCCCTTAAGATTTATATGACCAACAAAAATGGACAAGAGGTGCAGTAAAAAGGAATCCATAAGTTGATGACACGCACCTTCAAAAGTTTTTGCATATGTACAACACTACAGAAGTCCAATTTTTTTTGCTGAATGGACCAAACTATACAGCCGTATAGCAATCTCAAAGCTCTCTCACCTATCTATACGGGTCGAGATCCTCCAACGTAGCTCAGCCTACTGCAGAGGGACGTGATGTGCGTATACCCCGTTAGTAAGCCATCCGATGGCAGAAGCATTCACTCGCAATGAAAAGAAGCGACGCTTCGGCCCGTCAGCAGCCCACAATAAACACAGAAAAGAACAAAATGGATATCTCCTTGTTCCCCTGGAATTCCCCTTCTCCGCCGTGGTCGAACAAGCTCTCGGCGCATCCTCGCCGTCGCCATTCGTTCGCAAAAGGAGCCGTGGGCACAGAGCAACACGTGCAGCGGGAGCCCCCGTGGTCGGCGGCGGCCGGGATACAGAGCAACACGCAGAGGGAGCACCCTGGCCGGAGGCGGCCAGGATACATGGCAGCACGTGCAGCGGGAGCCCCTGTGGTCGGCAGCGTTCAGGATACAGGCCACGCGCGCTACATGGGCTCCGTCCTTCATGCGGGTCTAAGGGCGTCCAGTTGGTCGGCCTCCTCGAGTCACCGCCCGTGGTGGACAGCTCGGCGTACGCACGCAGCAACCTCATGTCGAGCACCTGCACACCCATCTCCATGGTGGTGGTCGGCTGAACCACGCCGTCGTTTCCGCACCGCTGCAGGCCGATTAGCTGATAACTGAATCTAGTTTTCAAACTTGTTAACTGAATTAGGCCATGTCTCTGTAGCATTCCACTTGCTACTTGTACATTTTCAGACTTGATAAGGATAACTGAATTTTGTTTGGCAAAAGAGATTAAGCATTCCATTTCCTTGCACAAATAAATTGGCATGAAGTAACCTTGCCATCGGCGGATCTCTTGTTCGTGCACCTTTTCCTGACCCCAAAGCCCTTTTTACGACCATAGATAAGCCAAAATGCTCAAGCTTCATCTGAATTTTTAAATTCCATGCCAACATGAGGTACCAAACCGGACAATATACCTTGCAGTGGAAAAGTAATCATGAGCAAAGAACTTGTGCAAGTGCCATATTTCAGGATAAGAGAAAAGTAAACGTGATTCTTACTAAAAATTGCAGAGACCTCATGAAAATAAGCAAGAAGTAGGAATTCTGTTGGGACAGCTAAATCCATCTAGTGTACAGAATGAAATTAAAAAGTGGTGCTACTTTCGTATTGGAAACATGGTACTATGTGTTAGCCTCTTCTTCCATCTCAATAGAAAAAATACAACCGGCTGATTATTGGGAAATAGGTTGATCAAGTTGAAAGCACTATTCAAAACTCTGTCAGTTCTAGTGACCTATTCATGGGAGGGTGGTACGCACCAGATAGAGAAGAGAGCAGGTCGTCCTCACTCGGCTGCTTCTTCCATGAATAAAGGGCAGAGGTTGATCAACTTGAAAGCAATATGATGTTCCTGATTCCATCAATTCCATTGAGCCATTTCATGGGGAAGATAGCAGGAGAAAAGCAAACTTCAGAATTACGTACAAGATTGCAGAAATCAAACTTCAGAATTGGGTACAAGATTGAAGAATAGAGCACTTCCTTCTCCGGCGATCGATTGCTTTACCAGGACGCGATTGAAAAACGGAGCAGGTTGTTCTCCAGCGATCCACTCCTCACAAGAACGCGCTCACCCGCCTACGCCACTACTCGGACCAGGCTGCTGCGTTGCCGGCGCGCGCGTCGCTTGCCGCCGATGGGATCTCCCGCGCCGACCTAAAGCCGGCCAACACCATGCCGATCTTCGAGGCGTCGGCGTAGTGACACCGCAGGGGCCTCCACCTCCGTCTCCGCTGATCGCGTCCTTCGCGCTAACGCACGACCAGATCGAGGAGATCAAGGGCACGGCCGCGGCGCACGGCGCGCTATACTTGTCGGCGTTTGTGGCGTCGTCGGCCGAGCTCCTGGGCACTGAGCAGGCGGGGGGAGGCATGGGGCGTTTGCGCGATGGGCGGCTGGTCGACGTCGAAGTCGCCGCTGAGGTCGGGCGTGGGGTTGGAGAGCACGTAGGAATAGGATATGGTGGGTCGTGAGGCGACGATTGCGGGGGACATTTTTTTTAGTCGATTGCGGGGGACTTTTCGTCTACGGACAGAGTTTTTTTCGTCCGCAGATTGAAATTGCTAAGCGCACTTCTCGTGAGGGTTAGGATTATCTCGACGGTTAGATCTAAATGAGTGAGTCTGATTGGGTGGCTCTAATTGCTTTGGGTTATTGTGTGTACATTAGACGGGGTGCCCACAGCGTTGAATATGTTTGCTTATTTAATAGTAGTAGAGATTGATAACACAGTTTAGATTTGTTGACTTTGGAGAGCAAAGTCATGTCTACAGTAGCCTGACTGTGTCTCTACATCCATCAGGTTAAAACCTAGCAACCCAGATCAATTTTACTGTACATGAAGTCAGGAATCACCGCAATGTAGTATTTTGTACTGCAGCACAGTACTGTATACATGCCCTGTAGCATCTAATCAGGTGGTTCACAAAGAGCAGAGTCAGCAATATTGTAGCTTCTCAAAGCCAGCTAATCCTGAGGGTTCAACATGATGCTCAAATCCTCACGATTATTTGCTCTTGTGATGCTATCCTAAATGTGTTTCTCTTTTTCATGTGCGCTCCGCACCGCACAGTACATGGAAAGAGGAGTGTTGCGGAATTAGACAGTCGACTATTTGTCCCTTGCATCATCTAACAAGGGATAATTAGCAACGAACCTTGCAGATGATGTGGGTCGCCGTCTCGCTCATCACCGCCGGACCGCGCCGCATGCCGACTTGCCGCCCCCATCAGCTGAACGTGAACGTGCCTGTGCTCCGTCCGGGCCCCGCTCGGCAGAGGAACCGACGACGGGAGGGAAGATCGGGGAACCAGCTAGCTCGTGGGCGCCAGCTACTCGAACTCGACCCCTCGTCGTTCAAGCTGGGCCACTCGGACCGCTGCTGGCCGCGAGCCTCCTTCAGTCACAGCCGCTGGGGCCACGGCACACAGTTCTTGATTGTTTATCAGTCATCCACCTCTCTGTTTCGTAAATGGACCAACGGCGGAATCGTGTAGCCTCCATGCAAATGCTTAGTCACGGGTGGCCATTGCTAAGGAGATGAACGCCTGAACCCATCTGGGCGTTGGGTTGCTAGTGATGAAGGCCAGTCCATGGAAGGAAACTGCAGCTAAAGGCGACCTCGGTCCTCGGAGTTGTCTGGATTGGACATACGCGGGGTCGTCGCTCGTCGTCCGGTTTGGTTATCCAGATTCCAGAACATGTACACGTCGGCGCGCATGTGCTTGTGTTTGGTTCCATCGATGAGACCGGAGGTGGGGTCCATACGTGGTAACGTGAACTTGCGCCACATGCGCACAGTTCCCCATGCTAACTGATTTCAAGCCGGAGAATGGCTGGTCGGTGAATCAAAAGCATGGACGGTCGGTCGCTTTCAGATAAAGAGGAAGTCTACGACCGGCTTGTCGGTTGTCACGGAGTGTACGTGGACTCTGTTTTCCTCTTTCCATCAGTATCTTGTTAACATTTGCTTTGTTAAGTCCTTTTATAATCCTTCTTAATAAACTTTTAGGCTTTACGACCTATAGAAGACAAAAGTTAATACCAGCGACTAACAATTATACTAACATTTTCCCTTTTCCTGGACCGTTTCTCCCTAAACCCAGGGAGAGGCGATATCTGGGCGCATCATGCTGCTCCCTCTCC
>NC_041392.1:655773061-655780107 GCF_002162155.2 Triticum dicoccoides
TCTGTTGTTCACTATTTTCAATCGTATTGTGTTTTGTGGTAGGTACGATGGCTGTCTCTCGTCTCAACTTTAGGGTGATTTTGCTTATCCAAAAGTTAAATGGCCATTATTAGCAAAAGATAACATGACCCTTTTTTTTTCCGGAAACCCTTAGAGCCCCAGGTGACTAGAGTTTTGCGGACCTGACGGCGCCCGTGGATCAGATCGGCGGGGCGCACCGGACTTCTGCCGGCCGGAGATGGCGACACCCTCCGGCAGCGGCGGCGCGGCGGCGAGGGGTGCCTTGTCGCTCAAGTCAGCCAGGGCGCGCCTAGAGGAACGGCTGGGGAAACTCGACATCTCAGAGGAGGAGGCGACGCCATTGGTTCTAGGGTCATTTTTTACACTATTAGGGTCGTTTTTTACACTATCATGTTTTATTTTGTCTTACATTGACCTTTTCTTACATGGTTGACAAATTATTTACTATTGAGCATTGTTCATGTGGTTTCCAAAAATAAAATTAAAGCACGGCGCAGATGCAAGCGCTCTCTATCGATGGGAACATCACGTCCCAATGAAATAATATTTCGCCTTTATGAGACATATAGGTGTCAAACCAATGATTTTATCCTTGATGGGCTACGGTACAACCACCCTCCTAACCATCCAACCCAAATTTGCTTCTCATTTCCTAGTTATTTACTAATAGATTATTTATCTACTGGATAAAAATTTACACGGCTCATCGTTACACGATGAATACCTGGTAGGCTGACAAATTCTGTTGAGCACAGTTTTTGAAGAGGTCTATTTCTAAGGCTAACATTACGCCATTTTCCCGGTAGCCCAATTTTCTTGCTTGCCACCTAGCTCTCTTCTAAGCTCACTTGGGTAGAGGCACTGATACTTGTAAGACAATAGGCTTTGGGGGGAACCGGCACAACCCTCTAGGGGTGGCCTATCACATATATATATAATGAGGTGGTATACAACGTTACAATATACACATGTAAATACAGTCTAACACCCTCCCTCAATCTTAGCCACTTTCTAATGAATCTAGAAGGGTAAGATTGCGCCTGCAAGTCTCAAACTGTGGCAAAGGCAATGGCTTGGTGAAGATGTCAGCAAGTTGATCCTTGGAAGAAATAAACTTGATCTGTAGTTGCTTCTGAGAGACACGTTCACGCACAAAGTGATAGTCAACTTCAATGTGTTTCGTTCGGGCATGGAATACCGGATTTGCAGAAAGGTATGTAGCACCGATGTTATCACACCAAAGAACAGGAGGCTGTGATTGGGGTATACTTAACTCCTGAAGCAAGGACTGTACCCAGATGATCTCTGATGTGGCATTGGCCACATCCTTATACTCAGCCTCAGTACTGCTACGCGAGACAGTAGCCTGTTTCCGAGCACTCCAGGCAATCAGGTTAGAGCCAAAGAAGACAGCATAACCCCCCGTGGATCGCCTGTCATCCGGATTGCCAGCCCAATCTGCATCAGAATATGCTGAAAGACAACCAGAGTCAGACGGCCGAATATGCAAACCATGAGCCACCGTGAAACGAATATAGCGCAAAATCCGCTTAACAGCAGACCAATGAGTGTCACGGGGTGACTGCAGATACTGGCAGACTCGGTTAACAGCATAGGAAATGTCTGGTCGCGTGATCGTCAAGTACTGGAGCCCACCAACAATACTCCTGTACTCTGTCGCATCAGAAGAAGAAAGAAGCACACCATCAACAGCATTGAGCTTATCAGTGGTAGACATGGGTGTAGTCGTCGGTTTGCACTTAAGCATCCCAGCTCGCTGCAACAAATCCAGAGAGTACTTCTTCTGCGTCATAACAAGGCCAGCAGCACGAGAAGTAACCTCCACACCAAGAAAGTAATGAAGCTTCCCAAGGTCCTTGACCGCAAAATCAGCACCAAGTGAGCGAACAAGCGCAGTAGCAGCCGACCGAGAGGAGCTGACCAAAATGATATCATCTACATAGACCAACAAGTACATAGTAACCTCAGGCCTTTGAAGAAGAAACAATGAGGAGTCAGCAGTTGATGGTGCAAAACCATGAGCACGAAGAGCCATTGCAAGACGAGCATGCCAAGCACGAGGAGCCTGCTTCAGACCATAAATTGCCTTGGATAGACGACAGAGATGATCAGGGCGATCCGGATCAGAGAAACCCGGAGGCTGGCGCATGTAAACCTCCTCCGCCAAGACACCATGAAGAAAAGCATTTTGAACATCAAGCTGACGAAGAAACCAACCTCGAGTAACAGCCAGAGAGAGAAGAAGTCTGATGGTAGTAGGCTTGACCACTGGACTTAAGGTGTCTTCATAGTCAAGTCCAAAACGCTGTCGAAAACCACGAGCAACCAGACGAGCCTTATAGCGCTCAATGGACCCATCAGAATGCCTCTTGACTTTGAAAACCCATTTGGAATCAATGACATTTACCCGTGATTGTGGAGGAACAAGAGTCCATGTCTGATTGCGAAGAAGCGCTTGATACTCCTGCTCCATGGCCTCTCTCCAATGAGGAATGCGCATAGCAGCTTGATACGCGCGTGGCTCAGAGGATGGATCTGCGAGAGCAGCAGACATGCACGCCGCTAACCAAGCAACTGTGCCATCGTGACGTTGCTTAGGCTGAAAAATGCCACTCCTACTGCGCGTATGTGGACGTAGAGCAGCAGCAGGAGCCGGCGGAGGCGAAGGTGACGGAGACGTGACGGTCGCCGGAGATGCAGGAATCACCTCAGGCGAGCTCGGGACAGACGACTCCGGGCTGCATGGCGAAGACTGGCCCGACGACAGGGGCTCAGAGGCCATGGGCGAACCGAGAGTGGGCGAGGCCAGCTCCGGTGACACCGGCCCAGACGGCCTTGGCGAGGCGAGAGCAGGCGAGGCTGGCCCTGATGAGAAGGGCCCAGACACCCTGGGCGAGGCAGGGGCGGGCGAGGCCAGGCCTGGTGATGACTGCCCCGACGCCCTGGGCGAGACGGGGACCGAGGAGGCCGGCCCAGTCGGCAGGGTTGCAGGGCGCGACGATGGCGAAGGCAGCCTAGAAGCCAGAGGCGACCGGGCCAGGACGTCGATCGGCCGTGCATGAGCACGGAAACCGAGGCCATGCAGGGGCGCCATGTGCTCCTCATGCACAACAGAAGGTGCCGAGGATGAAGGCGATGGCGACGAAGAGGAAGATGACACTTCCAGAATCTCCAAACGAGCCCCACGACCAGTGCTTGCACCATGGTTAGGCAACAATAGAGGAGAATATGCAACATCATCAAATTGGTCAGAAGCAACAGAGGATGAATGCATGACAGGTGGCTCGGTAGTGGACACAGGGAGTTTGGCAAAGGGAAAAACATGCTCATCAAACACAACATCCCGAGAGATGTAGACACGATTAGTGGGCACATGAAGACATTTGTATCCTTTATGAAGAGAGCTATAACCAAGAAAAACACACTTCTTGGAACGAAACTCGAGCTTACGCTTGTTATATGGACGGAGATGGGGCCAGCAAGCACACCCAAACACCTTGAGAAAGGTGTAGTCCGGTTGTTCATTAAGGAGAACTTCAATGGGAGTCTTCATATTCAAAACACGAGTGGGAGTACGATTGATGAGAAAACATGCAGTGGTGAAAGCATCACTCCAAAAACGAAACGAAACAGATGCATGGGCCAAAAGAGTCAGACCAGTTTCAACAATGTGACGATGCTTACGTTCTACTGAACCATTCTGCTGATGTGTATGTGGACATGCTAAACGGTGAGTGATCCCAAGCGACTGAAAGAAGGAGTTGAGGTTGCGATACTCGCCACCCCAGTCCGACTGACATGAACAATTTTGTGCTTGAGAAGGCGTTCAACATGTTTTTGGAACTGAACAAAAATGTCAAACACATCAGATTTACGTTTGATAAGATAAAGCCAGGTAAAGCGGCTGTAAGCATCAACAAAACTGATATAGTAATTATGACCACTAACAGAAGTCTGAGCAGGACCCCATACATCTGAAAACACAAGTTCTAAAGGATGTTTCACCTCACGACTGGACTCCGAAAAAGGAAGTTGATGACTCTTCCCCTGCTGACAAGCATCACACACTGCTACATCTTTATTACTAGACACACTAGGAAGCACATGACGACGCAAAACATGCCGGACAATAGGTGTGGCCGGGTGACCAAGACGAGCATGCCACTGTGACGGAGATACCCGAACTCCACTAAAGACGCGAGCGACGCCAGGATGCTCCAGACGATAGAGACCTTGGCAGAGCCGCCCACTAAGAAGAATGTCCCTCGTGCCCCGATCCTTAATAAAAAGATCAAAAGGATGAAATTCACAAAGCACATTATTATCACGAGTGAGTTTAGGAACTGAAAGAAGATTACGTGTCACAGATGGAACTCGAAGAACATTGCGAAGTTGAAGACTCCTATTGGCATGTCTAGTGAGAAGTGATGCTTGACCAATATGAGAGATGTGCATACCTGCTCCATTGGCGGTGTGGATCTTGTCGGAGCCATGGTAGGGTTCACGAGTGTGAAGCTTCCCCATCTCACTGGTCAGGTGCTCTGTCGCCCCAGAGTCCATGTACCAGTGGGGATCAATGGAGTAGGACTGAGTGTGTCCCTGTGGCTTCTGCGGCGGCGGACGATCAGCCATGGCGACCTGACGAGCAAAGTTGCGTGTATCCTTCCCGTCATTGCCGAGACCAAGAAAACCCCGCTGGAAGCGCTTGTGACACTTCGAGGCCCAGTGCCCATCGCGACCACAAAGCTGGCATACACGTGGACCGCCGGCCCCTGGTAGCGTCGCAGTAGGAGGAGGGGCCGAGGCGGGTGGTGGTGACTGCCCCGAAGGAGCCCTGGATGAAGCAGAGGAGCGACCACCCTTGGTGGCGGCGTTTGCCGAGAGGGCGTCGTTGCCCCTGGATCGGCGCGTCTCGACTCGTTGCTCAGTAAGCAGGAGGCGTGAAAAGACCTCGTGTGCTGGCATGGGCGTGGAGTTGCCTCTCTCATTGATGATCTCGACTAGGGCGTCATACTCCTCATCAAGACCATTGACAATAAACGAGTTGAACTCGGAGTCGGTGAGGGGCTGTCCAATGGAGGCCAGCGTGTCGGCGAGACTCTTGACTTTGTTGTAGAACTCTCCCCAAGTTGGCGACGGAGCCCAGATACACGAGCCTGCGACTGTGCCGCAAACGAGCGCTCAAGAATAGTCCATGCCTCGTGGGACGTCTTGGCGAAGACAACAAGCCCAGCAACGGCCGGAGAGAGCGACCCCTGGATGGAGGAGAGGTTCGCCTGATCCTGCCCTGTCCAGACACGGTGAGCCAGATTATAGACCGGACCGTGCACGCTGTCAACCAGCGCAGGAGGGCAAGGGAGAGAGCCGTCGACATAGCCAAGCAGATAGTGACTCCCAAGAAGCGGAAGAACCTGCGCGCGCCAGAAGATGTAATTGTCCGACGACAACTTGATGGTGATGAGATGGCCGAAGTGAAACGGTGGCGGCGGCTGCGATTCCATTGAGGAGACTGGCTGAGGTGAGACCACCGTGGAGACAGTCAGAGGGGCAGCCGGCGCGGTGACAGAGGGCGCGATGGCCGCGGTTGACGCCGCGAAGCCTGCCAGCGCGATGTCCTCCGCCACCAGCGGCGCAGTGGCCGAGGGCGCGACAGCCGCGGTTGACGGGGCGGCGGCGGTGTGGGCCACAAGCGCCTGCCCGGGCGAAGTAGCAGCCGGCGGGAGCGCGAAGAGGGAGCCGACGCTCCGTGTCCCGATCGGCGCCTGAAGGGAGGCGGCATCCAGCGGCCTCGAGAGAAGTGCCGCGAGGGAGGCCGGCAGAAAACCGGTGGCGGTGGAGCCGGACGCAGCGGCGGACGTCATAGCAGTCGGGCGACGGCGACGGCGGGCGCGGCGGCGGCGGCGGCGGTTTAGGGTTTTTAGGCGGAAGCGGACGTAACCTAGCGTGATACCATGTAAGACAATAGGCTTTGGGGGGACCGGCACAACCCTCTAGGGGTGGCCTATCACATATATATATAATGAGGTGGTATACAACGTTACAATATACACATGTAAATACAGTCTAACAATACTCCTATATTCCCTATAGTAAAATTCAGCTTCTCAACTTCCCCGTAAAAACCTGGCTTGGGTTATGTCACTTGAATCTGATCATATGTACAACAACCACCTCTATCTATGCAGATTCTTGTGGAACCCTATCATCTCGACATGTCATGTCATAAGAAGCATATTGCAACTTTGATAATATGGCTCCCATTTTGGGTTCCTTCTCTAGGATGGAAAATATATGTGTTATGTTTGTAAGTTCACACTATGGTCGTGAAGGTGTTGTTATGGAACCATCAGTTCATTGGTGTCATTCCATTTGGCGGGGTGGGGGGTGTCACACTTCTTTCAGGTTGATTCCAGTCGGCTGAAAGATCGAACGTGGCCATCTGTTTCACGTTTTTCTTTGGATTGATGAAACTCTTTTTCCGTAGATATTACTGTGAATTGCCCCGGCCCCGGGCGTGGAAAGATCAAAGAGACCAACGGCCGATAGAAAGTTGGGACGTTCATGGCTCTAGACAGTGTGCATTATAAACTGTTGTACTAGCAGTGAGCACAAGTTTTGTGATTTATCCGAACGAGCGAGAAATAGTACTACTTTGATTGTGCCTTGATTGTTATGGCGCCCCTGCTTTTGGGTGCATCCGTGCATGCATATGAAGCATCGCATGCACGGGCGCGTCATGATCTCCTGCGCATCCAGCTTCCATTGATTCCGGTCGGCCGAACGATCAAACGTAGCTGTCTGTTTCGCTTTTTCTTTCTTTCTTTTTTGAGTTAATTGTACAGAAGTACCACAATTGGGGCATTGGAAGCAGATTGATACCAAGTTTGATAATTTTTACGGGTCAGTACCAAGTCTGGGGCTAGCCGTTACAAAAAGGTCTAAATCGCGTATAAACACGTATTGACGGTGTATTTGACTGGCAGGGCCCGCTTGTCAGGTGCCGA
>NC_041392.1:655780523-655792976 GCF_002162155.2 Triticum dicoccoides
CCCTGACAGAAAACCAGCAGAAGCAGGGGAGGAGACCAGTCGCTCCAGCCGTCGTCGGCGAGCAGCAGCAGCCACAAGGTCCCCTCGCGCCTCCTCCCGAGCTCACCAGCGCGCCGCCGCCTCCTCATGCCTGGGATCCTCCTCCCAGCCGCCTCCGCCCGAGGGTCTCATCGACCCCGCCCCCAGCCATCGCCGGCGAGCAGCAGCCACGAGGATCCCTCGCGCCTCCTCCCGAGCTCCCCAGCTCGCTCACCAGCGCGGCGTCGTCTCCTCGTGCCCAGGCTCCTCCTCCCAGCCTTCTCCGCCCGGGGGTCTTGTCGACCCCGCCCCATGCACCTCGCCGGAGCAGCCATCGCTGGCGACTAGGTCCCCTAGCCACCTCCCTGTTTCCTCCCTCTCTGCCGTATGAACAGAGGACCAGCACCATCCCTCTCGCCCTCCGCCGCACGAGTCGCCATATAGATCCGTCGGTTCCTGCACCCTTCGTCGCTCCCTGTCGCCGGAGTTGCGCCAAGTCCGGCTGCCTTCCCTGCGTCGGCTGCAAGCAGGCACGGTGAGCGGGACGCCGGGGCGGGGCGGAGGTTACAAGAGGCAGAGGAGCTCGGGCTCGAGGGGCTCCTCCCCTCGATTTAGATCGGCGCCGCCGCGTGTGGAGACGATGAATAGTAGCGCCGGTGAAAAAGGGGGCTTTCTGCAAAAAAAAACATGCCACGTCGGCACCCGACAGGTGGGCCCCGCTGGTCAGATACCCCGTCAATACGTGTTTATACGCGGTTTAGACCTTTTTGTAACGGCTAGCCCCAGACTTGGTACTGACATGTAAAAATTACCAAAAGTGGTACCAATCCGCATGTAATGCCCCAATTGTGGTACTTCCGTGCAATTAACTCTTCTTTTTTGGTATGAAGTTGGTCGATTTAATGTGAACTGCCCAGGTGGCGATAGATCAAAGAAACCAACGGCTGACACACAAAGTAGTCCACCTTCAAATACTGGCCGATAAGAAGTTGGGATGTCCATGGCTCCGGACAATTTGCATCACAAACGGTTGTACGTAGTGAGCACAGTTTTGTGATTTAACCGAACGATCGAGAAATAGTAGTGATGTTAATGTGATCCTCCGTCGATCAAAGACAGTCAAAATTCAGCACGTGGTTGTTTTTTGTCTGGTTTTAAAAGTTTAAGGTTGTCAAATAGACGGTTTTATAGTTCAGGGTTGGTTGTATGTTAGACTTTGGTAATAGTTTTCGAGGTTTAATATGAACTTCTCTAAATCAGAAATATAGTAGCATGCATTTGTCATTGAATCGTGCCTTGTAGTATCATCTGGTTTGGCGTATGTGATGTGATGATAACGTGGCCCTCCGTCGGGCCAAGCCACAGCATGACCCTTTTCTTTGTTGATTGGCATGATGAAAGAAACAAAAATAACAAGCACCGGGCCACCGCAAATATAAGCACGGCGGACAACGGCGAACTCTCACACATAAACCCACCCGGTTGGCACACCAAAAGCCTAGCAATAAATACTACTCACTCCGATCCGGCGCCGTGCTTGCGTACATTCTTTGTAGTAAGACGTCGTGGCAGGGCTAGCTTAATTAGAGCATGAGGCGACGTGCGGCGGGCTTCTTGCGCAGGCCGACGAGCTTGGCGTCGTCGATGACGGGCCCGCAGAGCGTGCCGTCGGCCTTCATGTGGTAGAAGGCGCTCTGGAAGACGACCCGGGTGCGGTCCCTGACGGCGACGAAGTCCAGCACGGCGCGCTTGTAACCGCCGGCGCCCTTGGACTCGTAGGGCACCTTGAGGGTGGAGCGCGCGGCATAGGCCTCGGCCACCATGGATCCCATGCAGCCGTCGGCGGAGTCGCCGACGGCGAAGGAGAGACGGTAGGCCCATCCAGGCACGGTGCGGACCTCCTGCACGAGCGCGCTCTCCTTGCCGCCAACGAGCTCGACGGCACGGGCGCCCTCGGGCACCTTGAAGTGCGCGGCGTCGACGTACTTGACGGCCTTGGAGGACATGATCATCCAGGCGGGGAGCGGGGAGTGGTCGTCCTCGATGTTGGGCGGCACGAGCACGCCCCAGGAGGCGTTGGGGAGGAAGTAGGGGCCCTCCTCGAAGCCGCCGTTCTTGAGCATGTTGCCCTTGGAGAGCGTGGGCGGGTAGAGCGTGCGGATGGCGACGGCGTCAACGAGCGGGCCGCAGGCGGGGTCCTCCTCGACGCCGGGGTTGTGGAGGACGAGCTCGACGACGTCGAGCTTGGCCTTGAAGGCCCAGGCGTAGGAGTCCCAGCCGTTGCTGCCGTAGATCGTCTGCATGGGGAGCACGCCGGACTCGGGGCTGACGGAGACGTTGAGGCGCTCGGCCTGCGCGCAGGTGCGGGCGGCGCTGAAGGTGATGGCGTAGTAGGAGCCCCGGGCGACGGGGATGCGCTGGAGGATGGAGGCGTCGTTGCCGAGGCGGACGGCGTAGGCGCCCTGCGGCACCACCAGCAGCATGTCGCCCTGCTTGTGGCCGGACTCGATGTACTCCACGAAGCCCGACGTCTCCCACCTGGGGATCGCCTTGCCGCCCTTCACCACCGTGCCGTTCACCAGCTCCGACTTGGCCGGACCCAACTCGAAGTTGCCATTCGGCAGGAGCCCTGCATGCACCAGCCCATCAGAGTAAATAAAAATGGATGTAGCTAGGTCTCAATCGACTAAGACTTAATCTTTTTTAGGGGGACTAAGACTTGATCAAATGATATAACGGATAAGAAAGGAAAACGAAAAACAGAATAAAAAATTTGCACGGATCTTAATATAAGATCTCACGAGTAAGACGTTGATTGAGACTTAACTAAGTCTTAGTCAATTGAGATTTAGCAATACAGTTAATTAAATTGCAGCAGGTAACATTTGTTCTTGGTTCTGGTGTTTCACCGAGCCTCGGCCATTACTGCTGGAGCTAGAAAAGGAAAGCAAGCTGCAACGGTGCTGGAGCACGCAGGGCTGTCTCCCCAACTCATGCTTCGTTTAACAATCACACCGACAGACAGGCGTCATAGTGTAAGCTGACAGGGTGCATGTTACTCTGCTTCAGCCTAGGCCAGGCGCATTCACTACCCACTTCGTCGAGCATGCACATGGCGCAGATGCAGAGCCCTGCGGCGGTTTCTGCACACGCACGAGAGGTCGATGCAGCGGAAACCGAATCGAACCCAACACAAGCTCACGCCACTGCTAGTACACTACGCACTTTCTTTAGGTTAGTATATACATGTACTTGTACTATACGATGTAGCAATGTTTATTAAGTTATACAAACAAAGAGAGATTCTTTGGACTTTGGACGGTGAGCGTGCATGGAGACTGCGTTTACTGGTTTCAAATCGGAAAGGTGGCCCATGCACACATGCGAGGAAGATGCGTTGCCATGTGAGGGTGGGCCGACAGTTATACCCTACGTCAATAAAATCGAATCATGATCAACCTTGTTCAAGCACCATGCACATGACAGCGAACCAGAATCATTTCCTACAAACAAGATCCTCGATGCATGCACGCATGGTGTGCCACACCTAACCAGATCAGTTTTTGTGATCGCAAGATGGTCCTTAATGCATGTGGGTCAACCATGCAACGACCCGCTTGTCTGCCAGGCCGGGTCAAGTGCTCTACCCATTTTCATGAAAGAAAAATCTCTCGTCGGTGATTCGCCTACTTGACGACCAACTAACTATACTTACTACTGGTTTTACGCAGAACCAATCAAAGTACAGCGCCTCAAGCAAAAGCAGTGAATATGACACGAAGAAGACAACAAGAACAGGCGGAGAAAGGAGGGATAAAGGCATGATATCGTGCACTTCTCTTAATCGGCATGTACTCCTGAAATCTAATCATGCGGCGGCAAGTACTGTAGCTCGCTATCTGAGGGTACATGACAGAGCAGGGGTGCCTCACCGTCGGTGACGACCGCGGCGGCGCGCGCCGCCGCGAAGACGAGCAGGAGCAGCACGGCGCAACGCATCGCGGCGTCCTCCGTCTTCCTCGCTCTTTAGTTTTCCGCTTGGAGCTGGTTCAAGCTTACGAGCTCGAGCTCAGGGTGGAGGATGAGACGAAGGGAGGAGCACGGCCGCGCTTTATAGGCCAGCTCCTCGTCTAAACGGCCTCGGGGCGCGCCCGTATTTGCAGAGGAAATGCCACCGCGAGCCGCGCCAGGGGCCGCTCGATCTGGGCCCTCGGAGACGGGACGGACGGACGGCACCGACGACGGGCTCCGAGATGGCGATCCTGTCGTCTGCATGTGCACGCATCGGCCTCAGCTGACACATGGTGGCCATGTGTGCATGTGCATGCGACGTGAGCCATGCGACCCTTGCCCCTCGCAGATCGGAGTGCATCCGCTGATCAAGACAGACATGGAAGCGGACAGAAGGGAAATGATTATTATTCAACCCAAGACAAGAAGAAGAAGAAGAAGAAGCAGCTCGCTTGCACTCCACACCAACAAGAGACCGGCTTCAGCTGTGGCCTGCGCGCACCCACCGATCCGCCCCGTCGTCAAGTCCTCAGATATTTTCTTCTATTGTACTGGATTGGAAGACCGTAAAGATGACAGATACGTGTGCTCCTGCACAGTACTTGCTCAGTTGCTCTCTGTTCGAAATTACTTATCACTCAAACAGATGCAGTATCTAACTCATCCATTTCAGCGACAACTAATTTCGGATGTATGTATTATCGGTTAGCAAACTGTGGCTAGCTCCTGCGGTTCCATGCATCCGGTCAATCATCGTCAATCTGTCACCATGAGAAAAGAGATGGAAAATCAAATCATCGTCAAACCGGGGTCAAGGAGCGCGGTGGCACGAGGGCGACACGAGTCACCGCGGGCGTCCTGATTGCACGCAGCCGCATGTGCCCCTCTCTCTGTCTCTGTTCAGTGATCCAGGTTCAGCGATGCGCTGCCCCATAAAAACAAGTGATGGTTCTCTATCGTCTCCATGTGCCGTGCACTGTCGGACGCACAGTGCCCGCCGCTGTGCCATTCATAAACTACGAGTGCAAGGCCAGATCTTATCTCTAAAATCTGGAGGCCATGTGAGGCCGCATGGTGGACACTGTGCGCTGCTAACTTCCGTGTGGCCAGGCGCCGATTTCGAGTTTGGCATCAGACAGGTGTACGTGTCTGTGCAGGATGGTTCGCCTGCCCTTGTGAGGTTTCTTTAGAGCAACTTCAACCGGTGATTTATTTTGTCCGTCCATGTTCGTTTTAGGTCACCGCGTAGTAAAACATTGACCCAATGTGTCGACCATTTCAAAAACCATCCGCTTCGTGTCTATTGTACTTAGACTCATTTCAGGCCTAAAATTATGTCTGAAATGTGTTGGCGCAGACGCGCCGCGCGTCGGCTCGGTGTTCGCCACGGCCCCGCATGTCAGCTGCCTAACCAGCCCAACGGTCATAATTAACACGGCCACTAACAGAGGACCCGTCTGGCAGTGTGTGAAAGGGCCGCGTGCCCGTCCCTTTTAATGGACTCGTGTGGCGGGACCTTTGCTTCCTCGCCGGCGACCAAAAAACCCTAGACAGCCAACCAGCAACAAACCCTAGCAAAGCCATGGGAATCTTCTGTGGGAAGGGAGGGAAGAAGGGAAGGTTCAGCGCCGAAGCGAGCTTTTCCCGCGGGCACCCAGCTACATCGTCGTCGGCTAGACGTGGCATGCCACCGTGGGAGCGGGAGCGGCTGCACATCCCAGTCCACCAGGCATGGTGGCACTGGCAGTACCGCTAGCCCCTGTCGTATCCAGATGTGAACTTGCCGCATGGTTGGCATCTGAACCCGCACCACATCCCCATCCCGGCGGCGCCGCGGCCCGCGCGGGCGCACGCTAAGGAGGTTTCCTGACGGCGCCGGTTCCTGATGCCGGAGCAGCGCGCCATGCGTGCCTACGCACCAGACTCTCCCAATTGGGAGTGCTGGTTTGCGCTAGAGCACGAGGAGGAGCACCGCCTCGGCATGCACATCAACCACGCCCTTCCACCGCCGCCCCTGCGGGTAAAGTCAGAGGAAGAGGAGGTGAAGGCATAGTATCAAGCCGCCCTCGAGGAGGGCCTGTAGCAAACGCTGAAGGCGAGCCAGCTCAAGGAGGACGCCCATTGGGATGGGCTGGAGCAAGCCCTAGCTTTGTCCGCGGCGGCGGACTCCGTCCAGGCGCCCATATTCATGCCGCCACCGCCGTCGGCACCGTCCCTTGTCGAGCCCAAGGCCAAGCCAGAGCGCGAGCCAACGCGCACGTGGAAGCGGTCACAGCTGCCCCCACTTGACAAGAGGAGTCTTATTCGTGGACCGGCGAGATTCGCGCGTGGGTGAGTGCACCTCCCTGCTACTATGCCTCCACGTTGAAAGAAGAGGCGGTCCACCTTGAGCGCTGGAAGATCCATTGGCTCATCGAGGAGGGGGCCGACGGCGAGCGACATATGCAATATGAGCAGCAGCTGCACCGCGACGAGGAGGCACTGCCGCTTGAGGAGAAGGAGGAGCGCACCCGCCTTGCCGCTATGCCGTCGCCGCAGCAGACGCCGAAGGAGGTTGCCCTGGCGGCCTATCTAGTCGCGTTCGGTTGGGCTGGGCGCCCCCTCGTCTTCATTGACCTCACCAGCGGTGACGACGACGACCGTAAGGGCAAGGGCAAGGGCAAAGCAGTCTACTAGGGCAGCGCGCGGGCGTTTATTAGAGTTTTTTAAGTTTTTAGTTATATTTAAGTGAACTTTGGCTGGCGTTTGACTGACCATTTTATGTATAACTATGATTAATTAAGTTAGTTTCGGGCACGTCGACATAAATGAGTCGGCCTCCCATTAGGAGTACCTGCCAACTCAAATGAAAAAGCGGACGAACACTTTCGTCTAACCGATTCAAACGGACAAAAAACAGATAAAGTGTGCATTTGTTTGGGTCGGCGTGTTGAAATTGCTCTTAAGGATAGGCATTGTTTTGTGCTATGCGGACGATGGAATGGACCCGGGATCTTAAAGTCATGCTAAGAGCAACTGCTGACATGTATTGCGTGTAACTTTCTTTGACCTGCAATCAGTACTGGCCGTCGCCGCTGGCCGCTACTCGCCGCCGCCACCGCCGCTGGCCGCAGTCGCTAGGTTAGGTTGGGGACTTGGGGAACGGCCGAGTGGGGGTTGGATCAAGTGAACGGGACGAGTGTAGCCGGTATCCAGTGTGGGCTATGGGCTGTGGGCCGTTAAATAAGACATGTATTAATTTTTTGGGGCCAAATCTTGGGTATTCATATGAATACATGTGAATACCCCTGGCGCCGCCGATGCCTGCAGCACCCTCTCGCCGCGCCGCGCCCTCAAGCTCCTCGCGCCATCGTTGCGCCTCCCTGCTGCTGGGGCCCCGCCGCTAAATCCCGCCTGCATTCCCCTGTTGCGCACCGGGACGAACGGCAGCAGCTCCTCCTTGCCTCGTCCACATCGACAGGAGCCGTGCCATGGACCTCTGCACCCTCGCCGGAGTGAGCTCGTCCCCGCTGCGCCTAGTCCCTAACTCCTTCCCTGCTTCGCCAAGTCCAGCGACGACCGCGCTCGTTGACTCCTGCGATGCCTGCTGCTGCCGCTGTTTTTCCCCTGTCAAACGAACGAGCAGCCCCTTCGGGGTTTTTCGCCAAGTCCCCGGTCCGATGAACGCACACGTAACACCGACGACCACGAGCACCTCCTGTCAGCCGTCTACTTCGACCACATCAAGCCGGCAAGTCCGAAGACCCCAAGTACCCCGATGTCGACGACCCTCAAGTTCGGCTACACGGAAACGCCAAGTACCCCTACGCGCGAAGATGCCAAGACCGTTTCGGGATTCACCAAGTACTGCTACTGATGACTCGAACATCTACGAAAACGTGTACCACTACCATCGCCGAGATTGCGAGAACCTCTACCGACGACCTCGGAGCGTGTACGACGACCGTTGTCGAAGACCCGTACCTCTACCGCTTCCCGAACATGAACGACTACTTCCACTACGACCGTCCCGAGAATATCTACTTCCTCTACTTTGCACCGAAACCGAACTGGCCCGAACGCACGCTTTGAAGGTATAACCGTCAGAACGACGCCCGTGGATGAATGCATGTTGTATGAGATGCTTGTGTTTGCATCGTGTCTGGGTTGTCTTCGTACGGTCCTCCTCATTTGCCATGCCATCGACATGTGGGAACCCAGTATCCGGGATCACCCCAGCATCTCTTACGTGTTCCACACATCCGCCCACTTCCTTTTGCACCGGTATCTCCATGAGCTACCGGAACCGATATGTTGCCGTGGCATCATTTTCGGGTTCGTTACCGTGGCACCCTTTCTTTCCACCACGGTAACAAATGCTTCATAACATGTTCATGTCAACTTTTTCATAAAACTGCATCCAACTTGAATATGTCATCCGCATCATGATAACAACATTTAAAATATTTAAATTTTTTTTTGCATTAAATTGCTATGCATATGGTGATTTCTCGGAATTGTTGTTTGTTATTTCCGGCCTCATTTAAACTTGCCTAAATAGTTAGTTTAATTATGTTTCACCTCTTGCCATGTTAACCAACATTTAATATTGTTGAGTACCTAACCGAGAGTGAACCAAATAATCGAATGTGGTTTTTCGTCAACATGCATTTTGTTACATGTTGAGCTCCACTTAACTTGTAGTTTTGTTTGTGCACTTTGCCATGCCATGCTTATTTAAACCGACATGCATCATCCTTGGTTGTGTGTCATGCCATGTTTATGCTTGTGTGTTTACCATGTTGCTTGCTTCTTTCCGGTTTGCTTCTCTCATTAGCTTCAGTTTCGTTCCGGAATTGTGAGGATTCGTTTGATTACGTCCGCTTGTCTACTTCTTGGACTCGTTCTTCTTCCTAACGGGACTTCAGGAAAGATGACCATACCCTCGATATCACTTCTATCTTTGCTTGCTAGTTGTTCGTTCTATCGCTATGCCGCGCTACCTACCACTTGTTATATCATGCCTCCCATATTGCCATGTCAAGCCTCTAACCCACCTTCCTAGCAAACCGTTGTTTGGCTGTGTTACCGCTTTTGCTCAGCCCCTCTTATAGCGTTGTTAGTTGCAGGTGAAGTTGAAGTTTGTTCCATGTTGGAACATGGATATGTTGGGATATCACATTATCTCTTATTTAACTTAATGCATCTATATACTTGGCAAAGGATGGAAGGCTCGGCCTTATGCCTGGTGTTTTGTTCCACTCTTGCCACCCTAGTTTCCGCCATACCGGTGTTATGTTCCTTGATTTTTGCGTCCCTAACATGATGAGGGGTATGGGAACCTCTTGACAGTTCGCTTTAAATAAAACTCCTCCAGCAAGGTCCAACCTTGGTTTTACATTTGCCTAACAACCTATAACTTTTCCTTGGGGTTGCAAACCCGAGGGTCATCTTTATTTTAAGCCCCCCGGGCCAGTGCTTCTCTAAGTGTTTGTCCGAAATGGGCAGCCTGCGGGGCCTCCTCGGGGAAACTTGAGGGCTGGTTTTACTCGTAGCTTGACCTATCTGGTGTGCCTTATGTCGTGGTTCTAAGTCTGATAGTAGAATGGGGGGGGTAGGAATATAGAGGTAAGATCTTAGCTATGGGGGAGTTGTACACGGGATTTTTACGAGTTCAGGCCCTTCTCGGAGGAAGTAACAGTCCTACGTCTCGGAGCCCGGAGGCGGTCGACTAGATTATATGCGTGTGTGTTACAGAAAGTGCGAACCCCTGTGCCTGTGGAGGGGGGTGGCTTATATAGATTGCGCCAGGACCCCAGCCAGCCCACGTCACAGAGGGTTTAAGGTACATAAAGAAGGAGACGTTACTGGTAACGCCTGCAATAAAGATACATAATGGCCATTAAAGCTATGACTTAATTCCCGACCGTTGCAGAGTGAAGAGGGATCTTCTCGTAGTCGAGTGATTATCTATACGGTCGAGTGTCTTCAGGATTGTTGAGTGGAACATAACTTCATGGTCGAGTGGATGATGATTTTTCTTCGAATGCTCATGGTACCTTTAGGGATGTCCTTGGGGAGGGTATCTTGAACAGATCCATGACCCTACCCTAGGTACATAACTTCGTCACCCTGAGAACGAGATATGTGCAGCTCCTATCGGATTTGTCCACACATTCAGGCGGTCTTGCTGGTTTAGTTTTATCATTGTCGAAATGTCTTGTGCACCGGGATTCCGAGTCTGATCGGGTGTCCCACGATGGAGGATTATCTCCACGGATCATGAGCTTGTGATGGGCTAAGTAGGGACACCCCTGTAGGGTATAAATTTTCGAGAGCCGTGCCCGCAGTTATGTGGCAGATGGGAATTTGTTAATATCCGGTTGTAGAGAACTTGACATTAACTTAATTAAAATGAATCAACCGCGTGTGTAGCCGTGATGGTCTCTTTTCGGCGGAGTCCGGGAAGTGAACACGGTCTTGTGTTATGTATAAAGGTAAGTAGTTTCAGGATGACTTCTTGATCACTTCTAACTTCTCGACCGTGCATTGCTTCTCTTCTCGCTCTTATTTGCATATGTTAGCCACCATATTTGCTTAGCGCTTGCTGCAGCTCCACTTCATTGAAGGAAATATGCCCTAGAGGCAATAATAAAGTTGTTATTTATATTTCCTTATATTATGATAAATATTTATTATTCATGCTAGAATTGTATTAACCGGAAACTTAGTACATGTGTGAACATTTACGCCAGTCGGGCCCAGGCGGATACCCCACGCGATCCGTGGGCACGCATGCATGTCTGGCTAGCGGCGGGGTGCGCCGATCTACATGAGTGATTACCAATGCCATGCATGCACGTAAGCCATTTTCCACGTCGACCCTGCCTCCTTCCCCAAAGCCCGACCCATCCAAGCATTGCAGCGCCAGCTAGCCCATGTCTTGTACGATCTCGTGCCGCGATCACGTCTAACAAAATTAAGTCCGACCTTGTGCCCCGAGCATGTCCTTGACCTGCTTAAATACCTTCATATTTTTTTATTTTTACAAGTGTCGATCTTCACTGTACTCTATTTGGAGGATATGCAGGATGAGCACGATTCTTCACCTGTAATAAACTTGCGGCTGTTCGTAATCATCATGCATATTCTTCATATGGAGAGCATGGATGACTGATGTATTTTTTGGGTTTGTCGGTGCTACTTCTTAAGCTTGCGTTGATTTTTTTCCTTAAAGAGGAAAGAGTGATGCGGCAAAGTAGAGATAAGTATTTATCTCAGTTAAGATCCAAGGTATCAATCCAATAGGAGGACACACAAGTCTTCAATAGATGCACCTGCACAAACTAACAAACATTTGCACACAACGCGAAAAATGGTTGTCAATACCTTCCTGGTCACTACAAGGGTGAGATCTGATAGAGATTGATATAAAAGATAAGTAAAAGTGTGAAATAATTTAAATATAAATAAATTGCAGCAAGGTATTTTTTGGTTTTTGGTTTTATAGATTTGAAAATAATACGATAAAAATAGACCCGGGGGCATAGATTTCACTAGAGGTTTCTCTCTTGAAAGAAACATACGATGGCTAAATAAATTACTATTGAGCAATTGATAGAAAGTCGCATAGTTATAACGATATTCAAGGCAATGATCATGAATATATGCATCACGTCCATGACAAGTAGACTGACTCCTGTCTGCATCTACTACTATTACTCCACACAATGACCGCTATCCATCATGTATCTAGTGTATTAAGTTAAAGAAAATGAAGTAACTCCTTAAGCAAGATGACATGATGAAGAGGGATAGATCCAATCAATATGGTAAAATCTCATCTTTTTATCCTTAATGACAACAATAATAATTCGTGCCTCGCTACCCCTACTGTCACTTGATGAGGACACGCAAGATTGAACCCATCACAAAGCACCTCTCCCATTGCAAGAAATATCAATCTAGCTAGTTGGCCAAACCAAATCAATAGATCAGAGAGAAATACAAAGCTATCTTAATAATGCATAAAAGAGTTCAGAGAAGACTCAAATAAATATTCATAGATAATCTGATTGTAAACCCACAATTCATCGGATCTCAACAAACACAGCGCAAAAGAAGATTACATCGAATAGATCTCCAAGAACATCGAGGAGAACATTGTATTGAAGATCAAAGAGAGAGAAGCCATCTAGATACTATAGATAGCTATGGACCCGTAGGTCTATGGTAAACTACTCACATATCATCGGTAGGGCTGCAAGGTTAGTGTAGAGGCCCTCCGTGATCGAATCCCCCTCCGACAGAGTGCCAGAAATGGCCCCAAGATGGGATCTCACGAGAACAGAAGCTTGCGGCGGCGGAAAGTATTTTTGGTGTTCCCCCTGGTGTACGGGGAATATTTCATTATTTATGGAGATAAAATTAGGGTTAGGGGTCCCT
>NC_041392.1:655793335-655798034 GCF_002162155.2 Triticum dicoccoides
GAAAAACAGCAACTGGCACTAGGCACTAGGATAATAGGCTAGTCCCAAAAATGATATAAAATAGCAAATTAATGCATATAAAACATCCAAGATGGATAATATAATAGCATGGAACAATCAAAAATTATAGATACATTGGAGACGTATCAAGCATCCCCAAGCTTAATTCCTGCTCGTCCTTGAGTAGGTAAATGATAAAAACTGAATTTTTGATGTGGAATGCCACCTAACATGTTTATCAAGTAATCTTTCTTATTGTGGTATGAATATTCAGATCCATAAGCTTCAAAACAAAAGTTTAATATTGACATAAAACAATAATACTTCAAGCATACTAACAAAGCAATCATAACATTTCAAAATATCATGGCTAAAGAAAGTTATCCCTAAAATATCATAGTCGTGTCATGCTCTGTCTTCATCACACAAAGTATTTATCATGCACAACCCCGATGATAAGCCAAGCAATTGTTTAATACTTTTGACGTTCTAAACCTTTTTTCAACTTTCACGCAATACATGACCGTGAGCCATGGCTATAGCACTATGGGTGGAATAGAAGGTGGTAGTAGACAAAATGGAGAAAGAAATTCTCACACCAATTAGGCAAATTAACATGCTATGGAGATGCCCATCAATTGATATTGGTGCAAGTGAGTAGGGATTGCCATGCAACGGATGCACTAGAGTCATAAGTGTATGAAAGCTCAAAAGAAAACTAAGTGGGTGTGCATCCAAAGGCTCACGAAGACCTAGGGCAATTTTGAGGAAGCTCATCATTGGAATATACAAGCCAAGTTCTATAATGAAATTTTTTCACTAGTAATATATGAAAGTAACAACATAGAAGACTCTCTATCATGAAGAATATGGTGCTATTTTAAAGCACAAGTGTGGAAAAAGGACACTAACATTGTCCCTTCTCTCTTTTTCTCTCATTTTTTCTTTTTTTCTTTTTGGGCTCTTTGGCCTCTCTTTTTTGGGGCTCTTTGGCCTCTTTTTATTTTAAGTCCGGAGTCTCATACCAACTTGTGAGGAAATCATAGTCTTCATCATCCTTTCCTCACATAGGACAATGCTCTAATAATGATGATCATCGCACTTTTCTTTACTTACAATTCAAGAATTACAACTCGATACAAGAACAAGGATATGACTCTATATGAATGCCTCCGCGGTGTACCGGGTGTGCAATGATCTAGTGTGACATCTATGAAAAATATGAACGGTGGCCAAGCCACAAATAATATGTCAACTATATGATCATGCAAAGTAATATGACAATGATGGTATGTGTCATAATAAACGAAACGGTGGAAGTTGCATGGCAATATATCTCAGAATGGCTATGAAAATGCCATGATAGGTAGGTATGGTGGCTGTTTTGAGGAAAGGTATAGGTGGTTTAATGCATCGGGGAAAGTTACACGGTACTAGAGTGGCAAGCAAAGGTGGAAGGGTGAGAGTGTGTATAAGTCATGGACTCAACATTAGTCACAAAGAACTCACATACTTATTACAAAAATTTATTAGCCCTCGAAACAAAGTACTAATATGCATGCTTCTAGGGGGATAGATTGGTAGGAAAAGACCATCGCTCGTCCCCGACCGCCACTCATATGGAAGACAATCAGAAATAAATCATGCTCTAACTTCATGGCATAACTAGAGACCATATGTGCATGCTTCGGGAATCACACACCTTAACACAAATATTTCTATTATCCCACAATTACCAACAAGCATGACTCTAATATCACCATCTTTATATCTCAAAACCATCACAAGGAATCAAACTTCTCATATATTCACTGATCTACATGAAAGTTTTATTATATCCCTTTTGAATACCCATCATATTAGGATCAAATTCATAACCTAAGAAAATTGACATACTATTTTTAAGACTCTTGCCACTCCCTATTTCGTAGTCCATCAAAATTTTACTCAAAACTCGAAAACATCACAATACAAAACTCAACAGAAAAACTCGTGAGATCCGGTAGTGAAACAAAGCAAATAACCACTTTTAGCTACTGTTGTAAACTCATTCCAATTTTATGTTGGTGTTATATCTACTATATTCTAACTTCTCCATGGTTCATACCCTCCGATATTACACGTAGATTCATCAAAATAAGCAAACAACATAACAAAAACAAAAATCTGTCAAAACAGAATAGTCTATAGTAATTTGGACTTTTGCCAAACTTCTGTAACTCCAATTTTTTTTGAAAACATAGGAAATTTGTATATCAATTTTGTGTAAAAAATTCAGATTTTTCGTCGCTTCTGTGGTTTTTACAAATTCAGCTACTGGACCAATCAACTATCACCACAGATCATCCCAAAGATCTTACATGGCACAAACACTAACTAAAACACTAAATCACAATTATTGCAGAAGTAATATTGCATAAACACAACTGACATGCCAACTTTTGCATCCAATGGTGTTCCGATTTTGGCAAGCTTCTAGATGCTTTTAGTCTCATTTTTTATATTTAGTTTTTTTCTTTTCTCTGTTCTTTTTTATTTATTTTTCATTCATTTTAAAGTTAATGAACATTTTTCAAATTCGTGAACTTTTATAAAATTTTGAACAGTTTCTAAATTCACAAGGATTTTTTAAGTTCCTATTTTTTCAAATTTGCAATCTTTTTGTAAATTTTCTGAACTTTTTGAAAATTGCTAACAATTTTAAAATACAGGTTTTTATTTCAATTTATTAAACATTTTTCAAATTCAAAACCCTTTTTGAATTCAGAAACGTGATTTTTCTAAATGCGTGAACTCTTTTTTGAATACATGAAATTATTCTAAAGTCACTATAAAAATCTAGATATGAGATTTTTTTTAAGTAAACAGTCTACGATGTACCAAACCATTCAACCAGTCAACCGAGCGAGCAAGACCGAGCGGAGCGAGGGAGCGAGAAGCGGAGTGCTAATGGGTCGGCCCATCCGAGACACGCGTGAGCAACGACGCTCCAATCAGCGCCTAGAGCACCAATTAGGAACTTTCTTGCTAACTGCACGGAAATGATTGACCGTAAGCACGCACGGGACATGAGTTAGACTCAGAGCGCTATGTACGATGGTTGTAAGAGCATCTCCAGCCGCGTCTCTAAAGGCCTCTTTTAGGCCTCCTTTGGTTTCTAAGATTTTTGTAGGATTCTATATGATAAGATTTGCAAAGAAAAAAAATTCTTTTGAAGCCCTTTGGTTTGTAGGAATGGATCCTATTCCTATATAGGATAGGAATCAATCCTTCATGTTTTGGAGGGAAAAAAACATTAGCATAGACTCAATGGAAAAAATCATATGCTATGCATCAAATGGCATCTCTTTCTCTATAGGAATTGACATACATGTTATCTCACTTCCTATGATTTTCATATTCCTATAAAATTCCTATCCTATGAACCAAAGAAGGCCTTAAGCGCCAGCTCTAAAAAAACAGCCGAGTCGTGTCCTCAGAACTTCTTTTTCGTCGGTTTGATTTAAAATTGGCGTCAGCGGACTCAGAGCGAACCCGACGCGCTGGGGGGCGCCCAGAGGCGCTGGAGGAAGCGTTTTTGGTGCAAAAGCCGGATGGGACCGCCGAGTCAGCGACATACGGTGCATCATCGTCCTCCCTCATCGCCTTCTTTTTCTATG
Organism: Triticum dicoccoides; assembly: GCF_002162155.2. Classification (NCBI taxonomy): domain Eukaryota; kingdom Viridiplantae; phylum Streptophyta; class Magnoliopsida; order Poales; family Poaceae; genus Triticum; species Triticum dicoccoides. Next base: position 655,796,995 of record NC_041392.1, read on the forward strand.
GGGAATCAATGTCAAGGCTGCTGCCCGTTAGCCTTGCGCTAGCTGATTCCCCACGGGCGGCGCAGTAATGCCACCGGTCAGCCTTCCACTAATCCCCCTCACGCCACACGTACACACACGTCATGCGCTATAAAAAGCCATCCTCCTCGCCGGTGGACACACATTCCGTCGCCTCTCTTTCTCTCTCTCTCGTCGCTGGCGCCCTTCTCGTCTCTCTCTCCTCCCCACCAACTTCTGATGGGTGAACGGTTCCCCGGCGACGCTGCGGCGGCCAACGGCTTCGGCCGCCGCGGTTTGCACGAGTGGAAGGCGCACCTCCTCCACGAGGCCAACTACCCGGCGCCGCTGGACATGCGCGTGCCGGGCAGGTGGCAGCTCAGCGCCGGATGTGTCCCAGTCCCCCGCAGCCTGACCCCGAGCACCCTGGCCACTTCCACGACGAGATCAAGCGCGTCCGGGCCTCCTTGCCGGAGGAGGTGCGCGGCCGCCCGGAGTACGCCGCCGACAACCACGTGAGCTGGGCGGAGTACTTCCAACGCCGTCACGAGAAGCAACTCGCCTCCACCAACAATGGGCCGGTGAGGGGCACCACAACACCAACGACCGTCGCCTGTGTTGGGGCGTCCCCGGGCGGACGCTCCATTACGTCATGCCGCACCTCGAGGGCGGCAATGAGCCTTCGCTCCATTACCCGGTGGCCATGGTGCCGGGCCCCCACCGGAGCGGCGGCATTTGGCTACCGTGGCGTATGGCGGGTTCGTCGTCGTCCTCCTCCTCCTTCCTTTCCTCTGGCTCGCTGGCGCTCACCAGCGTGAAGGCCGAGCCCGTGGGGACGCCGCTCGGGCAGCGCACCCGCGACATCATCATCAACTAGGGTGGCAGCGGTTCCTCCTCCTCCAGCGTCATCAAGCCCAAGACGGAGCCGGGCCTCGTCGCCATCAAGAGCGAGTACGACGACCTGGCCATCGACGATGAGGCCGCCCTAAAGGACGACAACGGCGTGAAGGAGGAGGCCGATGACTACTACAGTGCCTTCCGCG
>NC_041392.1:655798411-655800326 GCF_002162155.2 Triticum dicoccoides
GGGGGGGGGGCAGCGCATGAGAATGATTGGTATCGGGAGAGAGGAAGCAACCAGTTTGAGAAGTGTTTTTTGTTACTTGTACTCAGCATGTCCTGGTGGAGTTGTAATGACTGCTTTGAAGAGCTCGACAATGACCATGGCTCCCGCCTCCTAGGTTGACTCTGCACCTTCGAGACCTATTTCATGGCTTGGTAGCACGAGGTCAGTAGAAGCGATGTCACTAGGACGAATGACAGCGTCAACGGTGACATCATTGCTTTTGAGGGATTTCAACAGCGGCATCTAGTCGGTGTGGCTTTTCCACTGGCATAAGTTCTGTTCGATTTGGCCTGTCAAGACGAATATATCAGCATGATTGATTCAAACTAGATGACCCGTTGCGCCAATGGCACAAAGACCGACAGCAAGCCAAGTATTGTAAGAGTGGTAATAGGAAAACTCAGACACAGATCGAAATAATGAGTACTTACTGCTGGTTACTGTTTCTGTTCATGATTACTGTTTCTCCTGGAACAGTTTGTGCTAAATGATAGTGCTATATTCCTTGAGTATGGGCGCTGCCAGGTAGGGCATGCCTCTTCCGTGACGCAAAATCCGACAGCAAGCCGAGCATTCATACCATGCAAACAAGAGTTATTTAGAACCAATTTAATAGATACTTTTAGGTACACATATCGCTATATATTCTATTACATGGTAGCATTAGAGCTCAAAATGAAGTTATGAGATCACTTGATGATATCTTACATTGGCTTTATAAAGCAAGTTATATTAGCAGATATGCATCATAGATTTAACTCATCTTTTAACCTTTGGCTGATTCTTATATCTTCTGCCAACAAGAAAGACCAAGACATGAAGTCGATATAGACTCATAGCTGCGTGTGAAGGAAATATGCCCTAGAGGTAATAATAAAGTTATTATTTATTTCCTTATATCATGATAAATGTTTATATCATGCTAGAATTTTATTAACCGGAAACATAATACATGTGTGAATACATAGACAAACACAGTGTCACTAGTATGCCTCTACTTGACTAGCTCGTTAATCAAAGATGGATATGTTTCCTAACCATGAACAAAGAGTTGTTATTTGATTAACGGGATCACATCATTAGATGAATGATCTGATTGACATGACCCATTCCATTAGCTTAGCACCCAATCGTTTAGTATGTTGCTATTGCTTTCTTGATGACTTATACATGTTCCTATGACTATGAGATTATGCAACTCCCGTTTATCGAAGGAACACTTTGTGTGCTACCAAACGTCACAACGTAACTGGGTGATTATAAAGGTACTCTACAGGTGTCTCCAAAGGTACATGTTGGGTTGGCGTATTTCGAGATTAGGATTTGTCACTCCGATTGTCGGAGAGGTATCTCTGGGCCCTCTCGGTAATGCACATCACATAAGCCTTGCAAGCATTACAACTAATGAGTTAGTTGCGAGATGATGTATTACGGAACGAGTAAAGAGCCTTGCCGGTAACGAGATTGAACTAGGTATTGAGATACCGACGATCGAATCTCGGGCAAGTAACATACCGATGACAAAGGGAACAACGTATGTTGTTATGCGGTCTGACCGATAAAGATCTTCGTAGAATATGTAGGAGCCAATATGAGCATCCAGGTTCCGCTATTGGTTATTGACCGGAGATGTGTCTCGGTCATGTCTACATTGTTCTCGAACCCGTAGGGTCCGCACGCTTAAGGTTTCGATGACAGTTATATTATGAGTTTATGAGTTTTGATGTACCGAAGTTAGTTCACAGTCCCGGATGTGATCACGGACACGAGAGGAGTCTCGAAATGGTCGAGACATAAAGATTGATATATTGGACGGCTATATTCGGACACCGGAAGTGTTCCGGGTGATTTCGGAGAAAACCGGAGAGCCGGAGGG
>NC_041392.1:655800635-655825764 GCF_002162155.2 Triticum dicoccoides
CCCTTTCCCTCTCCCTCCCCACTTCCTTCCCCCTCCTAGTAGGAGTCCTACTCCTACTAGGAGGAGGACTCCTCCTTGGCGCGCCTATAGGGCCGGCCGGCCTCCTCCCCTTGCTCCTTTACATACGGGGGCAGGGGGCACCCCTAGACACACAAGTTGATCCACGTGATCATATTCTTAGCCGTGTGCGGTGCCCCCTTCCACCATAGTCCTCGATAATATTGTAGCGGTGCTTAGGCGAAGCCCTGCGACAGTAGAACATCAAGATCGTCACCACGCCGTCGTGCTGACGGAACTCTTCCCCGACACTTTGCTGGATCGGAGTCCGAGGATCGTCATCAAGCTGAACTTGTGCTAGAACTCGGAGGTGCCGTAGTTTCGGTGCTTGATCGGTTGGGCCATGGAGACGTACGACTACATCAACCAAGTTAACGCTTCCGTTGTCGATCTACAAGGGTACGTAGATCACACTCTTCCCCTTTTGTTGCTATGCATCACCATGATCTTGCGTGTGCGTAGGAATTTTTTTTGAAATTACTACGTTCCCCAACAGTGGCATTCGAGCCTAGGTTTTATATGTTGATGTTATATGCACGAGTAGAACACAAGTGAGTTGTGGGTGATATAAGTCATACTGCTTACCAGCATGTCATACTTTGGTTCGGCGGTATTGTTGGACGAAGCGGCCCGGATCGACATTACGCGTACGCTTACGCGAGACCGGTTCTCCTGACGTGCTTTGCACATAGGTGGCTTGCGGGTGACAGTTTCTCCAACTTTAGTTGAACCGAGTGTGGCTACGCCCGGTCCTTGCGAAGGTTAAAACAACACTAACTTGACAAAGTATCGTTGTGGTTTTGATGCGTAGGTAAGATTGGTTCTTGCTTAAGCCCGTAGCAGCCACGTAAAACTTGTAACAACAAAGTAGAGGACGTCTAACTTGTTTTTACAGGGCATGTTGTGATGTGATATGGTCAAGACATGATGCTAAATTTTATTGTATGAGATGATCATGTTTTGTAACCGAGTTATCGGCAACTAGCAGGAGCCATATGGTTGTCGCTTTATTGTATGCAATGCAATCACGCTGTAATGCTTTACTTTATCACTAAGCGGTAGCGATAGTCGTGGAAGCATAAGATTGGCGAGACAACAACGATGCTACAATGGAGATCAAGGTGTCGCGCCGGTGACGATGGTGATCACGACGGTGCTTCGAAGATGGAGATCACAAGCACAAGATGATGATGGCCATATCATATCACTTACATTGATTGCATGTGATGTTTATCTTTTATGCATCTTATCTTGCTTTGATTGACGGTAGCATTATAAGATGATCTCTCACTAATTATCAAGAAGTGTTCTCCCTGAGTATGCACCGTTGCGAAAGTTCTTCGTGCTGAGACATCACGTGATGATCGGGTGTGATAGGCTCTACGTTCAAATACAACGGGCGCAAAACAGTTGCACACGCGGAATACCCAGGTTATACTTGACGAGCTAAGCATATACAGATATGGCCTCGGAACACGGAGACCGAAAGGTCGAGCGTGAATCATATAGTAGATATGATCAACATAGTGATGTTCACCAATGAAACTACTCCATCTCACGTGATGATCGGACATGGTTTAGTTGATTTGGATCACATAATCACTTAGAGGATTAGAGGGATGTCTATCTAAGTGGGAGTTCTTTTAGTAAATTAATTGAACCTAAATTTATCATGAAACTTAGTACCTGATAGTATCTTGCTTGTTTATGCTTGATTGTAGATAGATGGCTTGTGCTGTTGTTCCGTTGAATTTTAATGCGTTCCTTGAGAAAGCAAAGTTGAAAGATGATGGTAGCAATTACACAGACTGGGTCCGTAACTTGAGGATTATCCTCATTGCTGCACAGAAGAATTACGTTCTGGAAGCACCGCTGGGTGCCAGGCCTGCTGCTGGAGCAACACCAGATGTTATGAACATCTAGCAGAGTAAAGCTGATGACTACTCGATAGTTCAGTGTGCCATGCTTTACGGCTTAGAATCGGGACTTCAACGACGTTTTGAACATCATGGAGCATATGAGATGTTCCAGGAGTTGAAGTTAATATTTCAAGCAAATGCCCGGATTGAGAGATATGAAGTCTCCAATAAGTTCTATAGCTGCAAGATGGAGGAGAACAGTTCTGTCAGTGAGCATATACTCAAAATGTCTGGGTATAATAATCACTTGATTCAATTGGGAGTTAATCTTCCAGATGATTGCATCATTGACAGAATTCTCCAATCACTGCCACCAAGCTACAAGAGCTTCGTGATGAACTATAATATGCAAGGGATGAATAAGACTATTCCCGAGCTCTTCGCAATGCTGAAAGCTGCGGAGGTAGAAATCAAGAAGGAGCATCAAGTGTTGATGGTCAACAAGACCACTAGTTTCAAGAAAAAGGGCAAAGGGAAGAAGAAGGAGAACTTCAAAAAGAACGGCAAGCAAGTTGCTACTCAAGAGAAGAAACCCAAACCTGTACCTAAGCCTGAAACTGAGTGCTTCTACTTCAAGCAGACTGGTCACTGGAAGCGGAACTGCCCCAAGTATTTGGCGGATAAGAAGGATGGCAAGGTGAACAAAGGTATATGTGATATACATGTTATTGATGTGTACCTTACTAATGCTCGCAGTAGAACCTGGGTATTTGATACTGGTTCTGTTGCTAATATTTGCAACTCGAAACAGGGACTACGGATTAAGCAAAGATTGGCTAAGGACGAGGTGACGATGCGTGTGGGAAACGGTTCCAAAGTCGATGTGATCGCAGTCGGCACGCTACCTCTACATCTACCTTCGGGATTAATATTAGACCTAAATAATTGTTATTTGGTGCCAGCGTTAAGCATGAACATTATATCTGGATCTTGTTTGATGCGAGACGGTTATTCATTTAAATATGAGAATAATGGTTCTTCTATTTATATGAGTAATATCTTTTATGGTCATGCACCCTTAAAGAGTGGTCTATTTTTATTGAATCTCGATAGTAGTGACACACATATTCATAGTGTTGAAGCCAAAAGATGCAGAGTTGATAATGATAGTGCAACTTATTTGTGGCACTGCTGTTTAGGTCATATCGGTGTAAAGCGCATGAAGAAACTCCATACGGATGGACTTTTGGAACCACTTGATTATGAATCACTTGGTACTTGCGAACCGTGCCTCATGGGCAAGATGACTAAAACACCGTTCTCCGGTACTATGGAGAGAGCAACAAATTTGTTGGAAATCATACATACAGATGTATGTGGTCTGATGAATATTGAGGCTCGTGGCGGATATCGTTATTTTCTCACCTTCACAGATGACTTAAGCAGATATGTGTATATCTACTTAATGAAACACAAGTCTGAAACATTTGAGAAGTTCAAAGAATTTCAGAGTGAAGTAGAAAATCATCGTCACAAGAAAATAAAATTCCTACGATCTGATCGTGGAAGAGAATATTTGAGTTACGAGTTTGGTGTACATTTGAAAAATTGTGGAATAGTTTCGCAACTCACGCCACCCGGAACACCACAGTGTAATGGTGTGTCCGAACATCGTAATCGTACTTTACTAGATATGGTGCGATCTATGATGTCTCTTACCGATTTACCGCTATCGTTTTGGGGATACGCTCTAGAGACGGCCGCATTCACATTAAATAGGGCACCATCAAAATCCGTTGAGACGACGCCTTATGAACTGTGGTTTGGCAAGAAATCAAAGTTGTCGTTTCTGAAAGTTTGGGGCTGCGATGCTTATGTGAAAAAGCTTCAACCTGATAAGCTCGAACCCAAATCGGAGAAATGTGTCTTCGTAGGATATCCAAAGGAGACTATTGGATACACCTTCTATCACAGATCCGAAGGCAAGACTTTTGTTGCTAAGTTCGGAAACTTTCTGGAGAAGGAGTTTCTCTCGAAATAAGTGAGTGGGAGGAAAGTAGAACTTGACGAGGTAACTGTACCTGCTCCCTTATTGGAAAGTAGTGCATTACAGAAAACTGTTTCTGTGACACCTACACCAGTTAGTGAGGAAGCTAATGATGATGATCATGAAACTTCAGAACAAGATACTACTGAACCTCGTAGATCAACCAGAGTGAGATCAGCGCCAGAGTGGTACGGTAATCCTGTTCTGGAAGTCATGCTACTAGATCATGATGAACCTACGAACTATGAAGAAGCGATGGTGAGCCCAGATTCCGCAAAATGGCTTGAAGCCATGAAATCTGAGATGGGATCCATGTATGAGAACAAAGTATGGACTTTGGTTGACTTGCCCGATGATCGGCAAGCAATTGAGAATAAATGGATCTTCAAGAAGAAGACTGACGCTGACGGTAATATTACTGTCTACAAAGGTCGACTTGTCGCAAAAGGTTTTCGGCAAGTTCAAGGGATTGACTACGATGAGACCTTCTCACCCGTAGCGATGCTTAAGTCTGTCCGAATCATGTTAGCAATTGCCGCATTTTATGATTATGAAATTTGGCAGATGGATGTCAAAACTGCATTCCTGAATGGATTTCTGGAAGAAGAGTTGTATATGATGCAACCAAAAGGTTTTGTCGATCCAAAGGGAGCTAACAAAGTGTGCAAGCTCCAGCGATCCATTTATGGACTGGTGCAAGCCTCTCGGAGTTGGAATAAACGCTTTGATATTGTGATCAAAGCATTTGGTTTTATACAGACTTTTGGAGAAGCCTGTATTTACAAGAAAGTGAGTGGGAGCTCTGTAGCATTTCTGATATTATATGTGGATGACATATTACTAATTGGAAATGATATAGAATTTCTGGATAGCATAAAGGGATACTTGAATAAGAGTTTTTCGATGAAAGACCTCGGTGAAGCTGCTTACATATTAGGCATTAAGATCTATAGAGATAGATCAAGACGCTTAATTGGACTTTCACAAAGCACATACCTTGACAAAGTTTTGAAGAAGTTCAAAATGGATCAAGCAAAGAAAGGGTTCTTGCCCGTGTTACAAGGTGTGAAGTTGAGTAAGACTCAATGCCCGACCACTGCAGAAGATAGAGAGAAAATGAAAGATGTTCCCTATGCTTCAGCCATAGGCTCTATCATGTATGCAGTGCTGTGTACCAGACCTGATGTGTGCCTTGCTATAAGTCTAGCAGGGAGGTACCAAAGTGATCCAGGAGTGGATCACTGGACAGTGGTCAAAAACATCCTGAAATACCTGAAAAGGACTAAGGATATGTTTCTCATATATGGAGGTGACAAAGAGCTCATCATAAAAGGTTACATTGATGCAAGCTTTGACACTGATCCGGACGATTCTAAATCACAAACCGGATACGTGTTTACATTAAACGGTGGAGCTGTCAGTTGGTGCAATTCTAAACAAAGTGCTGTAGCGGGATCTACATGTGAAGCGGAGTACATAGCTGCTCCGGAAGCAGCAAATGAAGGAGTCTGGATGAAGGAGTTCATATCCGATCTAGGTGTCATACCTAGTGCATCGGGTCTAATGAAAATCTTTTGTGACAATACTGGTGCAATTGCCTTGGCAAAGGAATCCAGATTTCACAAGAGAACCAAGCACATCAAGAGACGCTTCAATTCCATCCGGGATCTAGTTCAGGTGGGAGACATAGAGATTTGCAAGATACATATGGATCTGAATGTTGCAGACCCGTTGACTAACCCTCTTCCACGAGCAAAACATGATCAACACCAAGGCTCCATGGGTGTTAGAATCATTACTGTGTAATCTAGATTATTGACTCTAGTGCAAGTGGGAGACTGAAGGAAATATGCCCTAGAGGCAATAATAAAGTTATTATTTATTTCCTTATATCATGATAAATGTTTATTATTCATGCTAGAATTGTATTAACCGGAAACATAATACATGTGTGAATACATAGACAAACACAGTGTCACTAGTATGCCTCTACTTGACTAGCTCGTTAATCAAAGATGGTTATGTTTCCTAACCATGAACAAAGAGTTGTTATTTGATTAACGGGATCACATCATTAGGTGAATGATCTGATTGACATGACCCACTCCATTAGCTTAGCACCCGATCGTTTAGTATATTGCTATTGCTTTCTTCATGACTTATACATGTTCCTATGACTATGAGATTATGCAACTCCCGTTTGCCGGAGGAACACTTTGTGTGCTACCAAACATCACAACGTAAATGGGTGATTATAAAGGTACTCTATAGGTGTCTCCAAAGGTACATGTTGGGTTGGCGTATTTCGAGATTAGGATTTGTCACTCCGATTGTCGGAGAGGTATCTCTGGGCCCTCTCGGTAATGCACATCACATAAGCCTTGCAAGCATTACAACTAATGAGTTAGTTGCGAGATGATGTATTACGGAACGAGTAAAGAGACTTGCCGGTAACGAGATTGAACTAGGTATTGAGATACCGACGATCGAATCTCGGGCAAGTAACATACCGATGACAAAGGGAACAATGTATGTTGTTATGCGGTCTGACCGATAAAGATCTTCATAGAATATGTAGGAGCCAATATGAGCATCCAGGTTCCACTATTGGTTATTGACCGGAGACGTGTCTCGGTCATGTCTACATTGTTCTCGAACCCGTAGGGTCTGCACGCTTAAGGTTTCGATGACAGTTATATTATGAGTTTATGAGTTTTGATGTACTGAAGTTAGTTCGGAGTCCCGGATGTGATCACGGACATGACGAGGAGTCTCGAAATGGTCGAGACATAAAGATTGATATATTGGACGGCTATATTCGGACACCGGAAGTGTTCCGGGTGATTTCGGAGAAAATCGGAGAGCCGGAGGGTTACCGGAACCCCCCCGGGAGAAGTAATGGGCTATTTGGGCTTTAGTGGAGAGAGAGAGGGGCAGCCAAAAGTGGGCCACGCGCCTCCTCCCCCCTGGTCCGAATTGGACTAGGAGAGGGGGGACGGCGCCCCCCTTTCCCTCTCCCTCCCCACTTCCTTCCCCCTCCTAGTAGGAGTCCTACTCCTACTAGGAGGAGGACTCCTCCTTGGCGCGCCTATAGGGCCGGCCGGCCTCCTCCCCTTGCTCCTTTATATACGGGGGCAGGGGGCACCCCTAGACACACAAGTTGATCCACGTGATCATATTCTTAGCCGTGTGCGGTGCCCCCTTCCACCATAGTCCTCGATAATATTGTAGCGGTGCTTAGGCGAAGCCCTGCGACAGTAGAACATCAAGATCGTCACCACACCTCGTGCTGACGGAACTCTTCCCCGACACTTTGCTGGATCGGAGTCCGGGGATCGTCATCAAGCTGAACATGTGCTAGAACTCGAAGGTGCCGTAGTTTCGGTGCTTGATCGGTCGGGCCATGGAGACGTACGACTACATCAACCAAGTTAACGCTTCCGTTGTCGATCTACAAGGGTACGTAGATCACACTCTTCCCCTCTCGTTGCTATGCATCATCATGATCTTGCGTGTGCGTAGGAATTTTTTTGAAATTACTACGTTCCCCAACAGCGTGTCCCATCAGTATCAACCATGATTTCATCGTTTAAGAAACTCTTCATGGTGACTGTGTTTGGAGCAGAAATGTCTTCCATATCACTGAATTTCATGGTATACTACATGTTGCACCCATGGCACAATAAGCCTGTTAGGACCGAGTATCATGTGGTAATTGAAGGGTAATAAAATGTAATGATAAGCACTATTGTAAATCTCATTTGCTATAGCATAATAGGATGATAGGTAAATAGATTTTTAGATAGTCCTGCAAAATTAAGATAATGTACTTTGGACCATCCAAGCATTCATGGACCAAAAGAAGGTAGAGTAATCACATCATCACATAGATCAAAGTAAATAGAAACATACATAAGCACGAAAGCATTGACTACCTCTTTCAACTAATATAGAACTTTCTCACTCATCCATCTTTCTGAAGAAAGTACAACCGACAAACTTTGACCCGAAGATATTATCTTTTCATGGTTCGTGTTGCACGCATTATTTTTGAAGAATGATGCAAAGAACCATGGCTACTACTGCACCTGCACAACAAAAGCGATATTAAACATTAAACCATTTGGCGCATCTAATAGGCCACAAAGTTGCTCGTAATAATATATGCATAGGAAGTAGAAAATAGCATTGATTTGCAGAATACCATGAAACATCAAAACATCACAAAACAGGCAAGTTAAATTATCATATACATTTGAAATGCAGCAATGAGAAGGAAATGCATGTCAATAAAAATATTGTTAAGAACGGAATCTCTAAGCAAGTAAATGCAAAATATTTTTCTTGAAAGAAGTTGATAAAATGAATTGTTGAATATCAAAGACAAAATTTACAACTTCAAAGTTGTATGATGTGCAAACATTAAAACACAGAAAGGCACTCCCTCTATAAAGAAATACAGAACGATCTTATATTTCTTTACAGAGGGAGTACTTACAAACAATCCTAGGGAATGAAGCACGAGGGCCTGATAAATACATCATATGGCTGAACCATTTTTAGCTTATCTTCTTCCTTCCTCCATACGTCAATCCTAAGGAATAGATTTTTTGCACACAATCCAGGTAGAATGAGGATGGCGGAAAAATGTTGGTACAAGAGGGTCATATTCATTACTGGAGTAGTTGTGTATGGTAAAAAAATAGGACCTCCACAGCCTAGTGGTGGAAATCCCAAGGAGCATTGTGATACAACTGCGAATTCAAAGAAGATGCTATGGGATGGTACCTGTCACGGCATGAAATTTGACCAAGAAAATAGATAGGAACATGCACAAGTAAAGTTCTATAAATGCAAACAAATCAAGAACTTATCTATGTTAATAACTTGAAAAGTTGAAATACTATAGTCCTTCAGTCAATACCTATCACAAACTAAACTATATGGAGCAGTTTCGAGTGGCTACCCATAGCAAACATCGACAACCATTTCACTGACTGAATTTTCAAGAGTAATAACAAGCAGATGTGTGTACATATGAGCTAGCCAAGAACCTTTTTGCCAACACTAACCAGAATGTAGAAATAAGAGTGGATAAACCGAGCATATAACTTTATGTTCACTAATTTTATTGTCCCAAAAAATATGCCTTTTTCGATATAAGCTCATTCACAACCATCTGGATGCTATAAAAAAATTATCAGGAAACTGAGGTTTCATAAGAGAACACAAACTGTTCATGCATCTTCCTTCCTGTTGGACATTAGTAAAGATATGCATACCAAATGAACCCAAAATGCAAAGAAATATTGGGGGATGCGGATAAAACATGTCAGCATCACACCATGTTTTAGGCTTGTAGCTATAGGTACTTTCAACACACCAGATAGTTCAGCCATGTCTACTAACTCTAAAGGGTGCTATTTTCATGCACACCAAGACCTGGTACTGAAGTAAGATTTTGATATAAATACTAATGTATGTTTCCTACAGAATTTCACTAACCGATATAGATAAACATGATCTCATACGCAAAGATAAAACTGAAGACATTTGAGTATTCTCAGATGCTCTCGAGCAAAACTAAACTACACATACCACTTGCAAATATATTTTACTAATATCCTCGCCGACGCACTCCAAAGAAACTAAGTTGCAAATATCTCCTAGAAATGTGTTCTACTAATATCATTGATATGCACACCCAATTGATTAACTCACATGCATGTTGCTTCGCTTTTCATCAAACATCTTGTCGACACGATAAATCATAAGTATGTAGAAAATAATAAGAGTAGGATGGGTTTAATCTTAATGAATGTGCAAATGAAAAGCCTTTCTGACAGAATCAAGAGCAAACTATTAAATGAATTATAGCGGTAGCCGGTAGATTGCAGGTAGTTCACGATTTCTTGTTTACATTGGCTCTATAAAGCAAAATACATATCTAGCTACATCATGTAGGGCATTCTTGTGCTTGGTTGTGGCTGAACTTTCTTGGCCACGTTGATGAATGGATCTGATTAAGATTGTTTGGTGTTAGGCAAGGATCTGCATACTATATTGAGAAGGTAATAGGAAAATGGCGCATGAGAGATAAGTTGGCCCTAAAGCATAAGCAACCTTGGTTTGTTATTGTTTCATATAGTTCTGAACATGTTTTTATACACTATTGTAATTAGACTGGGGTAATCTATAAAGCTGATCTGCAATGGAAAACAAATATGATGATACATGAAGTAGACACTTCATATAGACACAACATTAATTGTTTTATGATTAATCATAGATATAGAGGTGATAAATATTACTAAGGGCCATACTTCATCGTAGGCCCATTACTGAACAAATATATCTTGGCTGTCCAATTTATAGAAAATAAGAAATGAGAGCATACACAAACCTTTACACAATGCTAATGTAACTTGTCAAAGATCCAAAAATAGGCTACTATTTTAGCGTTGAACTAAACGAAATACAAAATCCTCACCATGAATAAGGCATTAGTACAACAAACTTGTGGTGGGAAAACCTGCACACGGCTACCACATCTCTCCTATAAACCTCGTTAGGCTACCCGCCTAACCAACGCACTTTGGGGCGGTACTACTTGAGGGTCCTTCGATCTTTTTACTGTAGTGCGTTTTTTGGCGCTGGCACTCGGTCAACCGGTCATTCATTTTGCGTGTTTATGCTGACTTCACAAGTAGATGACCAGTGGACCTCCCTAGGTTAGGGTTTATCGTCATGTGGTGAGATTTGGTGCCAGGTATTTCAGATCTTTGTAAGGGTTCTATGTAAGGACTTTGACAGGGTCGTCATACTTGTTTCTACGGAATAAAACTACCTGAGAATATAGATCCTCGAAAAAAGAAAAACTCCTTGGGAATAGATTTGTTTTTGGTTGGGAGCGCTCTGACATGCGTTTGCCTGGTGGCGCCCACTGGTCCAAACCTGCGTGTCGGGTGTGTGTGTGTGTGTCCTCTCAATGGCTTAGCGACTCGGCGTAGCTCTAGATAGAGTACATTGCTGATTTGGGGGGGGGGGGTGCTAGGCACGCCTGGTTTCCTTGCTGTGGTTCGAGGATCCCCGCCGTCGTGTCGTTTCGGCTGTCGGTGTTGGTTCCATGGCTGCTGCTTGGGGCGCTGCTTCGCCGTCCATGCGATCTGCGATCTACGCTACGTCCTGCTGCTCTGCCCTGCATTGGGCACTTATGATTTGCTCCTCTTTACATTCGGTTAGATGATTTGCCCTGCTTTTCCTTTTCCTATAGATAATATATGCCCCTTTTAATTACTATAGTCATTTTTTATTTTTATGCCTATTTTGACCATGCGAAATGACTCTACTGCCCCTGTGGCAAATTTTTAATTCTATCATGCAGGTCCAGTCACTGAGAAACACATGTCTTGGACCCCACCACCGAATAACACATTTTTAAGCCAAGCGTTTTCCTTTACTTTACTATAAAGAATTGCTTTCCCTTGCCTTATCCGGCGGACACTTCTAGCTGCCATTATTTCACTCAGCTGAGCTCCATGAGAGAGGATTCCACAAGGTGAGGTCCCCCGTAAGGGGTCGTGGTCGTGGCCAGCAACATGAGGGAGCAGCTGCGGCCAGTGCTGCCAGACTACAACGCGCCTAAGCCCCGGCCAAGGCTGTAGCAGCTGCTCTCGCGTGTCGTCATTCCCCTGCTCTCACGTGCCGTCGTTCCCCTCATGGACCGAGCAGATCCCCGGGAGAAGATGGGGAACTGCAAGGTGTGCAGCCGACGGTGAAGTGCCGCTTCGCCGTGATCCCAGGAGAAGATGGGGAACTGCAAGGCGTGTGGCCGGTGATGAAGTGCCGCTTCGCCGTGATGTCGCAGGACGTCGTGCAGGCGCACATCAAGATGGAGTACACCCAATGGCGGAGCTTCATTAGATTAGTTGGGCGGGACATTCTAAAGAAAAAAGCATAGAAAAGAGATGGGCAAGTCATTTAGCAGGCTAGCTGGGCAGTGTTCCGCCTGAGATGGGCGGGCCAAAGCACGGGTTGGCCCCAACGTAGCTCCACCACTGAGTACATCACCACTGCAGCCGCCGTTTCTGCTCAGGTAAAACTAACTTCCTTCGGTGGTTATTGAATCTGTAGAAATTTTGTTAGCTCGTTGCTATTATGCTAATAGCCAAGTCTTGAGGGCAGTGTTGATACTTAGCTGAGTGATTCAACATTGGGGTACTCCATCGAGTTGGTTAGATTGTAGTATAAAATACTTAGTTTAGTGATTGCCTTTAGATGTTTCAGATGCTTTAGAGTATTTTCCAATTAAATCACAGATGATTTAGAGTTCATATATATATGCTATGCATCCTCACATATGCACTTCCTTAGAATTGTTGATATGTTTGTATTATTGCTAGCACCCGTTGTTAGCTTACTTAGAGAACAAACAAGCATTTTAACATAAAAGCATCACCTTAGTTACAAAATCCAAATACAAAAACTATGCTAGGTCTGCAGTTTGTTTCATGCATCACCTGAGTGTACTGCACTTTCTGTGCAGCACCAACCTGAAGCCAAAAGAACACAAAACTGTACAAACTAAAATAAAAACATGTCCACAGGCCTAATAACTTTGAAAGTCCGAGCCCTACTACAAGAGTTCAAACAGACAATAGTAATAGAGGAAGTACAAAAATGTATTAGTTGGCATTTCCTCCGGATGGTGAATTGCCTGAAAAAAGAGAGCATTAGGTATAATGATGGTGTTACTTTCTTGTGCAAGAAGCAAAACTTCACCAAGAAAGTAAAATATATTGGGAGCATTGTACCTTTATTTTCCCTATAATCCTTGCCCTTGCTTGGTGACTATATGATGGTGGTGCAAGCTAGTCAGCATCTTCAGATTAGTCCATCCAAAAAGCACACCAAAGGTAGTAGTTGTATTGGTTGTATTATCCCTGAAACGCCATTATCAGAAATTCAGTTGGCGGTTAATAGTAAATAGAAGTGCAGGGCTTGCTTATCACACTTACTTAGGACTCATAGGCCTTATTATTCAAAATAAGCAAGATGTAGGCAAAAATGATATATACCAAAGATTATATGTCAATCTAACTAAAGTACTGTTCACAGGATACCGAGTATGATAACGTGTCATTGCTCGCTCTAATAATAAATAATTAAGTTGTTGGAAAGGGGGGTCTTTTTTTATACAGTTTACTTTAGTGATTTAGTACAAATAAGGAGATGTCCAAACCTGACAGGCAAGGCAACCTCAAATCCATGGGGTCAATTTGGTTAGATCAGGATGAGCAGAAATGAGACGCACCATATACGTTTTCCATGCATCAACATATATCCATGAAAGAAAATAGAGAACTGTTTTTACGCATCCACATAAACTCACTAAAGAAATAGAGAATAGAAATTGCTCCTCAACTATTTTTATGCATCCACATACACTCATTAGAAAAATAGAGTAATGTGTACAAATCGTACTCCTCTAGAGCAGGGGGGGTCCATATTTACAGAAAAAGAGATATACAAAAGCTACAACAACTGCTGTGTTACTCAAAAGTATGCAATGCAAAAGGAAATTAGTCACCAGGCATTTGCACTAAGTGGAGATCTCTAAAAGACTTGCAACATTTGTACAGGGAAGGAGGCAGGTAAGGTGTAGTAAACTACAGAAGATTGCACTGCATAGTTCCATTGTTACGTAAAAAAATGTTAGAAATCCATAATCATAGAAACACAACGGATCAACCTTTGACCCGAATCTTTAGATAGGCCTTTTCCCCTTTCCAAACAAAGATCACAACAAAAAATCTCAGGTGTACAAAAACTGTAGTAATAATTGTCCCTCTAAGTTCACAGTTGTTGTTAATTATTATGGTGAGGTTAAGCTGCAATATTTGTTACATGTGGACATATTTTACAGAAGGGTTTTATTTAGTGAGATTCACTCTACACTGTAGGAGATCAGTTTTTCTGAGATCAATCAAATATGACAGAAATTTCCTAATTCTTACCTCATCCATATTCCACCGGGATGCTCTAGTTCTGAGTGACGCACATACTATTTATACTTGGCAGCTAGGCATGCTAATACGGCCATCGCGGACATAAGGCTAACATGTACGCACTGTTTGTCCATTAATACATATCTTCACAGAGGAAAAATGCAAAAGAACAACCGATACAGCAGTAGTTTAGTTTCCACAAGCGTAACAATGAAGAAGCTTATTATTGTATAAGTTTACTTAATTTGGTCACACTACGTTAATCATTTATGTGCACAAAATAGGGAGGCAGACTTTCTTCAGGCCTAATTTTCACTTATTACTGAATGACATCTACTAACCTACATAAAACCAAACTTGTATGTCCTCTGACTATCGCAACTGACAGTAAACTAACTAACTATATTTACCAAAATGTACAATTCTCAAGGTCAGGTAGGGAAACAAACACCAGGAATAGAGGATGCACACCTGAAACCTGCTGGAGTTTGCTTCGGTCTCCCTCGCAAGGGCCAAACCAAAAACAGAAGCAGCAATCCTATGCGCCTCCATGCCAAGTTTTTCACCTATAATTGACAAGCACCTACAGAGGTGGAATTGACATCAGCCATAAATCACAAGTTCTAGGCAAAGAAAGTGAATTCCTAGAAAGCAAGTATCAAAATATTGCCCCCTTCCAAGATACTGCAAACAAAGAGATATAGAGCCAGTTCTTTTGGGCAATTCTCCGAGAATTGACCCCCTCCCCAACTTCTCCCAGAATTGCCACTCTATATTTTCTTACAATTCCTAGCTAACTAGATCTTAACTAGCTAGGAATTGTAAAAAAAGATGAAGTGGCAATTCTAGGAGAAGCTGTGGAGGGGGTCAATTCTCGGAGAATTGCCCAAAAGAACTGTTTTGAATATTACAACAGAACATCACTTTCGTTCAACATAACGATGGGGAAAACACCATTTGCCATAAATTTAAAGATAAAAGGAGGCATCATCTACACATGTGCTAGTATGCTAGATAGTACATTTTAAGTCTAGTAACGTTGAAGTGAACTGGAAGCAGATCTTAGCAAAAAATTCAAAGAAAGTGATTAGAGAATCTTCAAGCAGAACCTCTGAATATAGGCAACAAGAAAAAAATCTCACTGAGTAAGGCATTACAACAAACAAGTATTGGGCAACCAGCACACAGCAGCCACCTCGACCCAGGCTTAACCTATCTCAGCAAAAGAAATTACATCCTAGGGAAAAGAACTTGCAGGCATATTCTTACTCTGTGAGCACAGAAAACAGAAAATTTTGGTTTATCGTCCCACAATGCTACTAAATTCCTTGACAGGTGTTTTTCAAAACCATCACCAAACCTAGAGTAAACTGCACTTATGTCGGCAGCAGCCACACACTGCTGCCAGCTACGCAACAGCAACAGAGAGGAGGTTGCACACTCGAACGTTCAAAGCTGTTCAAAGCTCTTCAGGTTGTCTGTCTCTCTCAAATTCTCTCTCTTTTACCAGAAATTAGACACGGTCAAGAAGTTAAAGAAACAAAGCACTGTTATCTTTCTTTCGGCAAAAAATACACTGCTGGTAACAGGGCTAGGCACAAATATGCAAACCAGACATTTTGTGTGTTTAAATCATGAATCAGCACACAACACCATAACAAAAACTTAAAAGTAGTGAGAGATCATTCATACTAACACAAGTGTTTGAACTTTTAGTAAGAGTAGACAGCAAATAGAACCATGAACATGTCTTGCTAACAAAAATTTAAAGTAGCAAAGTTGATTAGACAAAAAGGTTTGGAAAAAAACTAATACCTTCAGTAAAAAAATCATATGAACACGTCACGATTTACAAAATACAGCAGCTGTGTGCTTGAACAACAATTTTTGTGTCACATGCGAAGATGCTGGCCAGCTTCGCTCCGAACTCTTCTGACAGCCAGAAATAAATTCGGTTAGCATAGAAGTGCGAGTTAAAAGAAGGCTTCAAGCCTTTTGTGTCACATGAGGAAAATAATTTAAACCAGAAAATAAATAATACACTTAGCTAAACTTTGAGGATAGGACTTCAATTTCGAATGAGATGGCCGTGAGGTTGCCAGATCTTCTACTGCTTGAACAACAACTATAATTGTTAAGATCAAAATCAGCATCTTTTGCAAGTAATGCAGAGTGAGAAATTTTCTGCACACAAAAAAGACTTTGCAGATTCCGTATAGTTGACACAAGCAAAATGCCTAAACTGCTTTTCTCAAGATCCCATGACTGAAAGCTGTGGATAGCAAATTGTAATATATGAGCATCAGTACTTCTTAGGTAGCACAGAAATTCGTTGGAACTTCAACAAGAGCCGAACAGAGGCGAGGACACGGGCACCGAAATTAGACAAATAAATGAAAGATAAAATAGTTTTTATGAATAATGTAGAGGCCCAGCCACTTGTTGCTGATCCTACAAGATGTGTGGGAATCCCACAAGAATCAAATGCCTCAGGGACCTCCTCCCGCAGGATCCAGTGCCACCAAATTTCTGAGATGATGAACACAAGAGGGAAACAAAAGCGAGCACCGCATGAGAAAATCAGGAATAAAGCAACAGGAGGGGAGTGGAAGTAGGCGGCGACCGTACGGCCGCAGATGTACGGTCGCAGATGGATCGAGGACCTGGTGGTTGGATGACGAGGACGCCGACAACGGACAATTTCAAAGCCAGCCAACGGCTCTGGCGTCAGCCATGGCTGCCCGAACACCGAGGACAAGGGCGTCCTCCTCCCCCACCACCACTTTTCCTCAGCGGCCCTGCCCCTCCGCAAGCACCATGAAGACATGCCTGCCCTGATCTCCCACGAATCAAGGGATGAGCTCAGGTTACTACGTGAAGATAAGTAAACGATGAAGAAAGAGCTCACCTGTGCCCGTTCGTCTCCTCCACGAACTGGGAGCCATCCTTGCCCTCTCCTTTGCGGGCAAACGCCGGAGCGGGGCTCGTTCAGGATGGGTTCCTCTGCTGCCCTCACTGCTGCTCCTACTCTCCTGACGAAGATATGCGCCAGATCCAGAATCATGGGACGCGGCGCGTGATGCCGGCGACCTGCACCCTACCAGGTTCCGGCTGGATGGAGAACGTGCCCTTGTTGTTGCACCTTGAGCGCCGGGAGAGAAGGCGGCGGTGCGAGAGCAGGGGAGACGAGACGGAGCGGAAAGAGAAGAAGAGGGCTCGAAGGACGGAGAGGATTGGCCGAGTGCGCTAGGTTTCGGGGAGAGGATTGGTCCTGACTCTCTATCCCAGGCTGGACCGCCTGCAGCCCACGATCGCTCTATCCCCCTCTTTTCCAGCCTAACACACACACACACGCATGCGGTGACTGAAACGGCAGGCCCGCGCTACATATTGACCCACCTGTCATCAACTGCAACACGAACCAGCAGCCCACAGTTGACGATGTGCAAGAGACAAGCGCTCGAGCCCACCACGATCGCTGCCCACCCACCTTTTACCGCAGCACAAACCGAACATGCACCTGAACGAGCCATGTAATGCACACTGGATAGTCGGTCCTGCGACAAATGGCCCAACCCTCATCCGTTGAAACCAGGTCATGTGAGGCAAAACTGATGGCCAAATGTTTGCCAAACAGATGAAAAGTACGAAAAACTTTACACGCAGGTAGATCGAGCGACCCAAAGTTGCTTGCGCTCGCAGGTGCCTCCGCTATGCGGGTTGCATAGCGGTGTTTATATGTTCAATACCTACTCGAGGGAAAATGATTGCACTTTAAATTTTAAGCAACAAAACACAGAGTTACCAGTTCAACCTGGTACACATGTACTCTCTCCGTTTGAAAAAGTTTGTCTCTCAAATAGATGTATCTAGCACCAAGTTAGTGGTAGATACATCCATTTGAGGGACAAGTTTGAGATAAGTTTTTTCAAACGGAGGGAGTAGCCAGGAAGTAGCTCAAGAGTTTGATAAGAACATAAAGCAACTTCATTTTTGTTCGTACGTGATAGGGAGGAAACACGAGCATGTGAAGCAGGCCAACGAAGGGCTCAGTCCGTCGGTGTAGAGGTGGTTGATAGAGACTCCGAAATATCAAAAAAATCGATAAAGTGTGAACTTTATTGACTTAAATGCAGGATCAAGAGATAGAAACACAATAAGCACACACCTGGTCTCTGCATAGCTAGTATACACACAATCATCACCAACACACGCACACACACACACAAAAACACATGCTAGCAAATTGCAAAGTTATAAGACTGCAACAATGACCATATCCACACCAACCATCTCACGAGACCATAAGAACGATGAGGTTTCACAACAACAATGCCTACAGAAATAAGGGTGCGACACTTTAGCACCGCCGTCACCGTATCCAACTACGCAAGGCTAAAATCTAGGTTTCCACCTTAAAAAACCAATCCGAACATATCCAAGCAATGCCTTCAATAACATAACAACATACAAACATCACCATTTCCATGAATAACCAACACTGGTCAGACCCAGTCTTTCACCCGGGAACTCGAGACAGGGTTCTCGAGTTGCACCACAATCGACGTCTCTTATGCATTGTCCCCGCCACTTTTCTGAGAGCCTAGTAGCTAGATATAATGTGGACTGCCTCTGCTGCACAATCATCCTTCTAAATCAGCTGCCGTCCATAGTTTGCAACACCCCGGCGATGTCAAACCACTGGGTCAAGGGAGAGTAACCCTCATGAAGACCTTTCGGTGGTAACCACAATCCACGGCGAGTCCACCGCCATAAGCCGGAGTGGATGTCATAAGGACCAACACTGAGGGCGGAGCACACTGCCGCCGGCTACCACCTCGCTGGAAAGAGCACTGGACAGACCCGTTAGCCAGTGGCCGACATGGCCGATGTTGAAGCACAAAGAGTAGATCAACAATTCGCATGCGAAGCGCACCCACAGCTAGACCGAGGACCACACCGCTCGAAACAGACACCAGACCGAACGACCAGAGCGCTTCTGCCTCGAGCACGCCAACCATTACCAGCCACCCAACAAGCCATGCATCTGGGCCTCCCAGCATCGCGACACCATGCCTTCGCTCACCGGCGAGTATCGCTACCCCGTCATTGTCTCCCTGCAGATCGGACGAAGGCATCATGAGGGCAGACGCTCATGGGATCGACCGAGGCATCCCGTGGTCTGCCACTGATGGACGGAGATTAGGTGAGAGAGGCCAACTTTTGGGAACGCCCCGCCGTCGTCGATGGCAAGACAAGGAGGAGGGACACTAGTAGAAAAAGGGTCAAACGTGAAGCACATTAGTGCCGGTTTGAATTAGAGCCGGCACTAATGTGTACATTAGTGCCGGTTCGTGGCGGCGATCAATAGTACCGGTTCGTGGCGAACCTTTAGTACCGGTTCATGCCACGAACCGGTACTAAAGAGGTTGTGTCAGCCTGCGGTCAGGCTATGGCCCCACCATCACCATTTAGTGCCGGTTCGTACCACGAACCGGTACTAATGAGGTTATGGCAAGCTGTTTTTAGTCCCACCTCGCCAAGAGAGAGGCAGTATGAGCGGTTTATAAGCCGTGAGTGCACAGACAATGACGAAGAGTTGCAATGCTCACCTACATGTTGATTAGCTTCAAGCCTTGCGGAATAGCATAGATTGCACTGAGCTATGTGCAGTGCAGTCTACACTATTCCGAATGGCTTGAAGCAAATTAACCAGCATTGCACCTCTTTTTTATTTTTAATAACTTATTTAAACTCCGGACTTCTTTTGTGTTCAGTATGCAGCATTTAAAGCGACGTCATCAATTTTCAACATGTTCTGACATCATTTGTTGTTTTTCAGTCATTTACCTAATTGTTTAGAGAGCTAAATGACCATGAAATTGAAAATCACTACAAAATGAATCCTGAAAATGTTGAAACTTGGCATGGTATCATCATATCACCTGCATAGCATGCGCGAAAGAGTAGAGAGGGTCACGGCAAAAACTGGACGCACTTCGTGTACAAACTGGACAAACTCTTTCCGAGTATCAGGGTTTCGGACGAGAACTCATCTGTTACATGGCCACTTCAATGTTTTTAAAACTTATTTGAACTCCGAACTTCTTTTATGTTCAGTATGCAGCATTTAAAGCGACGTCATCAATTTCCAACATGTTCTGACATCATTTGTTGTTTTTCGGTCATTTACCTAATTGTTTAGAGCGCTAAATGACCGTGAAATTGAAAATCACTACAAAATGAATTCTGAAAATGTTGAAACTTGGCATGGTATCATCATCTCACCCGCATAGCATGCGCGAAAGAGTAGAGAGGGTCACGGCAAAAACTGGATGCACTTCGTGTACAAACGGACACACTCTTTCCGAGTATCAGGGTTTCGGACGAGAACTCATCTGTTACATGGCCACTTCAATGTTTTTTAAACTTATTTGAACTCCGGACTTCTTTTGTGTTCAGTATGCAGCATTTAAAGCGACATCATCAATTTCCAATATGTTCTGACATCATTTGTTGTTTTTCGGTCATTTACCTAATTGTTTAGAGAGCTAAATGACGGTGAAATTGAAAATCACTACAAATGAATCCTGAAAATGTTGAAACTTGGCATGGTATCATCATATCACCCGCATAGCATGCGCGAAAGAGTAGAGAGGGTCACGGCAAAAACTGGACGCACTTCGTGTACAAACTGGACATACTCTTTCCGAGTATCAGGGTTTTGGACGAGAACTCATCTGTTACATGGCCACTTCAATGTTTTTTAAACTTATTTGAACTCTGGACTTCTTTTGTGTTCAGTATGCAGCATTTAAAGCGACGTCATCAATTTCCAAACATGTTCTGACATCATTTGTTGTTTTTCGGTCATTTACCTTGTTTAGAGAGCTAAATGACCGTGAAATTGAAAATCACTACAAAATGAATCCTAAAAATGTTGAAACTTGGCATGGTATCATCATATCACCCGCATAGCATGCACGAAAGAGTAGAGAGGGTCACGGCAAAAACTAGACGCACTTCGTGTACAAACTGGACATACTCTTTCCGAGTATCAGGGTTTCGGACAAGAACTCATCTGTTACATGGCCACTTCAATGTTTTTAAACTTATTTGAATTCCGGACTTCTTTTGTGTTCAGTATGCAGCATTTAAAGCAACGTCATCAATTTCCAACATGTTCTGACATCATTTGTTGTTTTTTGGTCATTTACCTAATTGTTTAGAGAGCTAAATGACCGTGAAATTGAAAATCACTACAAAATGAATCCTGAAAATGTTGAAACTTGGCATGGTATCATCATATCACCCGCATAGCATGCGCGAAAGAGTAGAGAGGGTCACGGCAAAAACTAGACGCACTTCGTGTACAAACTGGACATACTCTTTCCGAGTATTAGGGTTTTGGACGAGAACTCATCTGTTACATGGCCACTTCAATGTTTTTTAAACTTATTTGAACTCTGGACTTCTTTTGTGTTCAGTATGCAGCATTTAAAGCGACGTCATCAATTTCCAACATGTTCTGACATCATTTGTTGTTTTTCGGTCATTTACCTAGTTGTTTAGAGAGCTAAATGACCGTGAAATTGAAAATCACTACAAATGAATCCTGAAAATGTTGAAACTTGGCATGGTATCATCATATCACCCGCATAGCATGCGCGAAAGAGTAGAGAGGATCACGGCAAAAACTGGACGCACTTCGTGTACAAACTGGACATACTCTTTCCGAGTATCAGGGTTTCGGACGAGAACTCATCTGTTATATGGCCACTTCAATGTTTTTTAAACTTATTTGAACTCCGGACTTCTTTTGTGTTCAGTATCCAGCATTTAAAGCGATGTCATCAATTTCCAACATGTTCTAACATCATTTGTTGTTTTTTGGTCATTTACCTAATTGTTCAGTATGCAGCATTTAATTTCCAGAAGAAAATAAATAGAAGAAAATAAATAATGCAGAAAATAAAAAAACTATACAAAAAAATTACTCAAAAATAAATAGAAGAAAATAAATAATGCAGAAAAGAAAAAACTATATAAAAAACTACTCAAAAATAAATAGAAGAAAATAAGTAATGCAGAAAAGAAAAAACTATATAAAAAATTTGTTGGCGCGCTGCCCAGTGGGCATGCCAGACCTAGGGTGTGCAAATGCAAGCCCAGAAGGGCCAGCAGACTCACAGGTCAGCGCGCCCTAATTAATTAGGGCAAGAAGCCTGCTATATAGAGGAGTTCGAAGAGGTAGCCACGGCTGGGTTTATAAACCAGTGCGGCTGCCCTTCGCCGGGCGAGGTGGGACTAAACTTTGGGGTGGCAGCGCAAGGCCTTTAGTACCGGTTGGTGGCTCTAACCGGTACTAAAGCCCACCCTTTAGTACCGGTTGGTGGTTCCAACCGGTACTAAAAGCCTTCGTTTCCCGCCGCTTGGCCTGGCGAAAATAGGCCTTTAGTATCGGTTGGAGCCACGAACCGGTACTAAAGGCCCATCCTATATATATAGCACTTACGAAAATTTCAGTTTCATCTCCCCACTTCGTCTCCAACCTCTCGCGAGACATCGCCGCGCGCCGCTCGATCCCGTCGTCGCCGCCCGTCGCCCGTCGTCCGTCGTCATTGTCGCTGTCCCGGCCGCCGCCTGTCGTCGTCGTCTCGCGCTGCCGCCCCGAACGCCGCCGCCGTCCGTCGTCACGCCGCGGCCGTACGTCTCTCTCGCACCCGCGCCGCGCGCATCGGCCCGTACGTACGCCGCCGCCCCCGCCCCGTACGCCGGCGTCCCCGCTCGTACGTACGGGGCGGCGACGTACGGGGCGGCACTGCAGTATACACACACACACATACACACACATACACACATATATATACACACACACATACACACACACACACACATTTTTTTACATATTTTCTGTTTTCTGTTTTTTAGAAAAGTTAATTAGATGATCGAATATTAGATTAATGTCGAATGTTAGATGAATTAGATAGAAAAGTTAAATATATATTAATGTCAATTGTTAGAGATGAATATAGCTAGATATTAATTAGGTATATGAGATTTGAACTAGTTGAATAATTAATATAACTAGTTTATTTTTAGTAAGAAAATTGTCGAACTAGTTTATTTATGTATATGAGATTTGAACTAGTTAAATAATTAATATAACTAGTTTATTTTTAGTAAGAAAATTTAGGTATCTGAGATTTGATGATCTAATTAAAATATTATTTGTTAATGAGTTTTTCTGTTTATTTAATTTTTTATATATTTTTAGTTTATATAAATGTTACATTAATGTCGAATGTTAGATGAATTCGATTGAAAAGTTAAATATATAGTAATGTCAATTGTTAGATATGAATATAGTTAGATATATTAATGTCAAATGTTAGATGAATATATATTTGGCTAGATATAGGTGTTTAATGTTTCACCTATATGAACATAGGAAATGTCATCTGACGACGAAAAAGATTTCATTATGTGCGAACACTGTGAAGATCAGCGCGGCCTATGCGACCAAAATTTCCTTGTTGATGGTAGGTGCTTCAGCATCAAGCTGGATAAGACATTCGAAGTTGATACAGTAAGTCACTTTGTCAATTATTATTTGAATGCAAAACTTATGGTTCATTTGCTTCAACTTATAATTTTAAATTTTCACTATTCTACTAGCGCATCCCCTGCCATGCAAGAATTTTTGTCTTGGATAAGATAAGTTTTAGTGCTATAGATGATATGGAGGTAAAGAGAGTTTACTTGAAGACGAAGCATGGGTATACTTTCAACGTCAAATTATATAATGGAGACACATACACCCATTTTGAATGCAAAACTTGGCAAGCACTATGCAAGGCTTATGCATTTGAGCCTGATATGGTTATCACCTTTGATATTCGTCTGGAAGATGATATTAAAGGTAATATAGACATCTGGGTCGATGTGCAAACGCCTCCAGTTCTACCATTTGGTGAGTTTTCTCAACCATGCATGCATATGTTTATGTCTTTGATACAGTTTATTCAAAAATAGTTGACAACTAATTTGTATTGTCAGCTTATTTCGGTTCAAGCAAACATGTGCGACGCTTGGTAGATAGGACCTACTACTGCCCCGGGGCTCAACTAAACTGCGAGGAGATAAGTCATTATGTTTCATGGCTTGAGAATCTTAATACTGTCAAGACAAATTTTTTTCCTGAACTTAGAAATGTTAGTACTCAAAACGTGCGACCAATGGTGATCGTATTGAACTACGGTCACATCTATAATCGAAAGATGGTAAAATTTTAAATATTTGTCCTTAATTAGTGCATCTTTTGCATACATTATTTTTGAAGCTAAACTTTCATTGCTTAGTATATTAATTACTATACGATGTTCTTCAACAGGGACTTTCGATGACAGTTGTGCCTTAGTGGATCAAGATAAAAGGTCGCATGTCAATGGTTAGCTTACGACCAAGATTTCCTACATTGCACATGAGTGCATTCAGGATTTCTGAAAGCGAAGAATGCTTAATAGTGAAAGATTGGAGCAAAATTGTTAACGATCGCAGAGAAGTACTAGGGGGCAGCAAGGAGAAGCGCAACCCAAGATTAGGAGACAGATTCATCTGCATGCTCCAGTATGATGAATCAGGAGAACTATACATGTTCTATGCTATTCTACCTGAGAGGGAGCAGCAGGATCAGTAGCTACTAGTTCATGCTCTTAATTAGTATTTGTCTCATGTCCGTGTCCTGAACTTCGATGTTGGTGATGATTATGTTGAACTTGATGATATCTTTGCTTCTGTTACAAAGTGAATGTTTCCTCTTTAAGCTAGCCAGCGTTGATGATGATTAGATAGCTAGCGGTAATGACTATGATGATTAAATAGTGGTAATTAGACGACTATGATAATTTTTAGCTAGCTAGAGTTTATTTATTTATTAATATGCGATGATGATGATGATGATGACGACTACAACTCATTATAACGTAAAACAATCCTAAATTAAATTGATAACACAAATTTAATTAAAAATACAAAATAAAACAAAAACCCACAATCATTTAGTACCGGTTGGTGTTACCAACCGGTACTAAAGGGCTCCCGGCCCCCGGAGCTGGCTCGTGCCACGTGGTTTCCCTTTAGCACCGGTTTGTGCTGAA
>NC_041392.1:655826187-655855383 GCF_002162155.2 Triticum dicoccoides
GTGCCGAAACGTTAGTGCCGCTTCCTAAACCGGCACTAAAGGGCCTTACGAACCAATGCTATTGCCCGGTTCTGCACTAGTGGGAGCTGCAGACCGGCAGCGGCACGATTGACGAGCCATGTGTCGCAGACTAATTTCAAGCTTGGTACTCATTCACAATAGTTCAAAACAGTAGTACCCTAGAATAAATTCAAACTATAAATATTTTGGAGATGTCAATACAAGTAGATAAAAAAAGATACATACAAATACTATCAACTACTCCCTCCGTCCAAAATATAAGAATGTTTTTAACACTAGCATAGTGTTAAAAATGTTCTTATATTCTGGGACAGAGGGAGTATGTAAGAACTGTCCGCTTCGAATATAGAGTATCGAGCAACTTCAAACAAGCAAATTGTTCATGTGTGCAAGAATTGGCGGATGTACAGTGGAGAGCTGGGGCTGCCAGCCTGGCCGGGTCTCCGGTGGTGTAGTAACAATGACCCCCCATTGCTCTAATTTACTCTAGCAGCGAGCTGTTCATGACCGTTACATGGTGGTGCGTTGTTTTGCGTTTGTGCGAAGAGGTACGCAAGAGCATCCCCTCGCCTTAAGCTTTCCGCAGCGCTGCGGGAATGAGCCGGCCCAGCATAGCAAGTTGGACCTGGCTTGGGAGCGCCGGTGCGCTGGTTCGTGGTATGGAGCGCACCCTACCTCGCGTGCGCGCCGAACATAACGGCTCCAGCACTCCTCCATGCGATGAATACGTTGCTAGCAGTAACAACCAGCGCTCCGCAATGCATCCATCCATCCGGCAGCAGCTAGCCAGCCACGTACGTGTGCATGGCAAAGTAGCTGGTGCGTACCACCTGCGTCTGCCAGCTTGCTGCTGTCCGCTTTGCTATATGTTCTTGCATGCACGTGACAGCTCGTGTTGCCTAGCTCGCCCTGTCGCTGTCTATCTCAAATTCCTCGCCAACCAATTCGTCCGCGTACTCTGCCGAGCGCCGCTTCACCGACCGATCCGTCGCGCATGCCGTCTGATGTACTGCTCATTGGCAGCGTTGGCCGGGAGCCAGGTCGGCTAGTCTTACGGCCGAGCACCACCTCGACGGGCGATCCATCCGTGTGCCGCCTAGCGTACCGCTCATTAATACCATTGGCTGGGAGCCGGGCCGACTGATCTTATGGCCCTGACGCCGGACTACGCCCTTCGTGTTCCTTTCTTTCAGGGCATTTGCTGGATCACGTCGCGATCTCTTTTACGATGATCAATACAGCAGCCAATCTGTGCCTCTTAAGACGACCACCACTATTATCTCAAAATGAAGCAGAGCCACGCCCCTGGAGCCAAGGCATCACTCCATTGCGGTCCATGTCGTCACATGGTCCTCATCTATATCGAGCAAGTTTATCAGAACGGGAGATCTTGCGACCACCTATACGTCATACGACTACATCTTCTATCACATCGTATCACAACTCGTCATCGGTCCATGCCATAGAGGTAACTATCACGACCTCCTCTTCGTACTAACCGTGGAGTGCATCACTCGCAAGGTCAGATAACACCATCACATATCGGAATCATGATAAACGTCTTTCACGAGTATACGGACTTCGGTGAAGACCAACATCACTTGTGTCGGCAGGGCTAAATTCCGTCAAGTTTCTAAGTTACTTTTAGTTGTTGCTAAGTTGCTTTCAGTTGTTGCTAAGTCGCCTTCCGCCATTGTGAAGTTCTATATTGTTGTGGTAAAGCTGCCAACCGTTCTTGTGAAGTCGCTAAGTTGCTTTTAGTTGTTGGTTATTGCCTATTTTTGTTGTGAAGTTTGTGTATCGCTTGTCCTGAAGATGAATACCTGTCTTGAGAAGTTGCCTAACATTGTTATTGTTAAGTAGTACTAGATGACCCGGTGCGCCAAATGGCGCAGAGACCTATTTGAAACCATGTCCGTGTTGAAAAATATTTTCCTTTTTTTTAGTAACTTTATGTTTGATTGAGGATAGAGACCATGGCAAACCCGAAGTGTTTTGAACGTGTATTTGGACAATGTGCCATTTGGCTCTATGTTACCCAAGTAAGGTGCAAGGTCCAAATTCAAGCATCAAGGATAATGATTAAAAACCTTTTGTAACAGAAACCTTTGCATTTGCTAGTAACTTCAAGTTTTAGCAAGCACTAAGGGTAATAATTATAAACCTTTTATATGAAAAATTAAGGAATACCTATGTTCAAACTATATACTTTCGCATGTGAAACTAATTCGAACCGTGCAAGTTGAAATATTTAGAGACCGATCATAAAATTGCCAAATCAGGATATAGAAGCAAGAACAAAGTATGGTCAGTTTCGTTGAACTAACATAAGTGCATTTTACATTGCCTGCTCACTACTATTGTTGTCCATAAATAAATGTCTATCTATTGTTGTACCCAGGTTTACTTGAATTAGCTAGGATGAATCAAACACTTCTGAAATGAGCACTAACAGATCAACAGGGTATGCATCTGCATGAGACGACTGATCTTTTCTTGTTAGCAACGAAAAAAATATTCATTTCAGTCACAGGCAAACCAAGATGCAAGCAAATCTAAAATTTCTCAATCTTTGACCATGTCTCTACGGAACAACACTAACTCAAAATGGAAATAGTACCATGTTGGTAAAGGTTCACCTTGAAGTTGGTTAAGCGGTCTGATTCAGTGAGGATCCACCTGAGGAACTGGCGTGCTGATATTGCAATCGAAGTTGAGGAACAATGCCGATAGTCTGGAAGAGATAGGGTGAGCGAGAGAAGGTTTGGTACACGCAGGGAAGGGGGTCGATAAGGTCAAGGCGTCAGCAACCGTGCCTGGTGCCCACGTCGGCCCAACAAAACTTATTTTTTCTAAGCCCAACAACATGGTGTAAATTTGAATTGGCACAACTAAATTAAATTATTTTGTCAAAAAAATGTTAAATCAAACAAATAAAAAGTTAAATCAAATAAATGAAAGAAACATTAGGTGATATATTTATAATGGTTATCCAGCAGTGGTAATACAAATGATCAGTAACAGTAGCTATTTTATATGACCGGTACCGCTAATAGATTTATAATGGTTATCCAGCAGTGGTGATACAGATGATGGGTCTTTTCAAACATTAGCTGGGCATATATATCATCATGGATAGATGCTTGATTATATATAAAACACATGAGCACAAAGGGATGTTTAGCACATAGATGATTACAAAAATCTAAAGCCTATACATGTGGTATTCTTCAGAGCAGGAACAAAAGGGATAGGGCATCATTGGAACTAAACATGGAGTATACTGTAGACGAAACAAAAAGTGGCTTCTCCAGGGGTCACCTTGACTCAATAGGTTGTTGAGGATATGTGACACCTGCCCGAACAACGCCAGATTCTGGTGCTCCTGAAACAACCCTGACAAGCCACCAAGGACATCCAATGCGATGACCCTGTAGACATGACGAAAAGACGTCAATTCAAAACGGTAGTCCACCCAACAAGGACAACAAAATACCAAGAGAGCGGGAAGATAAATGTAAAATCCAAGCGTAAATCCATCTAAATTTAACATACTCCCTCCGTCCCAAATAAGTGTCTCAACTTTGTACTAAAGTTGAGACACTTATTTGAGACGCATGTATTACAATACATGAGCAGCAGTAATCACATCCAAACAATTGCAAGGGTTTTCTCACCGGGCCAGGGCGAGGGTGCAACAGGCTAGGATGACAGCCGGGCAACGGGGTGGTTGGGCGGACCGTGGACGACGGCATGCTCCCTCTGTATCCCAGTGATTATATATCCTCGAAACCTTCAAGCTCACATTATGATATTTGCTTAAGGACATCAAACATATCATGTATGCAATCAAGCAAGTTGAAACCTTCAAGCTCATATTGTGGTATTTGGTTCAAGGACACCAAACAAAACAGGTATGCCATCCAGAAAGAGAATAGCAGTTTAACAACTAAATTCAGGAATCCAGAGCATGTTAGCATTTTATTTATATGATGATTGCCTCAATCAAAATCCATATACCGCAGAGACACAGTGCACCAATCGAAACCAGATTAAACCATCTATCAAGAATGCTTACCTTCCGAGGACGGTGGAGATGCTCACCTGGAAGCAAGAAAGAGGGAGGAGGGGGCGCGTCCAGCTCGCCAACGGGGATATGACCCCTTCGTCGCCGCCACCATCATACCTCATCTGCTCGTCAACGAACAGCGCCTCCTCGTACCCACAAAAGCTTCATCTAAAGACTGAAATCATGTGTGCATAAAGATGAAGATGAAACCACTCTAAGAAAGATGAGAACAACAAATTGAAAAGCTCATTGTACCTATTAAACTATGGACATGAATGGCCTTTATTTAACTAACATACTGTACCTAAGAGATTGAGAATCAGGGACAACCTTTATTAAACTAAAAAAATTGATCAAATTGGGCATTTAGAATTCCTCCTTGAGCAGCAGAGGTCAGATATGTTTCGAGCCCAGTAAAAAAAATGCATGCTTTCACATGTTTTAGACATATTTAATGTCTTCTATGGGCATACATAGAAACAAGAATGTCTAAATATACAGGTGTGCATGGAAAGACAAGGACCAGATTCTTGCCTGGATGTCTAAATGGACACACAAGAATGTTGCGCTGGTCAAATCGCCCACCTCGTGTCGTTGTTGCCCCTGCTGTCACTAGAAAAGGACACCGCAAGATTGAATCCAAAGCTAAGCACTACTCCCATTGCAAGAAAGATCAATCTAGTAGGCCAAACCAAACTGATAATTCGAAGAGGCTTGCAAAGATATCAAATCATGCAAATAAGAATTCAAAGAATAATTAAATATTGTTCATAGATAATCTTAATCATAAAACCACAATTCATAGGATCTCGGCAAACACACCGCAAAAAGAATCACATCGAATATATCTCCAAGAACATCGAGGAGAACTTTGTATTGAGAACCAAAGAGAGAGAGAAGAAGCCACCTAGCTAATAACTATGGACCCGTAGGTCTGTGGTAAACTACTCACACATCATCAGAGAGGCTATGCTGTTGATGTAGAAGCCCTTCGTGATCGAATCCCCCTCCAGCAGATCGCCGGAAAAGGTCCCCACATGGGATCTCACGGGTACAGAAGGTTGCGGCAGTGGAAAAGTGGTTTCGTGGCTCCCCTGGATGTTTTCAGGATATAAGAGTATATATAGGCGAAAGAAGTAGGTCGGTGGAGCTACGTGGGGCCCACGAGGATGGGGTGCGCCGCCCTACCTCGTGGCTGCCTCGTTGCTTCCTTGACGTCCACTCCAAGTCTCCTGGATTGTGTTTGTTCCAAAAAAGATCCTCGCGAAGGTTTCATTCCATTTGGGTTCCGTTTGATATTCCTTTTCTGCGAAACACTGAAATAGGCAAAAAAATAGCAACTGGCACTGGGCCTCCGGTTAATAGGTTACTCCCAAAAATAATATAAAGTGCATATTAAAGCCCATTAAACATCCAAAATAGATAATATAGATATGTTGGAGAACTGGGCCTACTCACACATCCAAAACATATTAAAGCCCATTAAACGTGTAATCCATGGACTCAACATTAGTCATAAAGAACTCACATACTTGTTGAAAAAAATTATTAGTTATCGAAACAAAGTACTACACGCATGCTCCTAGGGAGATAGATTGCTAGGAAAAGACCATCGCTCATCCCCGACCGCCACTCATAAGGAAGACAATTAATAAATAAATCATGCTTCGACTTCATCACATAATGTTTCACCATACGTGCATGCTACGGGAATCACAAACTTTAACACAAGTATCTCTCAAATTCACAACTACTCAACTAGCATTACTCTAATATTACCATCTTCATATCTCAAAACAATCATCAGGTATCAAATTTCTCATAGTATTCAATGCACTTTATATGAAAGTTTTTATTATACCCATCTTAGATGCTTATCATATTAGGACTAATTTCTTAACCAAAGAAAATTACCATGCTGTTCTAAAAGACTCTCAAAATAATGTAAGTGAAGCATGAGATTTCAATAATTTCTATGAAATAAAACCACCACCATGCTCTAAAAAGATATAAGTGAAGCACTAGAGCAAAATTTATCTAGCTCAAAAGATATAAGTGAAGCACATAGAGTATTCTAATAAATTCTGATTGATGTGTGTCTCTCCAAAAGGTTGTGTACAACAAGGATTATTGTGGTAAACTAAAAAGCAAAGACCCAAATCATACGAGATGCTCCAAGCAAAACACATATCATGTGGTGAATAAAAATATAGCCTCAAGTAAAGTTACCGATGGACAAAGACGAAAGAGGGGATGCCTTCCGGGGCATCCCCAAGCTTAGGCTTGTGGTTGTCCTTGAATTTTACCTTGGGTTTCCATGGGCATCCCCAAGCTCAGGCTCTTGCCACTCCTTATTCCAAAATCCATCAAATCTTTACCCAAAACATGAAAACTTGACAACACAAAACTCAATAGAAAATCTCATGAGCTCCGTTAGTATAAGAAAACAAACCACTACTTCAAGGTACTGTAATGAACTCATTCTTTAGTTATATTGGTGTTAAACCTACAGTATTCCAACTTCTCTATGGTTCATACCCCCCGATACTAGTCATAGTTTCATCAAAATAAGCAAACAACACACGAAAAACAGAATCTGTCAAAAACAGAACATACTGTAGAAATCTGTTGGTTTTGAATACTTATGTAACTCCAAAAATCCTGAAAAATTAGGAAGTCCTAAATAATTTGTATATTGATCTACTTCAGTTGGAATTGATATTTTATCGCTCTCTGGTAAAAAATGAAAATTATTCTCGTGAGTGCATACTTTCTGTTTTTTTACAACAAGATCAAATAACAATCACCCAAGAAGATCCTAAAGGATTTACTTGGCACAAACACTAAATTAAACATAAAAACACAATCATAACATAGGATAGATGATTTATTTATTACTAAACAGGAACAAAAATAAAATTGGGTTGCCTCCAACAAGCGCTATCGTTTAACGCCCCTAGCTAGGCATAAAAACAAGGATAGATCTAAGTATTGCCATCTTTGGTGTTGGGAAAGAAAAGAGAAATTTTCTTATCTATAGCATTTATCCTTCTATTTTGAGAAAGCACATGGCCATTAATGGTGGAAGAAAGATTAAGCACGCTACGAAAATTTGCATCTAAGCTAGCCTTCAACTCTTTGATAATTTCATTTTGATAAAAGCACAAAAGAGAGGTGGATTCAACCCTCCCACTCATGGGGTGCCCAAATATAGTTTTCATCTTTTCATAGGTATATATGGCATCCCCCTCAAGAAAACCTTCTTAAAAAATACAATCTAAAACTTGCTTGAACGAAGAGGGTAAGCCAACATAAACGCTTTTTAAGTATATCTTAGTTTGATATTAAGGTACATAACTGGCTTAGATCCATAACAGCCTATCCCAAGCATCTTTCAAAGACTCATCAAGAAAATAACGAAAAATCACGAGATCATCTTCATCGAAATTATTCAAACTCTCATTGATAACCCCGGTAGGTCTTTCCATAGCATCATTATTATGAGCTTAGAGAGGACAGAGGGACTATCCAAAGTACTAAAACCCGAGAGAGAAACCTTACCCCATTTTGATTTGGCCATGGCGAAAGAAAGGCAAACGGGAAAAGGGCGAACGAAAAAGAGGCGAATAAAACGGTAAGGGTGAAGTGGGGGAGAGGAAAATGATAGGCAAATGGCGAATAATGTAATGCGAGGGATAAGAGTTTGTGATGGGTACTTGGTATGTCTTGACTTGAGTGTAGATCTCCCGGCAACGGCGTCAGAAATCCTTCTTGCTACCTCTTGAGCATGCGCTGCTTTTCCCTTGAAGAGGAAAGGGTGATGCAGCAAAGTAGCATAAGTATTTCCCATAGTTTTTGAGAACTAAGGTATCAATCCAGTAGGAGACTACATGCAAGTTGCCTAGTTCCTGCACAAACAAATAAGAACCTTGCAATCAACGCGATAAAGGGGTTGTCAATCCCTTCAAGGCCACTTGCAAAAGTGAGATCTGATAAAGATAATAAGATAAATATTTTTGGTACTTTTGTTGTATAGACTGAAAAGTAAAGATTGCAAAAATAAACGGCGACAGAAATGGCTAGTTGACGGGAAACTAATATGATGTAAAGTAGACCCGTGGCCATAGGTTTCACTAGTGGCTTCTCTCAAGATAGCATATATTATGGTGGGTGAACAAATTACTGCCGAGCAATTGATAGAAAAGCGCATAGTTATGATGATATCTAGGCATGATCATGAACATAGGCATCACGTCCGTGTCAAGTAGACCGAAACGATTCTGCATCTACTACTATTACTCCACACATCGACCACTATCCAGCATGCATCTAGAGTATTAAGTTCATAAGAACATAGTAACGCATTAGGCAAGATGACAGGATGTAGAGGGATAAACTCAAGCAATATGATCTAAAACCCATCTTTTTATCCTCGATGGCAACAATACAATACGTGCCTTGCTGCCCCTGTTGTCACTGGGAAAGGACACCGCAGGATTGAACCCAAAGCTAAGCACTTCTCTCATTGCAAGAAAGATCAATCTAGTAGGCCAAACCAAACTGATAATTCGAAGAGACTTGCAAAGATATCAAATCATGCAAATAAGAATTCAGAGAAGAATCAAATATTGTTCATAGATAATCTTAATCATAAACCCACAATTCATCGGATCTTGGCAAATACACCGCAAAAAGAATTATATCGAATAGATCTCCAAGAACATTAAGGAGAACTTTGTATTGAGAACCAAAGAGAGAGAAGAAGCCATCTAGCTAATAACTATGGACCCGAAGGTCTGTGGTAAACTACTCACACATCATTGGAGAGGCTATGGTGTTGATGTATAAGCCCTCCGTGATCGAATCCACCTCCGGCAGATCGCCGGAAAAGGTCCCCAGATGGGATCTCACGGGTACAGAAGGTTGCGGCGGTGGAAAAGTAGGTCGGTGGAGCTACGAGGGGCCCATGAGGGTGGGGGCGCGTCTGGCCCCCCTGGGCGCTCCGCCCTACCTTGTGGCCGCCACATTGCTTCCTTGACGTCCACTCCAAGTCTCCTGGATTGCGTTTGTTCGAAAAAAAGATCCTCGCGAAGGTTTCATTCCGTTTGGATTCCGTTTGATATTCCTTTTCTACGAAACACTAAAATAGGCACACAAAAACAACAACTGGCATTGGGCCTCCGGTTAATAGGTTAGTCCCAAAAATAATAGAAAAGTGCATATTAAAGCCCATTAAACATCCAAAATAGATAATAAAATAGCACGGAACAATCAAAAATTATATCTACGTTGGAGACGTATCAGGGACGCTCCTCAGTTCTTTCGAACTATTCTTCGTGTTCGGTCGTCGGTCTTGAAAACTGGTTCAACAAATCTTCCCATCTTCTATCTTGAGGATTGACGAGCTAAATCTGAAGATCTCACACGTCGGGTATCCTAGGAGCCCTTTAATTCTTCGGCCTTTATCAATTCCTTATTATTTTTATGCCACACCTCGGGTTTGAAGTGTTTATTGTGCAGCAATGTCCTCTTGCATCCAAGCTCCAACGCCGGACTGCATTCGAGGTATCTTTTGCAGCCGAGCACATACGCCGGATCGCTTCCGAGTTCCAACGCCGGAATGTATCTGAACTCCAGCGCCGGACTGTTGATACGTCTCCAATGTATCTATAATTTTTGACTGTTCCATGCTATTATATAATCTGTTTTGGATGTTTAATGGGCTTTATTATGCACTTTTATATTATTTTTGGGACTAACCTATTAACCAAAGGCCTAGTGCAAATTGTTGTTTTTTTGCCTATTTCAGTGTTTCATAGAAAAGGAATATCAAACGGAATCCAAATGGAATAAAACCTTCATGAGGATCGTTTTTGGAACAAACGCAATCCAGAAGACTTGGAGTGGACGTAAGCGAAGCAACAAGGAAGCCACGAGGTAGGAGGGCGCCCCCCAGGTTATTATTTATTTCCTTATAATCATGATAAATGTTTATTATTCATGCTAGAATTGTATTAACCGGAAACATAATACATGTGTGAATACATAGACAGACAAAGTGTCACTAGTATGCCTCTACTTGACTAGCTCGTTAATCAAAGATGGTTATGTTTCCTAACCATGAACAATGAGTTGTTATTTGATTAATGGGATCACATCATTAAGAGAATGATCTGATTGACATGACCCATTCCATTACCTTAGCACCCGATCGTTTAGTATGTTGCTATTGTTTTCTTCATGACTTATACATGTTCCTATAACTATGAGATTATGCAACTCCCATTTACCGGAGGAACACTTTGGGTACTACCAAATGTCACAACGTAACTGGGTGATTATAAAGGAGTACTACAGGTGTCTCCAAAGGTACATGTTGGGTTGGCGTATTTCGAGATTAGGTTTTGTCACTCCGATTGTCGGAGAGGTATCTCTGGGCCCTCTCGGTAATGCACATCACTTAAGCCTTGCAAGCATTGCAACTAAATGAGTTAGTTGCGGGATGATGTATTACAGAACGAGTAAAGAGACTTGCCGACAACGAGATTGAACTAGGTATTGGAATACCGACGATCGAATCTCGGGCAAGTAACATACCGATGACAAAGGGAACGACGTATGTTGTTATGCGGTCTGACCGATAAAGATCTTCGTAGAATATGTAGGAGCCAATATGGGCATCTAGGTCCCGCTATTGGTTATTGACCGGAGACGTGTCTCGGTCATGTCTAAATTGTTCTCGAACCCGTAGGGTCCGCACGCTTAAGGTTACGATAACATTTATATTATGAGTTTATACATTTTGATGTACCGAAGTTTGTTCGGAGTCCCGGATGTGATCACGGACATGACGAGGAGTCTCGAAATGGTCGAGACATAAAGATTAATATATTGGAAGCCTATGTTTGGATATCGGAAGTGTTCCGGGTGAAGTCGGGATTTTACCGGAGTACCGGGAGGTTACCGGAACCCCCCGGGAGCTATATGGGCCATGAT
Source organism: Triticum dicoccoides (assembly GCF_002162155.2). NCBI lineage: Eukaryota > Viridiplantae > Streptophyta > Magnoliopsida > Poales > Poaceae > Triticum > Triticum dicoccoides. The sequence goes on from NC_041392.1 coordinate 655,837,274, forward strand.
GGGCCTTAGTGGAAAAGAGAAGAGGCAGCCCCTCATGGGCCGTGCGCCCCTCCCCTCCCTTGGTCCGAATAGGACAAGGAGAGGGGGCCGGCCCCTCTCTCTCTTTTCCCCCCTCCGCGAATCCTATTCCAACTAGGATTGGGGGGGGGGAATCCTACTCCCAGAGGGAGTAGGACTCTCCTGGCGTGCCCTCCTTGGCCGGCTAGCCTCCCCCCTTTTAGTCCTCTATATACGGAGGCAGCGGCACCCCAGAAACACACAAGTTGATCCATGTGATCTTTTCCTTAGCCGTGTGCGGCGCCCCAGCCACCATAGTCCTCGATAATATTGTAGCGGAGTTTAGGCGAAGCCCTGCTGCTGTAGTACATCAAGATCGTCACCACGCCGTCGTGCTGACGGAACTCTTCCCCTACACTTTGCTGGATCGGAGTCCGGGGATCGTCATCGAGCTGAACGTGTGCTAGAACTCGGAGGTGCCGTAGTTTCGGTGCTTGATCGGTCGGATCGTGAAGACGTACGACTACATCAACCAAACGCTTCCGTTGTCGATCTACTAGGTATGTAGATCACACTCCCCCCTCTCGTTGCTATGCATCACATGATCTTGTGTGTGCGTAAGAATTTTTTTGAAATTACTACGTTCCCCAACAGTGGCATCCGAGCCTAGGTTTTATATGCTGATGTTATATGCACGAGTAGAACACAAGTGAGTTGTGGGCGATATAAGTCATACTGCTTACCAGCATGTCATACTTTGGTTCGGCGGTATTGATGGATGAAGCGGCCCAGACCGACATTGCGCGTACGCTTACGCGAGACCGGTTCTCCCGACGTGCTTTGCACAGATGTGGCTTGTGGGTGACAGTTTCTCCAACTTTAGTTGAACTGAGTGTGGCTACGCCCGATCCTTACGAAGGTTAACACAACACCAACTTGACAAACTATCGTTGTGGTTTTGATGCGTAGGTAAGATTGGTTCTTGCTTAAGCCCGTAGCATCCACGTAAAACTTGCAACAACAAAGTAGAGGACGTCTAACTTGTTTTTGCAGGGCATGTTGTGATGTGATATGGTCAAGACATGATGCTGAATTTTATTGTATGAGATGATCATGTTTTGTAACCGAGTTATCGGCAACCGGCAGGAGCCATATGGTTGTCGCTTTATTGTATGCAATGCAATCGCGATGTAATGCTTTACTTTATCACTAAATGGTAGCGATAGTCGTGGAAGCACAAGCTTGGCGAGGCGACAACGATGCTACGATGGAGATCAAGGTGGCACGCCGGTGACGATGGTGATCACGACGGTGCTTCGGAGATGGAGATCACAAGCACAAGATGATGATGGCCATATCATATCACTTATATTGATTGCATGTGATGTTTATCTTTTATGCATCTTATCTTGCTTTGATTGACGGTAGCATTATAACATGATCTCTTACTAATTATCAAGAAGTGTTCTCCCTGAGTATGCACCATTGCGAAAGTTCTTTGTGCTGAGACACCACGTGATGATCGGGTGTGATAGGCTCTACGTTCAAATACAACGGGTGCAAAACAGTTGCACACACGGAATACTCAGGTTATACTTGACGAGCCAAGCATATACAGATATGGCCTCGGAACACGGAGACCGAAAGGTCGAGTGTGAATCATATAGTAGATAAGATCAACATAATGATGTTCACCAATGAAACTACTCTATCTCACGTGATGATCGGACATGGTTTAGTTGATTTGGATCACGTAATCACTTAGAGGATTAGAGGGATGTCTATCTAAGTGGGAGTTCTTATGTAATATGATTAATTGAACTTAAAATTTATCATGAACTTAGTCCTGGTAGTATTTTGAAAATTATGTTGTAGATCAATAGCTCGCATTGTTGCTTCCCTGTGTTTATTTTGATATGTTCCTAGAGAAAATTGTGTTGAAAGATGTTAGTAGCAATGATGCGGATTGGATCCGTGATCTGAGGTTTATCCTCATTGCTGCATAGAAGAATTATGTCCTTGATGCACCACTAGGTGACGGACCTATTGCAGGAGCAGATGCAGACGTTATGAACATTTGGCTAGCTCAATATGATGACTACTTGATAGTTTAGTGCACCATGCTTAATGGCTTAGAATCGGGACTTCAAAGACGTTTTGAACGTCATGGAGCATATGAGATGTTCCAGGAGTTGAAGTTAATATTTCAAGCAAATACCCGAGTTGAGAGATATGAAGTCTCCAACAAGTTCTATAGCTAAAAGATGGAGGAGAATCGCTCAACTAGTGAGCATGTGCCCAGATTGTCTGAGTACTACAATCGCTTGAATGAAGTGGGAATTAATCTTCCAGATAAGATAGTGATTGACAGAATTCTCTAGTCACCATCACCAAGTTAGTAGAACTTCGTGATGAACTATGATATGCAAGGGATAACGGAAACGATTCCCAAGCTCTTCGTAATGCGGAAATTGATGAAGGTAGAAATCGAGAAAAACATCAAGTGTTGATGGTAGACAAGACCACTAGTTTCAAGAAAAGGGCAGAGGGAAGAAGGGGAACTTCAAGAAGAATAGCAAGCAAGTGGCTGCTCCAGTGAAGAAGCCCAAGTCTGGTCCTAAGCCTGAGACTAAGTGTTTCTACTGCAAAGGGACTGGTCACTGGAAGCGGAACTACCCCAAGTGATTGGCAGATAAGAAGGATGGCAAAGTGAACATAAGTATATTTGATATACATGTTATTGATGTGTACTTTACTAGTGTTTATAGCAACCCCTCAGTATTTGATACTAGTTCAGTTGTTAAGATTAGTAACTCGAAACAGGAGTTGCAGAATAAATAGAGACTAGTTAAGGGTGAAGTGACGATGTGTGTTGGAAGTGGTTCCAAGATTGATATGATCATCATCGCACACTCCCTATACTTTCGGGATTAGTGTTGAACCTGAATAAGTGTTATTTGGTGTTTTCGTTAAGCATGAATATGATTTGATCATGTTTATTGTAATACGGTTATTCATTTAAGTAAGAGAATAAATTGTTGTTCTGTTTACATGAATAAAACCTTATATGGTTACACACCCAATGAAAATAGTTCATTGGATCTCGATCATAGTGATACACATAATCATAATATTGAAACCAAAAGATGCAAAGTTAATAATGATAGTGCAACTTGTTTGTAGCACTGCCGTTTAGGTCATATTGGTGTAAAGCGCATGAAGAAACTCCATGCTGATGGGATTTTGGAATCACTTGATTATGAATCACTTGATGCTTGCGAACCATGCCTCATGGGCAAGATGACTAAGACTCCGTTCTCCGGAGCAAGCAACTGACTTATTGGAAATAATACATATTGATGTATGCGGTCCAATGAGTGTTAAGGCTCACAGCAAGTATCATTATTTTCTGAACTTCACAGATGATTTGAGCAGATATGGGTATATCTACTTGATGAAACATAAGTTTGAAACATTTGAAAAGTTCAAAGAATTTCAGAGTGAAGTGGAAAATCATTGTGACAAGAAAATAAAAGTTTCTACGATATGATCGCAGAGGTAAAATATTTGAGTTACGATTTTGGTCTTCAATTAAAACAATGTGAAATAGTTTCACTACTCACGCCACCTGGAACACCATAGTGTAATGGTGTGTCCGAACGTCATAACCGTACTTTATTAGATATAGTGCGATCTATGATGTCTCTTACCGATCTACCACTATCGTTTTGGGGTTATGCATTAGAGACAGTTGCATTCACGTTAAATAGGGCACCATCTAAGTCCGTTGAGACGACACAATCTGAACTGTGGTTTGGCAAGAAACCAAAGTTGTCGTTTCTTAAAGTTTGGGGTTGTGATGCTTATATGAAAAAGTTTCATCCTAATAAGCTCAAACCCAAATTAGAGAAATATGTCTTCATAGGATACCAAAAGGAGACTGTTGGGTACACCTTCTATCACAAATCCAAAGGCAAGACTTTTTTTTGCTAAATTCAGAGTTTTTCTAGAGAAGGAGTTTCTCTCGAAAGAAGTGAGTGGGAGGAAAGTAGAACTTGATGAGGTAACCGTACCTGCTCCCTTATTGGAAAGTAGTTCATCACAGAAATTTGTTCCTGTGGCTACTACACCAATTAGTGAGGAAACTAATGATGATGATCATGTAACTTCAGATCAAGTTACTACCAAATCTCGTAGGTAAACCAGAGTGAGATCCGCACCAGAGTGGTACGGTAATCCTGTTCTGGAAGTCATGTTACTAGACCATGACGAACTTGCGAACTATGAGGAAGCGATGAGCAGCCCAGATTTCGTGAAATGGTTTGAGGCCATGAAATCTGAGATATGATCCATGTATGAGAACAAAGTATGGACTTTGGTTGACTTGCCCGATGATCGGCAAGCCATAGAAAATAAATGGATCTTCAAGAGGAAGACGAACGCTGATAGTAGTGTTACTATCTACAAAGCTAGAATTGTCGCAAAAGGTTTTCGACAAGTTCAAGGTGTTGACTACGATGAGATTTTCTCACTCGTATCTATGCTTAAGTCTGTCCGAATCATGTTAGCAATTGCCGCATTTTATGAAATCTGGAAAATGGATAAACAAAACTGCATTCCTTAATGGATTTACTAAAGAAGAGTTGTATACGATGCAACTAGAAGGTTTTGTCGATCCTAAAGGTGTTAACTAAATATGCAAGCTCCAGCGATCCATCTATGGACTGGTGCAAAAATCTCGGAGTTGGAATATACGCTTTGATAAATTGATCAAAGCATATAGTTTTATACAGACTTGCGGTGAAGCCTGTATTTATAAGAAAGTGAGTGGGAGCACTACAACATTCTGATAAGTATATGTGAATGACATATTGTTGATCGGAAATAATGTAGAATTATTCTGCAAAGCATAAAGGAGTGTTTGAAAAGAGTTTTTCAAAGAGAGACCTCGGTGAAGCTGCTTACATATTGAGTATCAAGATCTATAGAGATAGATCAAGACACTTGATAAGTTTTTTCAATGAGTACATACCTTGACAAGATTTTGAAGTAGTTCAAAATGGAACAGTCAAAGAAAAGGTTTCTTGCCTGTGTTACAAGGTGTGAAATTGAGTAAGAATCAAAGCCCGACCACGGCAGAAGATAGAAATAGAATGAAAGTCATTCCCTATGCCTCAGCCATAGGTTCTATAAAGTATGCCATGCTGTGTACCAGATCTATTGTATACCCTACACTGTGTTAAGCAAGGGAGTACAATAGTGATCTAAGAGTAGATCACTGGACATCGGTCAAAATTATCCTTAGTGGAATAAGGAAATATTTCTCAATTATGGAGGTGAAAAAAAAGGTTCGTCGTAAAAAGTTATGTCGATGCAAGTTTTGACACAGATCTGGATGACTCTAAGTCTCGATCTAAATACATATTGAAAGTGGGAGCAATAAGCTAGAGTAGCTCCGTGTAGAGCATTGTTGACATAGAAATTCGCAAAATACTTACGGATCTGAATGTGGCAGACCCGTTGACTAAAATTATCTCACAACAAAACATGATAACACCTTAGTACTCTTTGGGTGTTAATCACATAGCGATGTGAACTAGATTACTGACTCTAGTAAACCCTTTTGGGTGTTGATCACATATCGATGTGAACTATGGGTGTTAATCACATGGTGATGTGAACTATTGCTGTTAAATCACATGGCGATGTGAACTAGATTATTGACTCTAGTGCAAGTGGGAGACTGAAGGAAATATGCCCTAGAGGCAATAATAAAGTTATTATTTATTTCCTTATAATCATGATAAATGTTTATTATTCATGCTAGAATTGTATTAACCGGAAACATAATACATGTGTGAATACATAGACAAACAAAGTGTCACTAGTATGCCTCTACTTGACTAGCTCGTTAATCAAAGATGGTTATGTTTCCTAACCATGAACAATGAGTTGTTATTTGATTAATGGGATCACATCATTAAGAGAATGATCTGATTGACATGACCCATTCCATTAGCTTAGCACCCGATCGTTTAGTATGTTGCTATTGTTTTCTTCATGACTTATACATGTTCCTATAACTATGAGATTATGCAACTCCCGTTTACCGGAGGAACACTTTGGGTACTACCAAACGTCACAAGGTAACTGGTTGATTATAAAGGAGTACTACAGGTGTCTCCAAAGGTACATGTTGGGTTGGCGTATTTCGAGATTAGGTTTTGTCACTCCGATTGTCGGAGAGGTATCTCTGGGCCCTCTCGGTAATGCACATCACTTAAGCCTTGCAAGCATTGCAACTAAATGAGTTAGTTGCGGGATGATGTATTACAGAACGAGTAAAGAGACTTGCCGGCAACGAGATTGAACTAGGTATTGGAATACCGACGATCGAATCTTGGGCAAGTAACATACCGATGACAAAGGGAACGACGTATGTTGTTATGCGGTCTGACCGATAAAGATCTTCGTAGAATATGTAGGAGCCAATATGGGCATCCAGGTCCCGCTATTGGTTATTGACCAGAGACGTGTCTCGGTCATGTCTACATTGTTCTCGAACCCATAGGGTCCGCACGCTTAAGGTTACGATGACATTTATATTATGAGTTTATACATTTTGATGTATCGAAGTTTGTTCGGAGTCCCGGATGTGATCACGGACATGACGAGGAGTCTCGAAATGGTCGAGACATAAAGATTAATATATTGGAAGCCTATGTTTGGATATCGGAAGTGTTCCGGGTGAAATCGGGATTTTACCAGAGTACCGGGAGGTTACCGGAACCCCCCGGGAGCTATATGGGCCATGATGGGCCTTAGTGGAAAAGAGAAGAGGCAGCCCCTCATGGGCCGCGCGCCCCTCCCCTCCCTTGGTCCGAATAGGACAAGGAGAGGGGGACGGCCCCTCTCTCTCTTTTCCCCCCTCCGCGAATCCTATTCCAACTAGGATTGGGGGGGGGGGATCCTGCTCCCAGAGGGAGTAGGACTCTCCTGGCGCACCCTCCTTGGCTGGCCAGCCTCCCCCCTTTTAGTCCTCTATATACGGAGGCAGGGGCACCCCAGAAACACACAAGTTGATCCACGTGATCTTTTCCTTAGCCGTGTGCGGCGCCCCAGCCACCATAGTCCTCGATAATATTGTAGCGGAGCTTAGGCGAAGCCCTGCTGCTGTAGTACATCAAGATCGTCACCACGCCATCATGCTGACGGAACTCTTCCCCGACACTTTGCTGGATCGGAGTCCGGGGATCGTCATCGAGCTGAACGTGTGCTAGAACTCGGAGGTGCCGTAGTTTCGGTGCTTGATCGGTCGGATCATGAAGACGTACGAATACATCTACCAAACGCTTCCGTTGTCGATCTACTAGGTATGTAGATCACACTCCCCCCTCTCGTTGCTATGCATCACATGATCTTGCGTGTGCGTAGGAATTTTTTTGAAATTACTATGTTCCCCAACACGCCCCCCACCCTCGTGGGCCCCTCGCAGCTCCACCGACCTACTTCTTTCGCCTATATATACTCATATACCAAGAAAACATCCAGGAGCACCATGAGACCCTATTTTCACTGCCACAACCTTCTGTACCCAAGAGATCCCATCCTGAGGCCTTTTCCGGAGCTGCGCCGGAGGGGAAATCGTTGACGGAGGGCTTCTACATCAACACCATAGCCTCTCCGATGATGTGTGAGTAGTTTACCACAAACCTTTGGGTCCATAGTTATTAGCTAGATGGCTTCTTCTCTCTCTTTGGATCTCAATGCAAAGTTCTCCTCGATTCTCTTGGAGATCTATTCAATGTAATTCTTTTTGCGGTGTGTTTGTCGAGATCCGATGAATTGTGGGTTTATGATCAAGATTATCTATGAACAATATTTGGTTCTTCTCTGAATTCTTATATGCATGATTTAAATATCTTTGCAAGTCTCTTTGAATTATCAGTTTGGTTTGGCCTACTAGATTTATCTTACTTGCAATGGGAGAAGTGCTTAGCTTTGGGTTCAATCTTGTGGTGTCCTTTCCCAGTGACAGCAGGAGCAGCAAGGCACGTATTGTATTGTTGCCATCGAGGATAAAAAGATGGGGTTTATATCGTATTGCTTGAGTTTATCCCTCTACATCATGTCATCTTGCCTAATGCGTTAATCTGTTCTTATGAACTTAATACTCTAGATGCATGCTAGATAGCGGTCGATGTGTGGAGTAATAGTAGTAGATGCAGAATCGTTTCGGTCTACTTGACACGGACGTGATGCCTATGTTCATGATCATGCCTAAATAACATCACAACTATGCGCTTTTCTATCAATTGCTTGGAAGTAATTTGTTCACCCACCGTAATATATGCTATCTTGAGAGAAGCCACTAGTGAAACCTATGGCCCCCGGGTCTACTTTACATCATATTAGTTTCCCGTCAACTAGCCATTTCCATCGCCGTTTATTTTGCAATCTTTACTTTTCAATCTATACAACAAAAATACCAAAAATATTTATCTTATTATTTTTATCAGATCTCACTTTTGCAAGCGGCCGTGAAAGGATTGACAACCCCTTTATCGCGTTGGTTGCAAGGTTCTTGATTGTTTGTGCAGGTACGAGGGACTTGCGTGTAGTCTCCTACTGGATTGATACCTTGGTTCTCAAAAACCGAGGGAAATACTTACGCTACTTTGCTGCATCACAGTTTCCTCTTTAAGGGAAAACCAACGCATGCTCAAGAGGTAGCAAGAAGGATTTCAGGCGCCGTTGCCGGGGAGATCTACGCACAAGTCAAGACATACCAAGTACCCATCACAAACTCTTATCCCTCGCATTACATTATTTGCCATTTGCCTCTCGTTTTGCTCTCCCCCAGCCGTTTTATTCGCCCTCTTTTTCCGTTCGTCTCTTTTTGTTTACCTTTTGTGTGCTCATTCTTTGTGCGAGTTGCTGACATTATGTCTGAAACTGGGGAGGTTATCATTGATAAGGATAGTGGTAATAACATGGAAAACTTTGATGCTTTTGTTGATCCTCATGAAGATCCTACTATTTTACACACTAAAAAGTTTCGGATTGGTAGTGGTAATATTATTGGAAAAGGAGTTATTCAAGATTTCTTTACGTGTGCCGGTGCTTTGCCCACTATGGGAGGGTCAATTCTTCATAGAACTAGCAGTCTTGCAGATGCTATATCTTTGCTCATAATTGAACTTGAAAGACAATTTATCCATATGCATCCTTCCATTCAGAGGTTTTTTCTAGAATTTTCTAATATTGAGCATTCTTCTGTTAAGCGAGTAGCTGCCATCTTTTTAGCTCATGAGTTCAGATTTATAATAAAAGAGGCAACTAAAATTTTTGCGCATTATAGGGTGGATGCCGGACGTCCTCCCATAGAAGCAATCCTTTTTTATCAAGAGGACATAATGCTCTTACGATCTTTAGATCATGTTGCTTTTAACGAAAACCTTAGAAAAAAGGTTCCTACCGATGTTCTTGTTGACAGGATCTCTGAACTTAATAATAATTTTGCTATCCAGAACGATGGGTTAGGTTTTTCCCTTGAACAAAGGCTCGTGACTTTTTTTCAAAAGAATGCTTATAATGATGAATTGGTTGTGCAATATGAGGGGCCAAAGGAGGAACCAACACCTCCCAAGCTTGATCTTGGGGACTTTTGTCCCATTAAATTTAGCCATTTTGATTACTTTTGCTTGCCACAAAGAAAGCTTGCTGCTGAACGTAGGGAGTATGAGATGAGTTTTCGCGATTTACCTTATCATTATCATGGCAATACCTAGATCTATTCTTGCTTTCATGCCTATCTAGGAGCGTTAAACAATAGCGCTTATTGGGAGGCAACCCAATTTTATTTTGTTTCTGTTTTAGTAATAAATAACTCATATAACTTCTGTTTAGATGTGGTTTTATGTTTTTAATTAGTGTTTGTGCCAAGTAGAACCTTTGGGAAGACTTAGGGAAAGTCTTTGCGATTTTGCTGTAAAAAACAAAAACTTTAGTGCTCACGAGAGTAGCTGCCATTTTCTACTGGAGAGTGCTATTGGGTTGATTCTTTTTGCAGATGATTAATAGACAAATTCCTTATGTCCACCAATTTATTTAAGAATTTTTGGGGTTACATAAGTATCCGTTTGATACATATTTCTACATACTGTTCTGTTTTTGACAGATTCTGTTTTTCGTGTGTTGTTTGCTTATTTTGGTGAGTCTATGGCTAGTATCGGGGGGTATGAACCATAGATAAGTTGGATTACAGTAGGTTTAACATCAATATAACTAAAGAATGAGTTCATTACAGTACATTGAAGTAGTGGTTTGTTTTCTTATACTAACGGAGCTCATGAGATTATCTGTTGAGTTTTCTGTTGTGAAGTTTTCAAGTTTTGGGTAAAGATTTGATGGATTTTGGAATAAGGAGTGACAAGAGCCTAAGATGGGGGATGCCCATGGAAACCCAAGGTAAAATTCAAGTACAACCAAAAGCCTAAGCTTGAGGATGCCCCGGAGGGCATCCCCTCTTTCGTCTTTGTCCATCGGTAACTTTACTTGAGGCTATATTTTTATTCACCACATGATATGTGTTTTGCTTGGAGCGTCTTGTATGATTTGAGTCTTTACTTTTTAGTTTACCACAATCATCCTTGCTGTACACACCTTTTGGAGAGACACACATGAATCGGAATTTATTAGAATATTCTATGTGCTTCACTTATATCTTTTGAGCTAGATAATTTTGCTCTAGTGCTTCACTTATATCTTTTTTGAGCACGGTGGTGGTTTATTTTATAAAAATTATTGATCTCTCGTGCTTCACTTATATCATTTTGAGAGTCTTTTAGAACAGCTTGGTAATTTTCTTTGGCTATAAAATTAGTCCTAATATGATAGATATCCAAGATGGGTATAATAAAAACTTCCATAAAAAGTGCATTCAATACTACGAGAAGTTTGATACTTGATAATTGTTTTGCGATATGAAAATGGTAATATTAGAGTCATGCTAGTTGAGTAGTTGTGAATTTGAGAAATAATTGTGTCGATGTTTGCAAGTCCCGTAGCATGCACGTATGGTGACTGTTGTGTGACAAATTTGAAACATAAGGTGTTCTTTGATTTCCATCCTTATAAGTGGCGGTCGGGGACGAGCGATGGTCTTTTCCTACCAATCTACCCCCCTAGGAGCATGCGTGTAATGCTTGGTTTTTGATGACTTGTAGATTTTTGCAATAAGTATGTGAGTTATTTATGACTAATGTTGAGTCAATGGATTATACGCACTCTCACCTTTCCATCATTGCTAGCCTCTTCGATACCTTGCATTGCCCTTTCTCACCTTGAGAGTTGGTGCAAACTTCGCCGGTGCATCCAACCCCCGTGATATGATATGCTCTATCACACATAAACCTCCTTATATCTTCCTCAAAACAGCCACCATACCTACATATTATGGCATTTCCATAGACACTCCGAGATATATTGCCATGCAACTTTCCATCGTTTCATTTATTATGACACGCTTCATCATTGTCATATTGCCTTGCATAATCATGTAGTTGACATCATATTTGTGGCAAAGCCATCATGCATAATTTATCATACATGCCACTCTTGATTCATTTTCCATCCCGGTACACCGCCAGAGGCACTCATATAGAGTCATATTTTGTTCTAGTATCGAGTTGTAAATAAATAGAAGTGTGATGATCATCATTAATAGAGCATTGTCCCCAAAAAATAAAAATAAAAAAGGGAGAAAAAAAAAAAAAGAGAAAATAAATAAAAGGGACAATGCTACTATCCTTTTTCCACACTTGTGCTTCAAAGTAGCACCATAATCTTCATGATAGAGAGTCTCTTGATGACGGGAAAATGGCGGGCGTGAGACATGCGTCCACGTCATTGATACAGAATGAAATTTAAATGTGTAGATGCATACAATAAAAATAGGATCAAACATTGCAGGTACTTTATTTCCAGAACTCTTACATTTACATAAAAATTTCATGCTTTCATGCAAGTACTTCTCCATAATTTCATGCTTTCATGCAAGTACTTCTGCATAATTTCATATTTGATATGTTGGAGTATATATTTTCCTAACATGCAACAAATTTATTTGTGTTCAACCTCATTTATATGATGGTGCAGAATGAAGGTTGGTTTTGGCTAGGCTTAGTTTTATCCTACGTTTGGCACATAGGATATGGGTATGTTTTTCTTTGGGAATTTTATATGACATCTTTGGTTTTGGTGGCATGGATACATGTGACATGCCAATTTTAATAAGTTTTGCATCATCACATTACTACTATCACCGCGCGACACTGACATGGTGCCCGTGTGTAGCGTAATGGACTGAAGCTTTCTGACACAATTTTGATGCTTTTTATAGTGCATATGATATGTGCCATATTTTGTTGACTTTGACTTCACACGGTATCAAAACTAACCACGCGGTGCAATGATATGACACACACGTATAGCTTGACCCGAATGGAGTTTGTTTATGATATTTTTTATTTGTTTAAAGCCTATGTGGGCTACATGAAATATGCCTTAGCATGTATTTTGCATGAAGTTTGTATGCATATGTGGATGTGGAGTGAACTTATTTTTATTAAGTTCTGATTTACCTGTATTACTACTAACACCGCGTGACACTAAGATAATGCCCACGTGCAGCATAACCAGGCAAAGGTTTGTGGAGCAATTATGATGTTGCATGAGTCATTTTTCATTTATCATTTTCGCTTATGTTTGTACCTTACATGGTATTAGTACTAACTCCACATAGTGTCACATTATTAACGCTCGTGTGTAGCATAACCCAAGTAAAGTGAGTTTGTGATATCCATTTATGACGATGCTAATAGTTTAGGCTCTTATAGCATTGGAGCATTTCATGACATGTTTTATTTGAGTTTGGACCAAATATGTGGACTGAATACTTTGTTTAATTTTCTCTTACTTGTATTACTACTAACACCGTGTAGCATTATGATAATGCCCACGTGTAGCGCAACCAAGTAAGATTGGTTTTTTATGATGCAACATGTTTTATCATTCATCTTGCATGATTTGGTTTCTAGGTGTGTATCGTGAACACATTTTTAATTAAGTCTTGCCCTGATCGTATTACTACTAACACCGCGTGGCTTTAAGATAATGCCCACATGCAGCGTAAATAAGTGAGGGAATATATTTTTATGCTCTTGTTTGTATTGCAACTAGCGTGACACATAATGCCTGTGACGCAACCAAACAAGAGATTATCATGAGTCCAGTTTAGTGCCTTCGTAATTTCATTCCAACTTAGTCATATCCATTTTTTTTATGATGACCAAATTAAGTCATTTTTTATGAGGTTTTCGCACCTATGACACTCTCTTGATTTGTATCCATGGATAGAGACCAAACCAATGAACGAGGCGTTCATCTTGGCTTGTATCGCTAAAGGGACCGAACCAAGATGGAGATCAATAGGACGAAGCGCACGCAACATTTAAAGGAATCGTGCTTACAAGAACCATGCATACTCCTTGACTCGTACCGCGATGGCGGAGCCGAAGGCGAAAGTTTGGGATCATGCTCCTTGGTTTGTACCGCGATGTCCGAACCAAGGACAAAATTTTGGGAAGGATGCAGCATACTCTTTAGTCTGTACCAAAATGGCCAGACCAAAGACAAAATTTTGAGATAGATTAAACAATGCACCTTAGTCTGTATCGCGATGACCAGACTATGGACAAGAATTTTGTTTGAGAGATGAAACATGCTCCTTGATTTGTACCATGATGGCCGAAGCGAGGGCTAGAAATTTAGAAGAAAAAGGAGAAGAAAGCTCCCTGGCCTGTACAACAATGGCCGGACCAAGGGCAATAATTTTGGGAGAGGAGGAAGAAGAAAGTTCCCTGGTCCGTACAATAATGGCCAAACCAGGGGCTAGAAGAGAGCCATGAGTCTCACCTTCAAACCAACAGGACGCAGCATGCCTGCCTCTTTCTCTTCTTTTCTTTGTGAGTTTGTATGTGTATGCGATTTTTCGCAGAGGAAAGAAATGAACTGGAGGCCGACCCTGAAGCAGCCAAGTAATCTAGTATTTATAGGGATGGGCTGAGAGTAGAAGGAGGCTCTCGCCAGCCAACGTACGAGTGCCCACGTCCTGATCGTGGAATCATGGGGATAGTGGGAGCGGGGTTGGTCTCTTTCCTTTTCTCATATTTCTTTACTGGCAACTTGTTTTTCGTTAGCTCATGTGGGCTTAGACTATTTTAATTCATTGTGTGGGCCTTGTAGTACTATTCGCATGAATGCACTGCAGCCTTGTGAGAAACACGTCCATGCATGTGTGGCCGTATTTTTTGGACTAAGCACAATTAGCTATTAAATAGCTCATTAAGGCCTCGAGTCGGGGTGTGCATGTCAATTTATATTTTAATGCAAATCAAGGTCTAGCGTCATATGGATTGTCAGATGAATATTTGATCAAGTACACGATGCGTATATTTCATTAGCATGATTTTTTTGCATCGTTTCAATATTTTATTTTGTCGATGGAACAAAACCGAACATTTATCATATAGCCAACATTTTGGCGATCTTAGCGTTCCTCACGGCAATTTTATGTTTGTATTTTCGCCGTCGGTGTCGGCGGCCTGCGTGCGAGCTATGTCCTTTATATTATTTTTCTCATGACAAAATTTGACGAGTTTCGCCGTATTTCCCAATCGTCGGTCTAATATGTGGGTTACCGATATTCATAAATATATCATATCCTATTTTGTCAGTCCTTATTTTGAATGATCAATTATATATTTTAAAATTGATTCTTTTAATTATAAAAGGGATTTTCCCGTTTTACATCTATATTTTATGCAGTTTATAAATTTATTTTATCTTGGTCAAAATCCATGTCAACAGATGCCCCTCGAGGTCTGGGTTCAAAAAGAATTTTAATTTTAACTCAGGCCCAGAGGTCGAAACTTGGCTATGGAATTATTTTTTAAAGCACTTTCCATGAGTATATGGGCTTATGATTTTTTTAGTCGATTGTATATCAACTACGTGTGGATATGTAACTCTTTCTTTTTAACCCCATACGGTGCTAACCAACTCTGCAATCGTGCAAGCTAGGAATCAGGATACGGAGGCTAGCTTCCCCACAATCTCCGGCCTCTATCCGGTTGTTTCCTCTAACCTTTTCTTGAAACAGCCGGCTTGCTTCTTCTCTTTCCTTGGAACAACTAGGAGACGTCGGAGACTAGGTCTGATTCCGGCCGGCCGGCCATAATCTCAGGTGCATTAACTTTCTGTTTTTCTTGGGTTTTTTTACGTCTAGACTTGTTGGACTGATTAGCCCATCGTTCCCTTTGTGCTAGATTTTCCTACTCCCTCCTGAGATGCACTTCCATGTTGGCAAGTGTTGACTCCCCCCATTGGGTATGGCTCTTTCCATTAGATCCTTATTAAGCAGTGATTTGCACTTTAATATAATGGCTGTTGCTTGAACCTCTATCCATCCTGTAGGTGTAGGGAGCCAGGAAAACTACGTCACGGCGTGGGTCAAATCTTGTTTAGGTAAGACCATCCATGCCCTTTTCCTCTCACTAGTGCAGAACCGGGCAATAGCACCAGTTTGTAAGGCCCTTTAGTGTCGGTTCGGTAACCGGCACTAAAGTGTGGGCACTAAAGGCCCCCCCTTTAGTACCGGTTCAGCACGAACCGGTGCTAAAGGGCAACCACGTGGCACGATCCAGCTCCGTGGGCGCGTATGACTTTAGTACCGGTTGGTAACACCAACCGATACTAAATGTTTGGGTGTGTTTTGGTTTTATTTTTTATTTTTACTTTAATTTTATGTTTTCAATTTAATTTAGTGATTGTTTTACATTATAATGAGTTGTTAAATCATTAGATGAATGTAGCGCGGATTAGTTTGACTGGATGCATGTGGATCCTAGCTAAGTCATCAAGTATATGTCATATTCATATTATATATACTTGATCACCTAATTAAGTGATCGAGGTAATATGGATATGGCATATACTTGATCACTTAGCTAGAATCCATCCAGTTGAAACTAATCTGCGGTTTCTTTCATAAATGATATAATAACTCATCATCATCATCATCATCATATTAATATAAAAACTCTTGCATCATATATATCATCACCAACAACAGTTTTCATAGCTAGCTAAAAATCATCATATAATAGTCATCTCATTACCGCTATCTAATCACCACCAACACTAGCTTAAAGAAGAAACATTCACTTGTACCAGAAGCAAAGATATCATCGAGTTCAACATGGTAATGATATTATAAGCATTCATAACACCACAAAAACAAAATCACTCTTTGAGATTAAGTTCAGGACGAAGAACACGGACATGAGAGGACAAGTACTAAGAGCATGAACTAGCTAATTAATCACTCCTGCTGCTCTCTCTCAGGTAAAATAGCATAGAACATATATAGCTTTCCTGATTCATCATATTGGAGCATGCAGATGAACCTGTCTCCTAATCGTGGGTTGCGCTTCTGACTGCTGCCCCCTAGTACTTCTCTGCGATCGTTCACAATTTTGCTCCAGTCTTTTACTATTAAGCATTCCTCGCTATTAGAAATTCTGAATGCACTAAAGTGCATTGTAGGATATCTTGGTCGTAAGCTAACAATATTCATGGTACATTTAGTCTCGATCCAATCAGGCACAACATTCATCGGGAGTCCCTGTTGAAGAATATTGTATAGTAACATACTTAGCAATGAAGTTTAGCTTAAAAAATAATGTATGCAAAAGATGCACTGAGGAGAAATAGTAGAAATCGTACCATCTTTCCTAAATATATATGACCGTAGTTCAGTACGAACACTATTGGTGCACGTTTTGAGTACTAACATTTCTAAGTGCAGGAAAAAAATTTGTCTTGACAGCATCAAGATCCTCAAGCCATGAAACATAATGACTTGTCTCCTCGCAGTTTAATTCAGCCCCGGGACAATGGACGGTCCTGTCTACCAAGCGCCGGACATGTTTGCTTGATTGGAAATAAGCTGTCAATATAAATTGAGATCTTTTAATTCAACTGGTTCAAATAATCTCATATCAAAGACATAAATATGGTTGAGAAACTCACATAATGGTAGAATTGGAGGCGTCTGCACATCGACCCAGATGTCTCTATTACCTTCAATATCATCTTCCGGACGAATATCAAAGGTGATAACCATATCAGGCTCAAATGCATAAGCCTTGCATAGTGCTTGCCAAGTTTTGCATTCAAAATAGGTGTATGTGTCTGCATTGTATAATTTGATGTTGAAGGTATAGCCATGCTCGGTCTTCAAGTAAACTCTTTTTACCTCCATAGTTTCGTTAGGACTGAAACCTATCTTATCCAAGACAAAAATTCTTGCATGGCAGGGGATACGCTAGTAGAATAGTGAAAAATTAAAATTAAAAGTTGAAGCAAATGAAGCATAAGTCATGCTTAATTACGAAAAAAGACTTGTCGTTGTGACTTACTGTATCCACTTCGAAGTTCTCATCCAGCTAGTTGAAGCAAATTAAAAGCTGAAGCGTCTATCATCAACTAGAAAATTTTTGCCGCACAGGCCGCGCTGATCTTCGCAGTATTCGCACATAATGAAATCGTGTTCGTCGTCAGACGACATTCCTATGTTCATAGGTGAAACATTAAACATTTATTACTTCTATTAATTCAACTAATTTTGTTAATTCAACTAGTTCAACTAATTAATTCAACTAATTCAACTAAGCACTTACGAAAAATATACCTAAATAAAGTAGCTCAACTAATTCAACTAACTAGTTCAATTAATTAATTCAACTAATTCAACTAAACTAGTTCTATTAATTTTCTTACTAAAAATAAGGTAGCTAGTTCTATATAATAAAATGTTAATTAGATAATCAAATCTCATATAACTAAATTAAATATATATCTAACATATAATTTATATCTAATTCATCTAACATTTGACATTAATATCTAACATATGTTCATATATAGGTGAAACATATGTTCTTGCTAAAATAAAGTAGGTAGTTCTATATAGTAATATTTTGATTAGA
>NC_041392.1:655855819-655856425 GCF_002162155.2 Triticum dicoccoides
GCTATATATAGTAATATTTTAATTAGATCATCAAATCTCATATACCTAAATTTTCTTACTAAAAATAAACCAGTACTAATTCAACTAGCTAGTTCAACTAAGCATTTATTAAAAATAAGCTAGTTATATTAATTCAACTAGTTCAAATAATCTTATATACCTAAATTTTCTTACTAAAAATAAACTTGTTCTATTAATTTTCATACTAAAAATAAGCTAGTTATATTAATTAAACTAGTTCAAATCTCATATATATACCTAATTAATATCTAGTTAATTCATCTAAAATTGACATTAATATTTAACATCTTTTCCATATAATTCATCTAACATTAACATTCTAACATTCTTATCTACGTAATTTATCTAACATTAATCTAAACAACAGAAAACAGAAAATAAGTAAAAACAATATGTGTGTGTGTGTGTGTGTGTGTGTCTGTGTGTGTGTATGAGCGGGGGGTGGCGACGTACGGGCGGCAGCGTGAGACGACGATGCGACGGGGATAGTGCGACGACGAGCGGCGGGGCGGGGGCGACGGTGCGAACGAGACGACGACGTAGTACGGGGCAGCGGCGACGGGCGGCGGGGGCGATGGCGGTGAC
>NC_041392.1:655856572-655859080 GCF_002162155.2 Triticum dicoccoides
TGACGGCGACGACGGGTGGCGGGGGCGACGGCGGTGACGGCGACGATGGGCGGCGGGGGCGGCGAGGGTGGCGGGGCCTGCGAGGGCGGCGCGCGATGGGCGATGGTGCGACGACGACGGCGATGTCGCGCGAAGAAATTGGAGAAGAAGTGGTGGTCGATGAAACTGAATTTTTCGTAAGTGCCATACATATAGGAGGGGCCTTTAGTACCGGTTGGAGCCACCAACCGGTACTAAAGGCCAATTTTCGCCAGGCCAAGGGGCGGGAAACGGCCACGAATCGGTACTAAAGGCCCAATCATTAGTACCGGTTGGAGCCATCAACCGGTACTAATGGTTGTGCGCTGCCACCGGTGGTGCACAATGTTTAGTCCCACCTCGCCGAGCGAAGGGCAGCCACACTGGTTTATAAACCCAGCCGCGGCTGCTCCTTCGAACTTCTCTATATAGCAGGCTTCTGGGCCTAACTATGGCGCGCTGCCCTGTGGGCCTGCTGGTCCTTCTGGGCCTGCATTTGCACACCCTAGGTCTGGCAGGCCCACTGGGCAGCGCCCCAACAAATTTTTTATATAGTTTTTCTTTTCTGCATTATTTATTTTCTTCTATTTATTTTTGAATAATTTTTTATATAGTTTTTTCCTTTTCTGCATTATTTATTTTCTTCTATTTATTTTTGAGTAATTTTTATATAGTTTTTTTCTTCCGAAACCCATGTTAACAGATGAGTTCTCGTCCGAAACCCTGATACTCCGAAAGAGATTGTCCAGTTTGTACATGAAGTGCGTCCAGTTTTTGCCGTGACCCTCTCTACTCTTTCGCACATGCTATGCGGGTGAAATGATGATACCATGCCAAGTTTCAACATTTTCACAGTTCATGTTGTAGTGATTTTCAATTTCACGGTTATTTAGTTCTCTAAACAATTAGGTAAATGACTGAAAAACAACGAATGATGTCATAACATATTGAAAATTGATGACGTCGCTTTGAATGCTGCATACTGAACACAAAAGAAGTCCGGAGTTCACATAAGTTTAAAAAACATTGAAGTGCCCGTGTAACAGATGAGTTCTCGTCCGAAACCCTGATACTCCGAAAGAGATTGTCCAGTTTGTACACGAAGTGCGTCCAGTTTTTGCCGTGACCCTCTCTAATCTTTAGCACATGCTATGCGGGTGAAATGATGATACCATGCCAAGTTTCAACATTTTCACAGTTCATTTTGTAGTGATTTTCAATTTCACGGTCATTTAGCTCTCTAAACAATTAGGTAAATGACTGAAAAACAACAAATGATGTCAGAACATGTTGGAAATTGTTGACGTTGCTTTGAATGCTGCATACTGAACACAAAAGAAGTTCGGAGTTCAAATAAGTTTAAAAAACATTGAAGTGCCCGTGTAACAGATGAGTTCTCGTCCGAAATCCTGATACTCCGAAAGAGATTGTCTAGTTTGTACACGAAGTGCGTCCAGTTTTTGCCGTGACCCTCTTTACTCTTTCGCACATGCTATGCGGGTGAAATGATGATACCATGCTAAATTTCAATATTTTCACAGTTCATTTTGTAGTGATTTTCAATTTCACGGTCATTTAGCTCTTTAAACAATTCGGTAAATGACTGAAAAACAGCAAATGATGTCAGAACATGTTGGAAATTGATGACGTCGCTTTGAATGCTGCATACTGAACAAAAGAAGTCCGGAGTTCAAATAAGTTATTAAAAATAAAAAAGGTGCAATGCTGGTTAATTTGCTTCAAGCCTTTGGAAATAGTGTAGACTGCACTGCACATAGCTCAGTGCAATCTATGCTATTCCGAAAGGCTTGAAGCTAATCAACGTGCAGGTGAGCATTGCGCCTCTTCGTCATTGTCTCTGCACTCACTGCTTATAAACCGCTCATACTGCCTCTCTCTTGGCGAGGTGGGACTAAAAATCAGCTTACTAAGAAACTCTAGTATCAGTTCATGCCATGAACCGGTACTAAAGGTCTTCGTGGGGGCCCCAGCCTGACCACAGCCGCACTGACCTCATTAGTACCGGTTTGTGGCATGAACCGGTACTAAAGGTTGCCCACGAACCGGTACTAATGATGCCCGCCCACCTAGCCGTTGAAACCGGCACTAATGGTTACATTAGTGCCGGCTCAAATTCAAACCTGTACTAATATGCTTCATATTTGACCCTTTTTCTACTAGTGTTTATATATGCGCCAGTATCATAGATTAGATGAACATAGTCTGTAGATGTATCGATGCACGTACTGTACCTTTTGGCCATTAACAACCGTGCCTCTTGTCCTATGAGTGTGCAAAAAATTTAATCTCACAATGACGTGCCGACAAGCTATATACGAACTTCATCGACGTACAGTTTTTAAGATCAATTTTGTTTTACCTATTAGATGCTCACTTTTAAGACACAGACTTACATCTTTCTCACGGTTGGCGTGCTGGGAAGCCTATATATGGGTTTGGTCCGTTATTCCACCATGAGATTATTTTTGT
>NC_041392.1:655859793-655908823 GCF_002162155.2 Triticum dicoccoides
GACTCGATCACCGTCGGCGTTCCAGCAAGCCTATATATGGGCCTGGTCCGTAGTTCGACGGTGATTTTTTTATTTGCCATATATGTATGAGTTTGATGACTCGATCACCGTCGGTGTTCCGGCAAGCCTATATATGTGCTTGGTCCGTCGTTCGACGGTGATTTTTTTATTTGCCATATATGTATGAGTCTGATGACTCGATCACCGTCGGCGTTCCGGCAAGCCTATATATAGGCTTGGTCCGTCGTTCGACGGTAATGTTATTGTTTTTTTGGGGATGAGGAATATTTTCAATCACGCACACCTGTTTCGTGTTTCTCATATTCCCTTTTTTATGCATCAAATTCAAATATTGAAATGTTTTTTATTGTAGATACTATCTCTCGTTGCAGACTGCGTACCTCGGGATCATCTCTTCCACCTTGGTATAATATTCAATCTTGCATTTTCATGTACTATTTTTAACTTCCTGTAATTTCATACGTATACCGACATGCATATTTTCCTTGCATATAGATGGAGGAAGCCACGACACCATCTTCGTCTGAATCATGTAGAATGCCTTTATCATAGTTGGCCAAAAAACACCTATTTGAACCTGATACTAGTGAGCTAGCCAATCCAGTGATTACGAAGTTAGGCGTACCACACGGTCATCCTGAGCTTGGACCACGTGGATGGACGGCAGGGCCATTTTTCCCAGCTTGTTGTTATCAACCTCCCGCACCTGGGCCCAGACTTGATGAAGCTTCAACCCTTGGGACACATATGATATCCAAAGGTTTAGGCTGGGAGAATCATGAGGTTGAATACGCTCCAATGCCTCTTGGGTATCTTGAATGGGGTACTAATGTCTTGAAGAAATATCATACCCATCTGAAGGGGAGTGAGGAAGGTGTTGATTACGTCTATGGAGCCATTTATTGTTCTTTAGGCGACTATTCTGTCTCCCCTTCTCTTTTAAGGTCTTTATTGGAGAGATGGGATCCCAACACCAACACGTTTTTGTTCTCGTCTGGCGAGCGTATAGTCACACTTCTTGATATGCATCAGATCGCGGGGTTGCCCCTTGATGGTGAACCTTATGAAGAATATGTCCCCCTAGCTGATGAGTTGGATCCTTCGACTCTTTTGTACCCCAACTTCCTGCCTCGGCTCCTAGAAATTTGGACCAAGCTTGCTGTGGGTGGCAAAGTAGGTTTCAAGGAATGGTGTGACTTCTTTCACAATAGTGGAGTAAACTCCTTTGCTACCAAGAGCTTAGAAGACCAGCGCGTGTACACTGCGGCTTTTCTTGCCATATGTCTTTGCCGCTATGTCGTTGTTGGTGGTGGGCCATATATTCGCCCTGGGGCATTAGTGATGGCGGCATGGATTTCCCTAGGACGACGTATCTCTTTGGGCCCACCTGCTCTTTGCTCCCTTTATTACTCACTTCGGCGAATTTGTACTCATCCAATTGGCCCCTCATTCATACACAGGATTTGGCCGTTCCACTACCTTGCTGGATGGATGGGCGTGTACCTCAAGAAACCCTATGGAAACACAACAAAAACGCCAAATTTCCCGAGCTCCAGAATTTTGGCGGTACAACCTAATATGGTGAACACCATGTTTAAGACGCCACATCATTTTACACCTAAAGAGGCACATGCTTTCCTCGATGACTCTAAGAATATTGTTTGGAACCCCTATTCTCTCACTATGGAAGGTGTGTTCAAACCCAAGAGGGCTTTCTTAATTTCTATTCGTCGAGGCATGCTGCCGTGGAGGCGTGGTACTATCACCGCCGATGTGTGTATAGCTGAACCATATCACCCAGATCGAGTGGCACGACAGTTTCGTCTTGACCAAGTTGTGCCCTTTTCTCCTCTAGCGAGCCTGTATACTCAAGACGAAATTGGAATTGCCTATGCTTTTTGGTCACACCTATTATCCTTTGCTCCTGAAGAATTCCACTATTTTCCTGACGATGATCGAGTTGGAAACTCCTCTGTAGCATGGGCTAATTGGTGGAAAAAATTTCTAAAGCCTTTCGCCGACATTCTGGGCCAACTTTGCAATGGCAACATGACTGGGAAGACCCCTTATGATGTAAGGATAAAAAATAAGCGTGCACTACAACACAATATCAAGCCTCGCCCATTGTCTGATAAAGATTTTATGGCGGTGAGGAGAGTATCTATGGAGCACCGTGACCAACATGTTCAGTCCCTTGAGAAGGCAGAAATGCCTATTACAGATCAATGGAGACTGGTCCTCTATAATTATTTAAATGATGTTGTTGCTGCTCAACCAGTGAAGTCTAAAGAGGTGAGCTCAAGCACATGTGTGTCCATATTTCATTATGTCTCACGTACTATTTAGTACTAACTTGAGTTCTCTTTTTTTTGGTTTTTTTACAGCTACGGCGAGGTAATGTACTGAAACAGAATGCCATAGCTGGGTCCTCCTCCGCTCATCCGCTATCAGTGGATAATGATATCTCAGACACTGCCCCATCTGCTAGCGGAAAGAGACGCAGAAAATTTACACCGCCTCATGTGGAACAGGAAGAAAGGCTGCCTTTGAAGCGTAAACTTGATTTCGCCCAAGAATCCAATTTTTCTGAACCAATAATATTGGATGGTCCGTCCTTAGATGTTGAATTCAGTAACTTTGTTAGTGATGAAGATTTTAGCCACGTTCTCACGGGAGAAAAGGACCATGGCCTTGGTGACCTCTTCGATTTATCCGTCAAGGATTGTACCTTTGGCGAGTGTGGCACAAGTCGTCTACCCTCCAGCCCTGGTGTGGCTGAAACTATGCTCCCTACCCCTAGTGCTCTTGATTTCTTGTCAACTTTACCTGGTAGTTTATTTACTTATGCATTTATTTAATTGGCCGTATCTATGAACCATCATTATCATCAAATTTTCACAACTCTTCACTTATTTTTTTAGGTTGCGAACGAGAAAGTTACCATTCGCAAGACCCTGTAATGACGGTTGTATTAGGGGAAGGCACACAGATGGACTGTAGCTTTGTCAAAGACACGTTTATAGATGCCACCGTTACTGTGGTGAAATGAGCCATCAAAGGACTGAACGACTCTATCCTTATTGATCCCAAGCGACGCATCATGCTTGAGAGCGTTTCTCAGACGCTGCCCACGCAAGTACCTGAGGTAGCTAAGGTGCATGCCATGTTGGTCGGGCATATTGACCTTTCCAAGAAATTGGAGGTTGGCCAGACTGAGTTCACGAAGGGATCCGAGCGAGATGAACATGCTGCTACTGAAGTCGAGCTTAAAATTAAGTCCGGCCATGAAGTTTCCAAGGCTGCAATTCTGGACTTATCTAACTTAGACAAGAAGTGTGCTGAAATGGAGGTGCAGGAAGCAGCGCTTAAGGTGCAGCTTGAGGAGGCTACCGCCAGTTTGCAGAAGCTTAAACTAGAGAGGGAACAACGCCGACAAGCACATAATGCTCATCAATCTGAACTGAAGGACTTGGTGAAGAGTCTACAGGACACCAACGCCGGCAAGCGTACAAGGCTTACTGAATTTGAACAAAAGACGGCAAAATTAAAGACTGAAGCAAGTCAGTTGTTGAACAGCCTGCAGAACTGGCGAGCTCCTTCAGAAGACCTAGACTTCGCTTAGTTTTTTTATTATTATTTAGCAATTTCAATTTATCATTTCCCTTTGAATCATTTTAGGCTCGGTACTCAGTTTCACTTCAAATGTAGCAGTAATTTGTTTATTCACGTGGGGACTCCGAATTTTATGCATGATGTGCTAGTACGCAAGCTTTGACGTTGAAGCGTCCTTATTTATTTACACTATTGTTGTGTATGGCATGAAGCCTTATTTTTTATTCTATTTTTTATATAAATGCATGTACGTACCATTTTTTGTATGACGTTTAAGCTGATGATGAAGTCTGGAGCCTGCTTGATGTTTATATTTTTTTATTACCCTCTTTTTTATGTCACAGTTTATACTCGTAAGTCATTGGAGTTTTTTTTGTGCCCTAGTTTATACTCGTAAGGGTGTGGAGTATTTTGGATGATCCTTTTTTTTCATCACAGTTTATACTCATAAGTTGTTGGAGTATCTTTTTCTTGTGACCCGGTTTACACTCATGAGGGTATGGAGTAAGTATGATGATTCGATTGTTTTTCCATCACAGTTTATACTCGTAAGTAGTTGGAGTCTTTTTGATTGTGCCCCAGTTTACACTCATGAGGGTATGGAGTATCATTTTTTTACTCAAGCATAGTAGCGCTTAAGAAATTTTCCATTTATCGATGGCGGGCAATACTCGCCGTAAGGGGAAATTATCCTGTATGCACCACTAGAGTAGACCTCTTTTATGATGTAGGGACCCTCCCATTTTGGCTCGAACTTTCCTCCCATCCGTCGTGTAATATTCATTGGACGAATGATGATGAGCACTAGGTCTCCTTGCTTGAATGATCTCCTTTTAACGCGCTCACTACTAGGGAAAATCCTAGCAGCAGCGCGGGTTTTCGGCCTTTTAGTAGCGCGGGGGCCGGCGCTACTAATAAGGCGCTACAGCTAACGTATAGCAGTAGCGCTGGTCCACCCGCGCTACTGCTACACAAGTGTTGCAGCAGCGCGCTTAAAGGAACCTCGCTGCTGCTAATAGCTATAGCGCGCTTCCCCTGTGCGCGCTACTGCTACAACCGCGCTGCTGCTAACTTTTCTCCACTCGCTACAGCTAATTTTAGTAGTTTTTTGTTTTTTTCGGCATATTTGTTTTGTATTTGAACAGGCTTTATAGAAGAATCTTTAGCACATACAAATGTCATCATGATACACATACAAATGCCTGCGAGATCACAAATGTAATCATAGCATATACATACAAATAGTCTCGTCATAATCATCATCCAACACAAAGTGGTATCTTGTCATCATCTCGAAAATAGCGATACATGCAAGTCTCGAATACTTGCAACTACAACGTCATCCATCTAAACAAAGGTATACGCGAGAAGAGCTATCACTATGAGTGAGAGCGGAACTATGCAGTACATGAGATGGCGGTTACGAGTCCTCTCTCGCGCTAGCGTGAACCTCAAGTAACTAGCTTCTCCTTCTTGTCTTCTTTTGAAGCCTTTATGGCTGGCGTCCGAGAACCCATTCACTTGCGCTTGACACTCATGCCACTCGTTGTACACCCCCAGAACCTTCCCTTTGTACACGACATAGCAGTTCCATCTCGCCATCAAGAAACTAGGTACCAGTTAGAGATGCATGTTCATGAAGAGGATGTACAATAATATATATGCAACAAAATATACTAGAGAACACCGAAAAAGAAAGGGTTAGCAACTAGATGCAACTAGGGATCATGGACATCACAAAGTTGCATCGCTACAAATAGTATACAAGTTCAACCGACACATATCATCATCATCGGCATCATAAATCACTAGAAGTTCCATCCTTCCATATCATCGAGGATGGACCCTAGCTTCTTGAACGGCGTGAGGTCTAGACGTTGCATGCCTATGCGAGTTCGGACGTCAGCTCGCGATATAGGGCCGTGGTGGAACATCCCCTTCTCATCGACGACTTCTTTCATGATGATCGTCGCAATGTCGCTTTGGATGCGAAAGAAGTCATCTCTAAGTTTATAATCCGCTTCTCCATGAGATTCTAGCCACTTGTGGATATGATCATCATTTCTGCTTCTCATGCGAAGCTTTTGGTGATCCGTGTTGAACTGAATCATGAGATGGAGGGTGTAGAATCCATCCTTCTTGCTTGGTTTTGGGACTTGGATGCAGGAGAAGTTAGTTTTATGCGCGAAACCCATCTTCTTGTTCCTTTGTTTCTTGATCTGCATGTGGCCACCTCTAAAGCTGAAGCCTTGGAGAGCATCATCTAGAATATTCATTATGTGGGTGTAGTCTTTTTTCTCGTAGTCTCTGGAAGGGTCAAAATACACGGCGTGGGAGACTTGCGGATAAAGAACGATAAGGACGACGCGCCCGTTGCTACGGGGAAAAGACACCTCAAATTATTCCCCATAGAGAGAGAAGGAATGATTGAAATGTATGAAAGGGTTGTTCAAAACTGACTTACTTTGGATGATAAGGCACGAGGACAATTTCGGCATGACCTTTGCTAAAAAATGGACATATCGAGCGCCTGAAATTCACCGGAACAGAAATGAATCAGCATTCCGGTGTAACATAGGCAACTCGGATCATTTACCAAAACATGACATGTCCAAAACATGACATATCCACATATCACATGTCCAGTTCAAATTTGCATATAAATTTAGCAAATTTTGAAACCTATCTAAATTCATAACTAAATAGATAACCTAATTAACATAACTAAAACCTAAGTAAATTAACCCTAGCTAGCAGAGAGAGAGGGGGGTGGTTTACAGAGGGTGCAGGGCGAGGAGGCAGGCTCGACGATGGCCGAGGTTGGGAGGGGAGGAAGCAGAGGAGGGAGGCGAGGGCCGACGGGTCGGGGGCGAGCGCGCCGGGGTCGGGGACGGCGGGGTCGGGGGCGAGCGCGCCGGGGTCGGGGGCGAGCGCGCCGAGGTCGGGGGCGGGCGCAGCGGTGCGACGGGGCCGGGGAAGAGAGAGTGGGGATTTGGGGGAAAAGAGGCGGGATGAAGCAGGGAGAGGGAGAATTTTGGGTTAAGTGGACGTAGCAGTAGCACGTTTTCACGAAACGCGCTACTACTATTACGAGCAGCTATAGCGTTTTTCTGCAGAAACCGCTACTGCTACCTTGACTAGCTGTAGCTCTTTTTCACTATAGCGCTACTGCTATAACCAGTTTCCCTTTTTTCTTTTCCTGAGAATAATAGGAACATATATATTACATCATTGGACCCTTGCATAATAATGGCCAAGTGTGTCTACAAAATAGGAACATATATATATTACATCATTGGACCCATGCATAATAATGGCTAATTAAGTGTGTATACAAAATAGGAACACACACACACACACACACACACACACACACACACACACACACACACACACACACATATATATATATATATATATATTACATCATTTGACCGATTCCTCAGCGCTGACGTTTTCGTTTTTGAGTCAGCTTCTTTCCCTTCTTGTTCGTCGAAGAATAATTGAGCCCCTCATTGTGACTTTGCCTTTTCCATGGAGTACGATTTTTCTTTGGTAATGTAGTATTGATTCTTCTTTTGATATATACTTCATCATCATCATCATCTTCTCTCATTGGGTTGCCGTACTGATCATAGTCTTCCTCGTTGGCGACTCCATCCATTCCAATGATGTTTCTTTTGCCTTTCCTCACGGCAACACGACTGGGGTTGCATGGGTCGGTTATGAAGAAGCATTGTGTCACGTGCTTAGCGTGTACCCATGGCTCATTTTTTGTGATAGCATTCACGGTAGCGCTCTTGGCGTCGGGTATAGTCATGGTAGTGAAAATCTGGCTTTCTCTTTCGACATTCTTAGCCCATCTGACACGGAACATCGTCGTGTTGTGCAGTCCAGAGTAGTCAAGCTCCCAGATCTCCTCGACCATTCCATAAAATCATTCAGTTGCGTCGTTGTCGCTACCGGTCATGCATTCCGTCGTCACCCCTGAGTTCTGATATTCATCACTGTCCATATCTTTGGCCTCTGTGTAGAACGTGTATCCGTTGATATCATATGCCTGATAGGTTACGAGGTTGGGCGAGGGGCCATGTGCTAAGGCATATATGAGCAATCATCATACAATGAAGTGTTCGAGTCTACCACCAGTTGCTCCAGCTTAGCCTCCTCTCTAGAAGCAGCTCTCTCAGTACTCGTCTCCTTGCGAAGCAATGCTTGAACATGAGGGTCCCGCACGATTGAACTTAGTACCGACGAACTCTGCTGCGTGGAGTCCATGTCGTTCTCTCCGCCGCCATGTCCGGCCCCTTCTCCGCCGCCATGTCCGGCCTCTTCCCCGCCGCCATTATCGATCATCTCTTCGTCTTGCCCCGTGTCATCATTGCCTGCCCCGTCGGCATCCTCAACATCGTCATCCTCATCTTCAGTTATCCACCGAGTATAGCCATCCATGAAACCAGTCATGAGCAGGTGCGCTTCGACACGACCATCGACATGGGGGTCAAGCCAAACTATTCCTTTACATTTTCGACACGGACATAAAACCTATGTCAGGTTATTTTCCTTCATGTCCTGCACCCCCGACCGCAACCACCTGTCCACCATCGTTCCACTGACCATCATCAACTCTGCACGGTAATAATAAACAAATTGATTATAAAAATGCGTGCATTCATCAAAGTCATACAAAAATTCGGCATGACCTTCCTTAAAAATAGGACATATATAGATCTAGAGTTTGCCCGGAATTCGCCGAAACGGAAATAAATCGACATTTCGGCAAAACATAGGCAACTCAAATGCACAATTTGGCGTCAACTCATGCCACACACACAATTTCCATAAAAATATCACACACACATGCATAAACATATTTCTATTTTGCAAAAGCATGAAATATTAATCACACCTCTATCTCGAGATCGAGCACACGGTGGAGATGATGATGTAGGGAGGTCAAAAGTGCACAAAGAAAGATCTAGTTAGGGGGCAAATAGGTCACTTAACTAAATGCTACATCTACCTAGCTAGCTAATTTGGGAGGAGACAACTTCAACTAGTGGAGGGGGGAGGAAAAAGAGAAAGGAGATGAATTAATGGAGGTGGTGTAGTTATAGCTAGGAGTAATGAAGAGAGAGAAAGGTAGGTG
Organism: Triticum dicoccoides; assembly: GCF_002162155.2. NCBI lineage: Eukaryota > Viridiplantae > Streptophyta > Magnoliopsida > Poales > Poaceae > Triticum > Triticum dicoccoides. The sequence continues at coordinate 655,868,576 of NC_041392.1, forward strand.
GAAGAGGGAGAGTAATGGGGGGAGAAGTATTGAGGAAAAAGAAGAGTGAGAGAGGGAAGATGTGGGAGGTAGGGGAAAGGGAGGAGAGGAGATGGGGAGGGGGAGGTGGAAAAGGTGGTGGGTGCTGCGTCTTAGCAGTAGCGCGGGAGAGAAAGCGTGCTGCTGCTAAGAGCGTAGCAACAGCGTGCTTTCCTGTCACGCGCTACTGCTAAACGGGCCAACCCTGTGCACAATTTCAAAATTAGCAGCAGTGAGGTGACAAAAAAGCGCGCTGCTACTATGGCATTAGCAGCAGCGGGCTCCTTGGTGCCGCGCTACTGGTAAACTTATGTTGTTGTGTACTGTCGGTGGATTTTTGTAGCAGCGAGGTTTAAGCTTCACGCGCTACTGCTAAGTTTGCACCAGTAGCGAGCTTTCCGTAGCCGCGCTGCTACTACTTAGCAGCAGCGCCTGTTTTTATGCCACGATGCTGCTAAGATTCTGTGTATAAGGTTTTCCCTAGTAGTGGCTTGTCAAAGGCACGAGACATTCTAGCCTGATAAGCTTCCAAATTTTGTAATGCCTGAAGGCGTTTCCCCTCAAGCATTTCGAGTTCACCAAGGCGTAATTTTATGGCCTCCTCTTCCGAAAGTTTCTCTTGAATAGCCACTCTAAGCGAAGTAATTTGTACTTCTAATGGTAGAACTGCTTCTCCTCCAAACACAAGGGAGTATGGTGTCATCCCAGTTGGTGTATGTGTCGTGGTTCTATAAGCCCACAAGGCCTCAAGAAGTTTTTCATGGCACTCACGCTTATTTCTTGACATGAGTTTCTTTAACAATTTGCAGAGGGCTTTATTAAAAGCTTCTGCTTGTCCATTAGTTGCTGGATTATAAGCCGTGGAATAGTTATGAATTATCTTGAATTTCAAACATAACTTATCAACATGTTTATTTTTGAACGGCCCTCCGTTATCAGACATGATACGAGAAGGAACTCCAAAGCGATATATGAGTTGTGTTCTTATGAATTGTTCCATGTGTTCTCACTTATCCTGTTTTAAGGTATAAGCTCGGCCCACTTAGAGAAGTAATCGATGGCAGCCAGGATAAACTTATGGCCCTTTGATGATGGCGGATTAATAGGTCCTACTATGTCCATTCCCCACATTTCAAACCGCCATGCAATATTTGTGGGATGTAACAACTCATGGGGATGAAGTATGAAATTACCATGTACCTGGCACTCGTGGCACCTTTTTGCAAATTTCATGGCGTCGTCAAACATGGTAGGCCAATAGTAACCAAGATGTCGCAGTTGATAATATAACTTAGGGCCAGATTGATGCGGCTCACACACCCCGGTGTGCACTTCATTTAAGGCTTCCACAATTTCATTCCCTGCTAGACAGCGGAGGAGAATGCCATCGAAGGAACGCATATATAGGGTATCATTCATACATGTATAGTGAACTAACCTTTTCCGAACTCTTGACCTTTCTGCCGAGTCTAGAGGTAAATTTCCATGGAGCAAGTATTCCAGGAAAGGGCTTCGCCAGTCTCCAACTTCAATCTCGTAGACATTTGCAGTCATTGCAACCGACGTCGTCATCTCCTCCTCCTCGGCGAGTATAGGTAGGATTCTGCATTCTTCAACATGAACGTCCATCATTTGATGTGAAGTTAATGACATACTAGCGGTTAAACCTGCTAAGGCGTCAGCCTTTTCATTCTGACTTCTTATAACATGCTGAATATTTAGATCAGCAAACATGGACATGAGCACTTTGGCTGCTCGTAGGAAGTAAGGCCTTAATTCTTCATCTTTACCATGTAAGTTCCCAGTAGTTGGTTGATCACTAACTGAGAGTCACCATAAACAGTGAGTGAATCTAACCCCATATTCTGAGCTAATTCAAGCCCAATTATCAAAGCCTCATATTCAGCCGAATTATTTGAAACCGCTGAAGTTAGGGTGAATGAGTACGTGATTATCCCTTCGCTTGGCGTCACAAAGACGACTCCAGCACCTGCCCCTGATCGTTGACATGCACCATCGAAGTACATTTGCCAACATGTACTAGCAACTGATGTAGTGAACACCTCTTCATCCGGCAAGTCATCATCTATGGGGAAATCATCGGGTATTGGATGTGTGGCTAGGAAGTTAGCTAACGCCTGCCCCTTCATGGCCTTTTGTGGCACAAACTTTATATCAAATTGCGACAAAAACATCGCTCACTTAGCCAGTCTACCTGAAAGCACCATTTTATTTAAGATGTACCTGAGAGGGTCTGCTCTCGATACGAGGTGTACAGTATGCTCTAACATGTAATGGCGCAATTTTTGTGCTGCAAACACCAATGCGAGACATATTTTTTCCATGTCCGGATAGTTGCACTCAGCCCCCACGAGGGTGCGACTAAGATAATATAGGTACATTTCTTTTCCGGACTCATTATTCTGTGCTAAAAGAGCTCCCAACGACATAGGCATGGCTGCCGTATATAGGATAAGAGGACGCACCTTAACTGGTGCACCCAGGATAGGTGGGTGTATAAGGTATTTTTTAATGTCCAAGAATGCATTTTGGCATGCTTGGTCCCACTCGAATGAGACACCCTTTTTCATGAGACGTGAGAATGGTTTACATCTTCCTGATAAGTTTGAGATAAATCTCCTGATATATGCCAGGTGACCTTGGAAACTCTTTAGTTCATGTAGGTTTGTGGGTGGTGGCATTTTAACGATCACTTTTACTTTATCTGGGTCAATTTGGATGCCATTCTTTGTGACCACAAAAGCAAGAAATTTCCCGGAAGAAACTCCGAACGCACATTTCATGGGATTCATTTTCAAGTTATGTTCCCTCAGACGCTCGAAAACCATTGCAAGATGTTTCATATGGTCTTCTTCATGTTTTGATTTTACCACTATGTCATCAATATAACATTCAACGATTACATATAACAACCCATCTAAAACTATGGTTATCGCTCGTTGATATGTCGCCCCTGCATTTTTGAGTCCAAATGGCATGACCTTATAACAGAATATGCCTTTGGGCGTTTTGAAAGCCGTTAGCTCTTCATTTTCTGGCGCCATTTTTATTTGATTATATCTAGAATATCCATCCATAAAAGAAAATATTTCATGGTTCATGGTAGCATCGACGAGTATTTCGGATATAGGTATAGGAAAATCATCTTTAGGGAATGCTTTATTTAAGTCCCTTAAGTCTACACACACACGGATTTGACCATTTTTCTTTTTAACTAGAACAATATTGGAAAGACACTTAGGATATTTAACTTCCCTAATGAATCCAACAGCTATAAGTTTGTCGACCTCAGCTTCTATCTTGGGGAGTAGCTCGGGTCGAAATCTCCTTTGTGTTTGTTTCACTGGGGGAACATTGTCTTGCATGGCAAGTCGATGCACCGCCACTTCCGGATCCAAGCCTGGCATTTCCTCATAAGTCCAGGCGAAGACATCTTTGTTCGCAAAAAGGAACTTATGATATTCCTCTTTCTTCTCTTTGGACAGACGTGCGCCAATAAAAATCAGTCGCGGATCCTCGACTGTCCCAATATTTATTTCTTCCAAGTCATCAATAGTTGGCTGATTACCATCCTCCATTTGTGGGGATGCCTTAGTTGGGTCTACAAATTCAGTCGAGGTCATGCCAACCATATAGCCCAGACCATGTGTCGAGGTCATGCAAACCTCACAGCCCAGCCCATGTCTTTTTTCTTTCAAAGGCTGGCCCTCATGTAGAGCTTCGAGTTGTTCTCGGGACAACACCTTCTCAAATGGCGCTCGCTGCCCCCGGCCATTGCACAACGACGTGCCAGTGAGAGTATCATATCCCATTCTCTACATCATATACAAAACTCGGTTATCGTACAGAGAAATAGGAAATGACTTATCATCTTTATTTTCCAAGGTGATATGAACCACATTTTTATTTTTATTTTCACACTCATGCGACTTCTCTTTATCTTGCTCAATTTCATGTTGAACCAAAGGAGGTAAGAGCATAGGCATTTTGGTACCTCTTTTAACAGATGATTTATCGATGACACGGAATATTGGGTCACCCTCTTTCCTTTGGTCACTTGGTATATACTGATAAATCTTTCGGCCAGATGAGGATTCTGCAACATTTTTCTTTACCATATTTGATTCAGGTACTACTACAGGCCTTGGCTTGTGTACTTTTTCAACAGGCTCAAAGTAGAATTTAACATCGGCGTAGAAAGATTCAGCTACGGTGAATGGTCTCTTATCTGCAAATATTCTTACTGTTTCTCCATATTGCTCTTTGTACTTGACACACTGATGGAGTGTAGATGGCACAACCTGATTTTCATGCAACCATGGTCGGCCCAACAGTGCATTGTAAGATGTTGCTGCATCAATCACATGGAATCTCACGTATGTAGATAATGCTTCCATTTTTAGTACCAAGGAAATGGTACCCATGGCCTCTTGGCCTGACTGGTTAAAGCCATGAATGACCACATTTGAGCGACTCAAATCCTTAGGGGAATATCCAATCCTTTTCAAAGTACGCAGAGGCAACAAATTTATGGCGGATCCACCATCTATCATTATGCGATTTGTTGGCAAGTCGTCAATCTCACCAAACATAAGAAGAGGTCTGTTATGCTTCTTAGCTCCTAACAACATGTCCTCATCCATGAATGCAATATTTAACACCTCATTTAATTGGGCTTCAGTCTGTGAGACTTCCACTCTATAATCTTCAGGAAATGACAATGCTGTAACTAGTGCCTTGCGTAAATCCGAGGAAAGAGACAAAGCATCATACACAGAAAGCATAGCTGGTATTTCCTTCAAATGAGAGATTACATCATACTTGACCGACACCTTAGAAGGCGGGTCAATTGTCTCATTCTCAGTTACATCTTTGTTCCTAGGCTCCTTTCTAGGTGGAGGATGTGGGTCAGACCTGATCTAAGGTGGACCTGATCCACTTCTGGCGCATCTTCTTCGGGGAAGTGAAGAGACTCGCTATCATCGTCAAACACACCTATACTGAGAACGTTGAATTCTTCACCAGGCGGAACCTTCATGCGCTTCGCTAGATGCTGATATTTCTTTGGTACGAAGCACAGAGGAGCGACATCTTCCATCACTCGGGGTAGTACACGGTGTTTTGGCCGCTGTTCCCTCCAGTCTTGGGGTTCTTCAGAAGCTGGTACACTGGTCCATCCATCATGGCTGCAGGGAACGTGAGCCTCTCTTTTACGCTGACCCTGGGACGTGGTCCTATGACCGAGGTACGGGAGGAAGCCTGAAGAGATAATTGGGGTAAATTCATATCCTAATGTAAAAATCATATCATCATAAGTTGGCCTCATATTTGAAGATGCGCAACTCACCGAGCTATCTTGAAGAGTGGCAACATTTGATGTAGCCATCTTCTTTCCTTTCTTTAAGCTTTTGAGGAGATCAGTATCAATGGTCCCCTCATCGATCATTTTCTGTATGATATTCTTCACAACAAAGAAATCTTTGAGTGTATGTCCCAAAATGCGATGGTAGTGACAGAAATTTGGGTCATGAAATTTTGAAGCTTCTTCTGGCCTTTTAGGCTTGGGAAGTTCTATAAGACTCAACTCCTTTAAACCATTAGAAAGGTCATCAATTTCTTCTACAGGAAAAGAATACTCCCTATTTTGTCGCTCGCTGAGAGTTGGCCTCCTACTAACCTGTGCATCTCGCTGCACTTGATTCCCTATAGGTGCTCTTCTGGGCTGGGACTGAGGTTTTACCATCGTTGTCTCCATGGCTTGTGCAGACTTGGGTTTCATCGACAACTTTTCACGCTGACCACCTTTGTCTGTAGGCTTGTTAAACGTCGTTTTTGTTCGACGAGCGACAAGCTGCATAAAATTTTCTATATCTGTGGATTTTGAAGCTAACTCTTCAAACGTGAAGGGCCTCACTCCTTGTAACTGGACAGCCACTTCTGAGCGGAGATTGTTCATGCACATGCGCACTGCTTCTGGCTCAGTGATTGGCTGTGGGCAATGAAGACTTAGGTTTCTCCATCTATTTATGAAATCAGCCGCCCTCTCGTTGAACCCTTGTTCAGTTTGGGTCAACTTAGTTATGCCCACCGTCCTCTGTGTGCTATAAAACCTCTCGAGGAATGAGTTTTGCATTTGTTCCCACGTTTTTATAGAGCTTGGAGGCAACTTGCTGTACCAAGTGAAGGCAGGCCCAACAATGTCTATACAAACTGCCTAAGGAGAAGTGCTCCGTTGTTAGCTGTATCCTGAAAAGCAGCAAGAAAGTGTGCTATGTGCTCATGGGGAGATCCACTTCCGTTGAACTTACTAAACTGCGACTTCCTATAATATGTTGGGAAAGGAACTAGGTCCACATCAGGTGGGTACGGCTTAACATACCCTGGCCGCATCGAGTACTGAGTTTGCATTAATTGCGACTTTACCCCTTCAGCGATCATTCTTTGGATCGCCTCAAGGTTAAGCCCTGCTCCTCCATGTTGGCTGCTAGCACTTGCGCCACCAACCCCTTCATTTCCTTTGCTTTGGTTATTGCTCATATGAATTCGAAGGGCTGCTAGCTCGTCTTCCTTTTGCTGAAGCGCTGCCGTAAGGTTGGCTAATTGCTCCTCAACGGGACGAGTTTAATTCACAGCTAGGACTTGTTTTGTATGCTCTGCACCGTGGTGAAGTTCTATATCATTCTCAAAAGGACAAGGAGTGCTATCTGATAGGGGATTGTGAGACCCCCCATTGCTTGACCCAAGTTCTTCATGATCTGAACCCTTCTGGCTCCGCGTCATGCGGCGAGGACCTTCTACAACAGTCTTACATGACTTCTTCCTCTTGAAGTGTATTGATGCTGAGGAGGTCTCACTACTATTGTCTGTCACCCCTTTGACACCAACTGGCATTGCGTTGAATACTTCAAATGAGTTGCCTGAGACCTTCTTACGAGTTGGCCATGGAGCGAGAGTTCTGGTACTCTTGTTTTCTGTACTTTCCATTTCTTTTGCCCCATTTCCTCCACTGACGTGGCTTGTTGATGGAGAATCTCTTCCTTGTATTCTGCTAAACCCTGAATCAACTTGTACTGCCATCTCTCTTTGTTTTAGGGCAGCCCGCTTTTTGCGTGCATGAGCAGCCTGCTTCACATACTCTTGTCGTCGTGGATTTGCCTTCACAAATTCTTCATATTCTGGCCACTTCGATAGAGTTTCTACATGTCGCATGATGGCGCCACCAACATTATCAGCAGAGATAGAGCATCCTGGAAGTATTTCCTTCAAAGCTTGGCAAACATTCTATGTCATGACGGCATGGAAGCTAGCATGGCTCCCTCCGCGAATCCTCGCATTGCTCTTCCTTTCTCTATTTCTGATGGGATATGCCACTTGCTTCCATTGTTGATTGGTTATGTTTGCATCAGTTGCCACTGGGAAATCAAGCCATGCACAGTGAGCCCTCTGCCGTCGACGATAATGACGTGTTGGATCAACTGAGCCTTCAAATGATGGTGTTGGTGTTGGCACCAAGGAGGACAAAGGATCTGATATTGTAGCAGTTGGATCCATATGACCAGCTTGGAAGTCATCCGAAGTGACAAACACCCCCTGCCACTGGAGCGAGCGTCTATTGCTTGGCTCTCCCACTAGGCATGGTCCAATGGGATTACAGCCCATGGTGGGGATAAATTCAGGTGCATCAACACGCTGTTGGTTTCTTGGACGAGACGATCCTTCATGTGAGGAAGACTCAGTGTCCTCAGCCAGTACACCCTTTCCTTTGTCCGCGGAGCAAGCCCTTTGTGCTGCCCCTACGTTGCTTGGGATAAGCTTATGGGAGCTTTCTCCTGACCCTTCGTGTGCGCCCACCCTAAGTTTTGAAGGTGTAAGGGGCACTGTGACTTTGGTCGATGTAGTTGAAGCAGATTGTCTTGGCGACGCCACCTTCAGTGGTCCCGTCTGTTCTGCAAGAACATGCCACTCTTCGGGTGTCATGCAAACAACCTTTGCTGGTACCTCATGGCTCATGACCTTGGTAGGTGACATCTTTGTGAAACCAGGAGGCACTGAAGTAGATGAAGAAGCTTCGCGTACATGCTGATCCTTAGATGCTCTTGCAGCTGCACGCATCCTTCTCTTTGCTGACTTTGTGAGCACAGGAGTAAACCCATCCTTCAGTGCAGAGGAGACTTCCTTTTCTTCTGGCTTAGCTGGGGATGCAGCTGTTGTTTCCAAACTCTTGCTAACTGCAGCCACAAGTGGACCAATTGGCACACCCAGCCAGAGGTCACCAAAGCGGAGAGTGATAAACTGTTGGACTTGTCCCTCCATACCTTCAAAATAAAGAAAACCATATATTAGTTTTCTTCAATTTTTTCTTGTATATGCGTACATAATGTTTCATGCGCTATGTACTATGGAAATTCATATGTTGCAACCCTATGTTGGAATTCGAAGAGGAGGGGAGAAATATGTCCCACCGGGCGTGCCAGAATCTGATGACGGGAAAATGACGGGGCGTGAGACACACGTCCACGTCATTGATACAGAATGAAATTTAAATGCATAGATGCATACAATAAAAATAGGATCAAACATTGCAGGTACTTTATTTCCAGAACTCTTACATTTACATAAAAATTCTGTTAATTACATCTCCGAAGAGAAAACCCCTGATTAAGAATTCCAACATATCTATTACATAAGATTGCAACACATTCCTATTACAATATGCTACAAGAAAAATCCTCCTCACGATCGTTGATGCACTCCCGCTTGGGTACTTGAAGTTTGCTTTCATGCAAGTACTTCTCCATAATTTCATGTTTGATATGTTGGAGTATATATTTTCCTAACATGCAACAAATTTATTTGTGTTCAACCTCATTTATATGATGGTGCAGAATGAAGGTTGGTTTTGGCTAGGCTTAGTTTTATCCTACGTTTGGCACATAGGATATGGTTATGTTTTTCTTTGGGAATTTTATATGACATCTTTGGTTTTGGTGGCATGGATACATGTGACATGCCAATTTTAATAAGTTTTGCATCATGACATTACTACTATCACCGCGCGACACTAACATGGTGCCCGTGTGTAGCGTAATGGACTAAAGCTTTCTGACACAATTTTGATGCTTTTTATAGTGCATATGATATGTGCCATATTTTGTTGACTTTGACTTCACACGGTATCAAAACTAACCACGCGGTGCAATGATATGACACACACGTATAGCTTGACCCGAATGGAGTTTGTTTATGATATTTTTTATTTGTTTAAAGCCTATGTGGGCTACATGAAATATGCCTTATCATGTATTTTGCATGAATTTTGTATGCATATGTGGATGTGGAGTGAACTTATTTTTTATTAAGTTCTGCTTTACCTGTATTACTACTAACACCGCGTGACACTAAGATAATGCCCGCGTGCAGCATAACCAGACAAAGGTTTGTGGAGCAATTATGATGTTGCATGAGTCATTTTTCATTTATCATTTATCATTTTCGCTTATGTTTGTACCTTACATGGTATTAGTACTAACTCCACATAGTGTCACATTATTGATGCTTGTGTGTAGCATGACCTAAGTAAAGTGAGTTTGTGATATCCATTTATGACGATGCTAATAGTTTAGGCTCTTATAACATTGGAGTATTTCATGACATGTTTTATTTGACTTTGGACCAAATATGTGGCCTGAATACTTTGTTTAATTTTCTCTTACTTGTATTACTACTAACACCGTGTAGCATTATGATAATGCCCACGTGTAGTGCAACCAAGTAAGATTGGTTTTTTATGATGCAACATGTTTTATCATTCATCTTGCATGATTTGGTTTCTAGGTGTGTATCGTGAACACATTTTTTAATTAAGTCTTGCCCTGCTCGTATTACTACTAACACCGCGTGGCATTAAGATAATGCCCACGTGCAGCGTAACCAAGTGAGGGAATATATTTTTATGCTCTTGTTTGTATTGCAACTAGCGTGACACATAATGCCCGTGACGCAACCAAACAAGAGATTATCATGAGTCCAGTTTAGTGCCTTCGTAATTTCATTCCAACTTAGTCATATCCATTTTTTAATGATGACCAAATTAAGTCAATTTTTTATGAGGTTTTCGCACCTATGTCACTCTCTTGATTTGTATCCATGGATAGAGACCAAACCAAGGAACGAGGCGTTCATCTTGGCTTGTATCGCTAAAGGGACCGAACCAAGACAGAGATCCATAGGACGAAGCACATGCAACATTTAAAGGAATCGTGCTTACAAGAACCATGCATACTCCTTGACTCGTACCGCGATGGCCGAGCCGAAGGCGAAAGTTTGGGAACATGCTCCTTGGTTTGTACCGCGATGGCAGAACCAAGGACAAAATTTTGGGAAGGATGCAACATACTCTTTAGTCTGTATCAAAATGGCCAGACCAAAGACAAAATTTTGAGATAGATTAAACAATGCACCTAAGTCTGTACCGCGATGGCCAGACTATGGGCAAGAATTTTGTTTGAGAGATGAAACATGCTCCTTGATTTGTACCATGATAGCCGAACTGAGGGCTAGAAATTTAGAAGAAGAAGGAGAAGAAAGCTCCCTGGCCTGTACCACAATGGCCGGACCAAGGGCAAGAATTTTGGGAGAGGAGGAAGAAGAAAGTTCCCTGGTCTGTACCATAATGGCCAAACCAGGAGCTAGAAGAGAGCCATGAGTCTCACCTTCAAACCAACAGGACGCAGCATGCCTGCCTCTTTCTCTTCTCTTCTTTGTGAGTTTGTATGTGTGTGTGATTTTTCGCAGAGGAAAGAAACGAACTGGAGGCCGACTCTGGAGCAGCCAAGTGATCTAGTATTTATAGGGATGGGCTGAGAGTAGAAGGAGGCTCTCGCCAGCCAACGTACGAGTGCCCACGTCCTAATCGTGGAATCATGGGGATAGTGGGAGCGGGGTTGGTCTCTTTCATTTTCTCCTATTTCTTTACTGGCAACTTGTTTTTCGTTAGCTCATGTGGGCTTAGACTATTTTAAATCATTGCGTGGGCCTTGTAGTACTATTCACATGCATGCACTGCAACCTTGTGAGAAACACGTCCATGCATGTGTGGCCGTATTTTTTGAAAGAAGCACGATTAGCTATTAAATAGCTCATTAAGGCCTGGAGTGGGGGTGTGCATGTCAATTTATATTTTTTAATGCAAATCAAGGTCTAGCGTCATATGGATTATCAGATGAATATTTGATCAAGTACACGGTGCGTATATTTCATTAGCACGATTTTTTTGCATCGTTTCAACATTTTATTTTGTCGATGGAACAAAACCGAACATTTATCATGTAGCCAACATTTTGGCGATCTTAGCGTTCCTCACGGCAATTTTATGTTTGTATTTTCGCCATCGGTGGCGGCGGCCTGCGTGCGAGCCATGTCCTTTATATTTTTTTTCTCATGACAAAATTTGACGAGTTTCGCCGTATTTCCCAATTGTCGGTTTAATATGTGCGTTATCGACATTCGTAAATATATCATATCCTATTTTGTCAGTCCTTATTTTGAACGGTCAATTATATATTTTAAAATTGATTCTTTTCATTATAAAAGGGATTTCCCCGTTTTACATCTATATTTTATGCAGTTTGTAAATTTATTTTATCTTGGTCAAAATCCATGTCAACATCTCTTACTTTGTCACTTTCATATACTAGTGGAAATTTTTTTCTTATAGAACTTGGCTTGTATATTCCAATAATGGGATTCCTCAAATGCCCTAGGTCTTCGTGAGCAAGCAAGTTGAATGCACACCCACTTAGTTTGTTTTGTTGAGCTTTCATACATTTATAGCTCTAGTGCATCCGTTGCATGGCAATCTCTACTCTTTGCATTGACATCAATTGATGGGCATCCCCATAGCCTGTTGATTAGCCGCGTCAATGTGAGACTTTCTTTTTTTTGTCCTCTCCACATAACCTCCATTATCATATTCTATTTCACCCATAGTGCTATGTCTATGGCTCACGCTCATGTATTGCGTGAAAGTTGAAAAAAGTTTAAGATTACTAAAGTGTGAAACAATTGCTTGGCTTGTCATCGGGGTTGTGCATGATGAGAGCACTTTTGTGTGATGAAAATGAAGCATAGCCAACCTATATGATTTTGTAAGGATAAACTTTCTTTGGCCATGTTATTTTGAGAAGACATAATTGCTTAGTTAATATGCTTGAAGTATTATTATTTTATGTCAATATTATTTTTTTCTCTTGAATCTTTCGGATCTGAACATTCATGCCACAATAAAGAGAATTACTTTGAAAATTATGCTAGGTAGCATTCCACATCAAAAATTCTGTTTTTATCATTTAACTACTCGAGGACGAGCAGGAATTAAGCTTGGGGATGCTTGATACATCTCCAACTTATCTATAATTTTTGATTGTTCCATGCTATTATATTATCTGTTTTGGATGTTTAATGGGCTTTATTATGCACTTTTATATTATTTTTGGGACTAACCTATTAACTGAAGGCCCAGTGCAAATTGTTGTTTGTTTTACCTATTTCAGTGTTCCGTAGAAAAGGAATATCAAACGGAATCCAAATGAAATAAAACCTTCGCAAGGATCGTTTTTGGAACAAACGCAATCTAGGAGACTTGGAGTGGACGTCAAGGAAGCAGCGAGGAAGCCACGAGGCGGGAGGGCGTGCCGCAGGGGGGTGGGCTCGCCCCCCACCCTCGTGGGCCTCTTGCAGCTCCACCGACCTACTTATTTCGCCTATATATACTTATATACCCTGAAAACATCGAGGAGCACCACGAAACCTTATTTCCACCGCCGCAACCTTCTGTACCCGTGAGATCCCATCTTGGGGACTTTTCCGGCGCTCCGTCGGAGGGGGAATCGATCACGGAGGGCTTCTACATCAACACCATAGCCTCTCCGATGATGTGTGAGTAATTTACCATAGACCTTCGGGTCCATAGTTATTAGCTAGATGGATTCTTCTCTCTCTTTGGATCTCAAATACAAAGTTCTCCTCGATTCTCTTGGAGATCTATTCGATGTAATTGTTTTTGCAGTGTGTTTGTCAAGATCCGATGAATTGTGGGTTTATGATCAAGATTATCTATGAACAATATTTGGTTCTTCTCTGAATTCTTATATGCATGATTTAAATATCTTTGCAAGTCTCTTTGAATTATCAGTTTGGTTTGGCCTACTAGATTGATCTTTCTTGCAATGGGAGAAGTGCTTAGCTTTGGGTTCAATCTTGCGTTGTCCTTTCCCAGTGACAGCAGGGGCAGCAAGGCATGTATTGTATTGTTGCCATCGAGGATAAAAAGATTGGGTTTATATCATATTGCTTGAGTTTATCCCTCTACATCATGTCATCTTGCCTAATGCATTACTCTGTTCTTATGAACTTAATACTCCAGATGCATGCTGGATAGCGATCGATGTGTGGAGTAATAGTAGTAGATGTGTGGAGTAATAGTGGTCTACTTGTCACGGACATGATGCCTATATACATGATCATGCCTATATATTCTCATAACTATGCTCTTTTCTATCAATTACTTGACAGTAATTTGTTCACCCACCATAGATTATGCTATCTTAAGAGAAGCCACTAGTGAAACCTATGGCCCCAGGGTCTATTCTCCATTATATTATTCTCCCGACAACTAGCCATTTCTATCGCCATTTATTTTGCAATCTTTACTTTTCAATCTATATATACAACAAAAATACCAAAAATATTTATCTTATTATCTTTATTAGATGTCACTTTTGCAAGTGGCCGTGAAGGGACTGACAACCCCTTTATCGCGTTGGTTGCAAGGTTCGTGATTGTTTGTGCATGTACGAGGGACTTGCGTGTAGTCTCCTATTGGATCGATACCTTGGTTCTCATAAACTGAGGAAAATACTTACGCTACTTTGCTGTATCACCCTTTCCTCTTGAAGGGAAAACCAACGCATGCTCAAGAGGTAGCAATTGTATCCAAAGAGTCTTGTTATAGCCGAGCTCCAACGCCGGACTATGCCCAAGCTCCAACGCCGGACTATGCCCAAGCTCCAACGCCGGACTGTATCCGAGCTCCAACGCCGGACTATATCCGAGGTGTCATGGATCACCTTGGTTCAAAAAAGTTGAAGGATTTTAGCCGAGTTTAATGCCGGAAATGCCCTCTATGGAGCCAGCCACTTGCATCCGAGCTATATCCCGAAATGCTTTGGAGGTGGTTCAGCACCTCGGTCATAGCCTGATTGTTTGCGGATTTTATTTCTGATGCATGTAAATTTATTTGCTTTCAATATGTATAACCAGTAGCCCTCAAGGTGTGTCTCGATCTAAAACCCGAAATGCACCTGAAGAAAAACATGAAACCGCTGATCCTAGTAGCCCCTGAGACTCGTGTCGATTCACGAAATCGGCCTGAGGATCAACTCCTATCTCGGCATCATACGTAGGAATAGAAACGCAGTGTAATATATTAGAGGTAATAGTGATCGGCAGACGGGCCCTTGAGAGAGGGTCACGAGAAGTAGCCGTGATATATTAGCTTGATCCGGGATAAGTCGCAGATGGTACTTATTGTTGTCTGAAGACGCGCTTGTCCACAGTTCGGTCATGCCGAACACCGAGCACTTTGATTTTCTGCATTGAATAGGCAATGCAGTAGCCCCGAGCCACTGGTCGGGTGGCAACACCAGATCCGGGGATCGATCCCTTTAATACTTATAAATAATGAGCGCGAAGCCCAGTAGCCCCCGAGCCTTAATGTGGGCACGGGTGGCCGAATTAAGGATTGATATCCGTTTGACAGAAAAATTTGTTGTGTTTAACACAAACTTCTCAGAAAGAGAATAAGATCTCTTAAAGGAGCTTAGAGCTGGTAGAAATTCGAGCTCGCCAAGGTAGACCCAAAGGGGTTTTAAAAGATGGGTTGCAGTAAATGGATTTTACTCACAATTTTTATGTGTAATGATTCTATTTATCCAAGTACTTTACATCATTAATGCTTGGATCCGCATTGTACAAAAATTTGTTGATCGACCATCGGCTTCAACCTCCTCGGCCAGTAGCTGGGGAGTGTTTGTCCTACTTTATAAAACCTTTACAAGGGCAAAGTTTTACGACAAATAAGGCACTCCGGCCATATGGTTTTATAAACAAAGGTATGCGGAGAGATATGCTATATTGCTATTAAATGCAAAAAGACATCTTCCAAAGAAAATAGTCCCGCTATCGGTTCCTTTCTTTGAGTTGTCATGCTGATCATGATCATGAAACCTCACCTCCGATCAATGTGGGAGGAAAATATTGGGGATTCAGTTTGGAGAAAGTTCCCGAACTATGTGGTTTTTAGCGAACCTAAACTTTCACTTCCGTCATTGCTGACCAATTATATCCTTTAAAATCGCTAGCTTTCGGCTTCACCTAGTCTGAGATACTAACTTGAATGACCCGGTAGTAACAATCACAGAGGTGCTCCCTTTACCGCCTAGCCGAACAATCGGGAATGTAGGGGTATGCACAGGAGCCAGGCAACCCATCTTTGGCCAAAATATTAAGTCAAATTGATGCATATTTATGGCTTATAATGATAATTACGGAAGGCAATGCGTGTATAATCAATACACACGCTGCTGATATATGTTTATTTTGACTCCACTGCAACTGTTTATCTTTTGAAAGTGGTCCATCATTGGCTTTCTACCCCTTTGTAGATGCTACGCAGGGTGTTTCCGCAGTAACAAGACAACCCTTAGCCGACGTCTGGATGCCCGGAGGCGGTTGTGTTAGCGGAAACAAGGCAATCAGATATGAGGGGTTTATAACTTTCACTTAGTCATAGGAGCTTAAAGTTGGGAGGCCAGTTACTAGCCCCCGGTTAGTATTCAGCGTCAGCTGAGGTCAAGCCGTTAACACTTCGGCCAATGTTATGAACGGCCTGTCATTTAACACGGGGTGACCTCTATCGATCTTATAGTTTATCACAGTCATCAGATCACTGACCAGTTTGCGCTTATTGTGATAGTCAGTTCTCGGCTTTCTCCACTGAGGCGCTTTAACCATGTGAGGTGGAAGCACAATCGCAGTGGTTCTCCCTTTGCACACCTAGCCGAACAAAGCAGAACATAGGAGGCAAGCACAGGGGCCGGGCAACGCAACTATTGATCAAAGACACAATTCGAAATCTACGCATATAAAGCAATATCCGAGAATGTTTTGTCGTGGAGTCCATGGAATACCTTGGCTTTAAAGGTGTCCGGCGTTGTACTACGAGACTTATGCTGGAGACACACAAATAGGTTTAAAAGGCCATAAGCTCGAAAAACCAAAAAACTTATGTAAAAGCTTGACGTCCAAACTAAACCAAGTCATTTGGTGCCACTCCAAAAATTGATCTTACAATTTTTGTACTTCTGTCGTGCATTGATATTACACATCCGATCTCAAGACTTCAAGCGGGACAGCCTACGGCTGCAACCTCCTATCCCGACGGTGGAGTACTTCCCCTTAGGCCAGTTTAGTGAACTAAACTAGAGCGGCTTTGAGAGAGAAACTAGGTTCCCCGGCTATTGACCACACACTCGCGCGAAAAAGGAGTGATAGAAAAAGAATTTGCAACAACTAGGAAGAAAACAATTATTATAAAATGGCTTGTATAAATTTACGAGCGCCCAGTTTAACTTGGGTAAAAGGAATATTTTTAATAAACAATGTTTTTGACAAACTAAGTTTTTAATAAATAACTATAATGTTTGGTTGAACCGAACAAGAATTAAAAATTGGAAAAGCTGAGCATGAAAGCGACTTAGCTAGTTAATGTGTTCGATGTCAATGACGCGGCCCGAGCTTACGGCGGGACGAGGTCCCAGCCCCCAAGCCAGTCTCAAGGTGGCGGAGCGAAGAGCTCGGCACTTCGAAGTGGCGACATAGCACAACCAACGTGGCGAGGTGTAACCTCCAGTCCGACCGAGGCTACAGAGCAGGCTGACAGTATGACGCCGAAGTCCCCGGTGTGGGTTAATGAAGTGTTGACGAAGCCCCCGGTCTAGCCGAGGTGACGTGGTACATTGGTACGCCGAGGTGACAGCACCGTCCAACCCGGATCATTTACCTGTGCACAGAAAATAGTGCAAGCCGGAGGTAATAGTAATAATAATAAATAAATCGTTGCATAATTAATAATTTATGCAAAGTGAGTAATAAAAGAAATATGGCCCGTGTGCCGAACACTCGATCATGTAGATTTCTCTCAGCGATGCCGAAGTCCCCGAGGCAACCGAACATATCGGTATGGCAATTCGACCAACATGGTGATCACGTGAGCCGATTTATGCCAATTGGGACGACGATGTCGATTACCTACACATGAAAAACAATGCAGTCCAAAAAATAATAACATAAATATATAAAAGAAATCCTCGCATAATTAATTTACGCAAAATAATTTCTTTTAAAGAGAAGTGGCCTGACGTCGAAGCCAATGAAGGGCGCCGGCGTGACAAAGCTTGTATTCACAGGGCAGTCCGAGTCCCCGATGAGGCATTTGCCGAAGTACGGACAGGAAACTGACCGAACCACCACGCAACCATCGTTAATGCGGCCATCATTTGACATGCCTGTGTATAGATGATGAAACAAACCAGAGTAATAATTACTACAAAAATAAATCCAAGCAAGAAAAAATTAGTAGGATTAATAGCACCTAGTTTATCTGTTGTAGCAATCTGAAGAAAGATTACTCCCACAATTGGAACTAGATCCGCACAATCATTGCCTGATGGGCGATGAAGTGGCAGCATGGCGATGTTGGCAAAGGTTGGCTTGCCGAGGAGATGACGAAGTTGGTCGGCTGGTGACGTCGAAGGCTACGAAGTAGTTTGATGAGGAGATGGCGAAATCCCCGGTCCAGACGAGGTGACAGAGCAGGTCGATAAGGTGATGTTGCAGCTGCCGTGCCAGCCGAGCTGTTGAACGGGTATTCCTTCCCAGCATCCCGTGGTTCGCGTGCTCGCCCTAGCCGCACCTCGCTTGCAGCTTCCGGCTAGTAGCATATTTAAACTAGCGCCTCCCAATTATGCCTGAGGAGCCGGAAAAGCCTGGCAGGGCATTGGGAACTGTGCAATATGGCTCTGTACGTAAAGTGCTCTACTACTACTCTGTAGCTTGTGGCGTTGCACGCATGGACTTCACTCCATTATCGGCTCTACTATAAAAGAAATTCCTCTTGCCGTGTTTTTTAGACGGAGGCAAAAGCTTTGCTTCATCTCATTCATAAAGAAGGAACTACTAACAAAGTTCGACGAGATCCATTACACCTCCACAAATGGAAGTGAAAAGCCTAGTCTCGTTGTATCAAATAATTCAAATGTTCTGCCCCGCAGTAACCATCACTGATAAACATGCTGCTAGTGTGTGCGTGAGAGGAGCGGCTGAGTAGGCCAGCTACGTGAGAGGAGCGGCTGAATAGAGCATCGAGAGTACCCACTAGACCACTACGCAGGTGTACTTCCCCTGCATTGATAGTACAGCGATGGTTCTAGAGAACAGTAGTACCCTCCACTTCCAACTATAGCTCCTTGGCCCTGAGATTCAAGCGTTCAAAACTGGTGCACTATACTAGACTATACTAGAAGTACAGTACATCGCACTACTAGTTGAGAAAAGTACTACTAGTACTGCTACAGTATGAGTACGTACTCCTCCGTCACATAATGTAAGACATTTTTTGACACTAGTTGGCGTGTACAAAAAATGGCAAAAACATACCCAAAATTTCTTAATCCACGCCAAAAACTACTACCTAGTGCCCAAAAATTCTTACTAGTGCTATTATTTACAGTATAATGCAATCCCATAACGTTCCATAATCCCTTTCTTTCAAAAAAATATCTTCTGGAGAGAAGATTGCTATCTCCATGCGAGCTTCTCATAGGCCAGCGCCACCGCATGCAGTCATGTGAGAGAGAGGGAGACATCCATGCAGCATGCAGAGAGAGGAGAACGCGGGCGGACAACCAATGGGCTGCATGGGGCATTTATAGCTTCTAACTCCTCCCATCCATGCACCGGGGGTATTTCCGTCCAGAAAGCATGCAGCGAGCCCCTGCCTTTGTATCCGGGTCTGCTCTTATGCGTAGAGTAAAAAGAATTGGAGGGAGTACTAGTAGTAAATAATAGCGTCACCCCTTCCCTGAGGAACGATCTACAGTTGGAAGGGACGAGGCCCTACGGTTACTACGCTCTTATCTCCTCCTCACCAGTTCCCCTCCCCCCGAAGAGAAGGCAATTCGCCGCTGCTCCCATGGATTCGCCAGGCGGTTCTCCTCCTCGTCGGGGCTGGGAGACCTTGCACGACGATCCTGTGGGAGAAAGCGCACGCCGCTCTGACGTCCTCACCGCGTGAAGACTCAGTGCTTCCTACACCAACTTTTTCAAGATGCTGCTTAAACAGGCCATGCTTGTCGGTCTTCCATGCATCCTCGAGGAGAAGGTTCTTCTATGGGACAATCCTTCGAACAGTCCACCGCTCCCTGCCCATGGTTGCACGTTGAGTCCGCTAGAGTTGCCGATGTTGAGAGGTAGTCGGATTTTGTCCGATGAGCATGTCAATAATGGAGTTTGATCATGTAGTACTTAGTTATTCCATTTCCATCCCGTAATTTCTCCGCTGCCCACCATCTTATATATAGGTCTGGGTCGGTGCCAACGAAGATTGGCTTGCATACCTCCGGCCGGATACCACCATGATTTTGCACAACATCCACAGCAGTGCGGCCGTTTCGGTAGACCCCTTCTCCACCATTGGGATTGGCCTTCCGGACTGGCTGGGCAAGAATACGTATGATGATGCCTACATCAGATTGAAGAATGTCGGTGTATAAAAAGAGGGGTACATTTTTTGTACCCCTATAACTGTGCACGGGCAGTCTGAGCCACGGGCACCACCACACTGAGCAAGGCAAGGGAGGTGAGCCAAGGTAAGGCCGAAGCTTAGGAGAAGCAGAACGACGCCAAGACCAAGACCACAAAGAGAAAAGGGGACGAAGCGGACCCTCCCAGCAAGATCCTTGCCGGGAGGCGGTTTTAGCAAACCCGGCAAGACCCTTGCCGTGGCAGCTCGCCCCACACCTACGGAGTAAGTCACCCTTGAGTCCACTGCCCCCATGGGGCAAGGATTCGGGAGACATCCCCGTGGTGGCATGCAGATCTTTGTGAAGACATTCAAGATCAGATACACCCTTTAGAAGATGATGATCCTTGGCGGGATCCCAGCCAAGGAGGACCACAAGGCCCCCGGCAAGAGCCTTGCCGGGGATGACAGCAGGCGCCACGGCAAGACCTTGCCGGGGCCCCAGCAAGGCCCTAGCCAAGAACACCCGTAGGGCCACCATCAGGCCCACGCCAGTCAAACCTCCATCGCCTTCGCATGCAGCTGCCGACCCAACCAACTGGGCAGGCACCTGCGTGGCGGCATGCGGATCTTCATGGAGACCCACCACTGTGCCACCTCAGCTGCCTGCCTGCCTACATGGCACCACGGGCGCCGCTGGCCAGGGCGCGTGTCGACACGTGAGGGAGCGGCGACGGATGAGACATGGCTCTCCTCCGTCCCCGATAAAGCAAGGACACCTGGGCAAGACGCATTAAATGCGCCTTGTCATGTACTGCGAGGGATAACCTCACATCACTGTACCCTTTCCACCTCCTGTGTGCCACTGTGGCAACCCCTTTCCTAAGGAGGCCCGAGGCGACCAGGAGGAGGATTCGGCTTTTTGGAGCTCCTCACGCCCCATAGCTAGCTCAAGAACACAGATATACAATCCACCAAAGCAGGAGTAGGGTTTTACGCATCCTCGCGGCCCGAACCTGGATAAACGAACCGTGTGCTATCTGTTTGATCCGCTCTTCTCATGACCTCGCGCCCCGCAACTGTAGTAGGGATTCTTGTGATCCCACAGGGGTCGTTCCCACCGACATCTTTGGCGCGCCAGGTAGGGGGCGTAGTTGTGAGAATCGGCTTTAGCAGTTAGTTCGACGCTTCTTCATCGTCATGGCGCCCAAGAACAAGACGACGGTGGCGGTTGGCCCGTCAGAAGCCGGACATCCCATCCCGACGCGGGCGAGCAGCGGACCGGTCGCAGAAAGGACCCGGGGCGCCGTTCGCGAACACCAACACCGTCCCAGCAGCCGGAGTTTGGGAGGCGGCGATGTTCGTGCGCCTGGTAACGGGCCGCACACCGCCAAATCCAAAGACGGAGCCAGGCCCGCCGCAGGTGGCGCGGGGCCTTCCAAGATTGCTACCGCCCCGCCCGAAGGCGATGCGAGGGCCTCCAAGACTCCCACGCCGGCGCCAACGGCGTGCTCCTCTCAAGCGGGGCGCGACGAACGGCACAATCACGCCGAAGACCCCGGGCGTCGCCGCGGGAAGAGCCCCGAGCGCCACTCCCGGGAGGTAGAAGACCTGCCCGCTCGCCGAGGCACTGGTGTAGATGGCATGCGACCGCGGGGTCGTGATAGAGCTCCTTCTGACATGGTCAAAAGTTGAAGCGCGTCGCGATCCGTGCAGGTTTCGCTGCCACCAACGCCAGCAGAAGCCCTGGCGCGCACATTTGCTCCTCAATTTTCCTCCCACTACGGGGAAACTCGACGAATGGAGAGCCACTATCCGAAGCCTTGTTGCGGTGGCCAACAAAGACGAACCGAGTCCGGTGGAGCCCCCGGGTCGATGCTCCAATGGAGTCCCACGCACAAGTGGCAGGAAAACCGGCGGCGCCGCGACCACGGTGCACTCGCCTCCTCCTCGCCCGGTACCGCGGACGCCAGCCCGTCGCGATGTTGCGGGCGACGAAATCTCCATAGCGTCGTCCGACCCGCGGACCCACTGTAACCAGCGCCAAGTCCTTCGGGAACGAGAACATGAAGACGCTCGAACCACTATCGAGCGCCGACGTGGAGCGCGCCACCAGTCAGATAGGCGAGAAGGGCCTGCTATGAACCACCCGGCACCGGAGAGCCCTGGAGGCGTACCTTACGAGGTAGGCTATCCGGCTTTTACCCGTGAGCTGCGGCAGTTCCAGTGGCCCACTCACCGCACCTTCAAACCTGACGTGGGCAAAAAGTACAGCAGCAAGACCCACCCGTCCGAGTTCCTCAGCATCTACACCATTGCGATGCAAGCTACCGGAGCCCGCGACGATAAGGTGCTTGCGAATTACTTTCCGTTGGCTCTTAAACCCAACACCATGTCATGGTTGATGCACTTGCCCGTAGACTCTATTTCCTCCTGGTCGGATTTGTGCCATGAGTTTGTGGGCGCCTTTACTGGAGGCCACCAAGCCCATGGCCAAGCGAGCGACCTGCACGTCATTCCCCAGAAGGGAGGCGAGAGTCTCCGCAAGTATATACAGAGGTTCAGCCGGATACAGTACAATATCCCTGATGTTCACCCTGCTGCCATCATCAGCGCGTTCCATCAGAACGTGCGTAACCACAAGATGCGCGAAGAGCTGGCAATGAACAAGGTGAAAGATGTAGCAGAACTCTATGTTCTTGCTGACAGATGTGCCCGGGCTGAAGAGGGAAGGAAGTACCACGGCGAAGACGCCAGCGTGGAAACCGACTCCTCAGATGAAGATACTGCCGCCCCGGCGAAGAAGGGCCGACGCCGCAACAGGAAGCACAAAGGTAAAGCCATGCTTGTCGTCGAGGGATCTGGGGACACCGGCTCCACCAAGAAAACCAAGGCAGATGACCCCGGCAAGGAAATTGCCGGATGTGTCGCCTGCCAGGCCTTGGCGGTTGCCGAGAAGCCAGGGAACTCCGACAAGCGATACTGCAAGATCCATCACACCAAAGGCCATGCTCTCCAAGACTGCCGACAGGTTGAGCTCCTCGCTGAGAAGCAGAGAGCTGAATATGAGAGGCGGGACAAGGAGAAGGGCCAAGACGGCGCTGAGGGGTCCGGCAAGAAGCGTGACGGCTAGGCGGGCCGTCACGGCAAGGATAAACAACCGAAGAGGCCTGCCCGGGGCCGTGACAAAAAGCCAGAAGATGACGATCACGAAGAGGACGACGAATTCGGCGACCAAGAGTTTCAGAAAGCTACAGAGGCCATGTGCATCGACGGCGGCGTCTCGCTGCATACTTCTCACCGCCAGCTTAAACAGTGGGCGCGAGAGATTACAGCGGCAGAGCCGTGGTTTGATGCCCAAAGGCCGCTGAAGTGGTCCAGCACACCTATCATTTTTGACACTGAGGATCACCCTAATCGCACTACTGCGGTCGGGTTCTTGCCATTGTTGGTTTCACCAACAATACACAACCTCAAGGTGAAAGAGATGCTAGTCGATGGCGGGGCCGGTCTGAACTTGATCTCGCCTGCCGTGATAGAGAAACTGCAGATTCCCGATGGAGACCTCAACGAGAAGGGCACGTTTCAGGGGGTCAACCCGGGAAGAAGCCAACCTAAGGGAAAGGTCAAGCTGCCCGTGACTTTTGGAAGCGATCTGAACTACAGGACAGAGAGGATCGTGTTTGATGTTGCCAAGATCCCCTTGCCCTACAACGGGATCCTTGGCCGCCCAGCGCTGGCCAAGTTCATGGCGGCGTCACACTATGCCTACAACACCCTGAAGATGCCAGGACCTGTGACGATCATCACCATCCCCTCTGATAAGAAAGATGCGCTGATTTGCGCTGACCAACTATACCAGCAAGCAGTTGCAGCAGCTGCCGCCACTAGGGCACTTGCTCCTACCGCTGGGACCCCGGGAGGGAAGAAGAAGAAGAAGACTGGTGAGACCTCGGACACCTACTCCGGCAAGCGCACCTCTTCGGAGTGTAGCGCTCCCGTCGAGGACGTGCCAGAGAGCTCCACCAGCGGAAACAAGAAGCCCAGGGCCATGCCGCCGGGAACCAAGAAGGTTTCTGTCAATGAGGACGACACGGGAGGGGCTTTCACCATAAGCTCCACCCTTGACGACAAATAGGAAGATGCGCTCATCACCTTCCTGCGGGCGAATGTCGATGTGTTTGCATGGCAAGCTTCCGACATCCCCGGCGTTCCCAGGGAGGTGATTGAGCACCACCTTGCTGTCTATCCTCATGCGCGGCCCGTCAAGCAGAAGGTCAGGAAGCAAGCTTTGGAATGACAAGAGTTCATCACAGAGGAGATCCGGAAACTGGAAGCAGCGGGTTTGGTAAGAGGAGTGCTCCATCCAACGTGGTTGGCCAATCTGGTCATAGTGCGCAAGGCTAATGGGAAGTGGAGGCTGTGTATTGATTACACAGATATCAATAAGGCTTGTCCTAAGGACCCCTTCCCGTTGCCGCGCATCGACCAGATTGTTGACTCCACAGCTGGGTGTGATCTGTTGTCATTCCTTGATGCCTACTCCGGCTACCACCAGATCTTCATGACAAGAGAAGATGAAGAGAAAACAACATTCATCACCCCATGTGGTACGTATTGTTTCATGCGGATGCCTTTCGGGCTGAAGAGTGCTGGTTCGACGTTTGCAAGGGCGGTCCAGATTGGTTTTGAACCCCAGCTCCATAGAAATATGGAAGCTTATATGGATGACATAGTGGTCAAAACCAAGGACAGGGCAACCCTCATACCGGATTTGCAAGAAACATTTGCAAACCTGCGCAAGATCAATCTCAAGCTGAACCCTGAGAAGTGCGTCTTTGGCGTCCCGTCCGGCAAGCTTCTCGGGTTCTTTGTGTCACAGCGTGGGATAGAGGCCAATCCAGACAAGATCAAAGTTATAGAGCAGATTGAAGCACCCAAGCGAATCAAGGATGTGCGTCGGCTTGCTGGTTGCGTCGCCGCCATGGGCAGATTCATTTCCAAGTCTGCCGAGCGCGCCCTTCCCCTTTTCAAGATCCTGAAAAAGGCGGGTCGATGGAGTGGACGCCAGAAGCCGAAGCAGCATTGCAAGATTTGAAGAAGTACCTCTCCTCCGCGCCAATACTAGTTGCGCCTAGGCCACAGGAGCCGTTGCTGCTATACCTGGCGGCAACGAACCAGATGGTCAGCGCCGCACTAGTGGCGCAGAGAGAGGTTGACGATGAGGTAATGGCAACGACAGAGCCCGACACCACCAATGCAGAGACGATATAGCCAATTGAAGTGCCGCCGAAGAAGAAAATGATGCAGCACCCGGTCTACTTTGTTAGTTCCCTCCTGCAGGGAGCTAGATCAAGGTACTCCGGCATGCAGAAACTGCTCTTCGGCCTTCTTATGGCCTCGAGGAAGCTGCGTCACTACTTCCAGGCACACGAGATCACTGTCGTCACTCGCCTCCCTCTACAACGGATATTGCACAATCCAGATGCAACAGGAAGAATTGTGGAATGGGCACCGGAGCTGTCCAGCTTTGGCCTCAAGTTTGAAAGTACTTCGACGATTCAGAGCCGAGTCCTGGCAGAGTTCATTGCAGAATGGACCGCAATGCCTGACGAAGAAGCCCAAGAGACTGCTCTCCCCGGCAAGGAGGCAAGTTGCAGTTGGATCATGTACTTTGATGGAGCTTTCTCCTTAGACGGCACCGGGGCTGGCGTACTGCTTGTCGCGCCTACCGGAGAGCACCTCAAGTACGTGATCCAGATGCACTTCCCTAGGGAGGTGTCAACAAACAATATGGTAGAGTACGAAGGGCTGCTTGCCGGTCTTAGGATCGCGGCGAACTTCGGAATCAAGAAGCTCATCGTCAGGGGCGACTCGCAGCTCGTCGTCAAGCAAGTCAACAAGGACTACCAGAGCCCGTTGATGAAGGCCTACGTCGATAAAGTGAGAAAAGCTGGAAGAGCGTTTCGACGGTATACAGGTTGAATATGTTCCCCAAGCGGAGAACGATATCGCCGATTACCTGTCAAAACGCGCTGCCCTCAAGCTACCTGTGGAACCAGGTACCTTTGTGCTCCAGCTAACTCAGCCATCCATTGATCCATCAACAGAGCAGAACAAGAGGAGGAAATCAGGACCCGGCAAGTACTTTCCCGCCGAGCTCCCCAGAGCCGCCGGCAAGGATGTTGCCGGGGACACTGAGCCGGCCACGGGACGGCTAGCTCCGGCGGAGCATCAAGCTCTTGCCGTCGAGACAGCCGCTCCTATAGCGGAGGAAATGCCTTTAGTCCTCGCCGTCGAGCCTCAGACTGCAGCGTGGGCACAGCATACCGTCCGATTCCTCCAAACAGGGGAACTCCCTGAAGAGCGGGAAGAAGCAGAAAAAGTAGCCCGTCTCTCTACCATGTACCAGTTCGTCGATGACGTCCTGTACAGAAAGAGGCCGAACGGTGTGAAATTGAAGTGTACCCCTCGGGAGGAAGGACTGGAGCTGTTGGCTGAGATACACAGAGGCATATGTGGATCCCACATCGGGTCAAGGGCCCTTGCCAGCAAGGCATTTCGGCAAGGCTTCTTCTGGCCCACCGCCCTCCAGGATGCGACGACTCTAGTCACCAGGTGTGAAGCATGTCAGTTCCATTCAAAGAAGCTTCATCAGCCAGCTCAAGCCCTTCAAACCATTCCTCTCTCTTGGCCCTTCTCGGTCTGGGGGCTCAACATACTGGGCCCTTTCCCCCGCGCTGTCGGGGGCTTTGAGTACTTGTACATTGCAATCGATAAGTTCACAAAGTGGCCGGAGGTGGAGGCGGTGAGGAAGGTCACAGCTCAGTCAGCCGTCAAGTTCTTCAAGGGACTAGTGTGCCGTTTTGGTGTACCCAACAGGGTCATCATCGACAACGGCACACAGTTCACAAGCCGCACCTTCATGCAATATATCCAAGACCTCGGCAGCAAAGTATGTTTCGCTTCCGTTGCTCACCCACGAAGCAATGGTCAAGCTGAGAGGGCAAATGCCAAAGTACTGCGAGGCTTAAGGACCAAGACCTTTGACAGGCTGCACAAGAGTGGAAGGCGCTGGATTGATGAGTTGCCGACGGTTCTTTGGTCGATCAGGACGATGCCAAATCGAGCCACCGGCCAGACACCTTTTGCCCTGGTATACGGGGCAGAAGCAGTTCTCCCCACTAAACTCATATACGGGTCACCTCGAGTGCTCGCTTATGATGAGCTTGAGAAAGAGCAACTGCGGCAAGATGACGCAATGCTCCTTGAGGAAGATTGTCTTCGGGTGGCTGTGAAAGAAGCACACTACCAGCAAGCCTTGCGCCGCTACCATAGCCGCAAGGTTCATGCCCGAAGCCTTGAGGAAGGCGACCTTGTCCTTCGGCGCGTTCAATCGGCCAAGAATTCCAACAAGTTGACGCCAAAGTGGGAAGGCTCTTATCGGGTAATACGAGTCACCAGGCCCGGCGCAGTCCGCCTGGAGACCGAAGATGCCATTCCGGTGAGTAACTCCTGGAACATTGAGCATCTTCGCAAGTTTTACCCATGAGGCGCGGCTTGCCGGGCCCCCCCAGCAAGCCACCTTTTGTACAAGCATTGCCGATGATGCATGTAACCCTTTGTACAAAGCCAGGCGCAGACCCTGAGCATAAATAAATGAAGCGCTGGCGCCCTAAGTTATAACATGCATGCCAGGTCGAGTCTCGTCCTTGGTTAGGGTTGATAGTGCTTAGCAGCGACAACCCCTAGCTTAGAGGTCGAGTATGCGTCTCTTTGCCATTCTTTCGTCTTCTTTGGTTCGCAGGACTCACAGGTATCCTTGCCGGATCACTTGAGGACGAAAAAGAGAAGAGGGACAGACCAGCATCTAGACCCCGGCAAGCTAGTATTGCCGGGGGCTGCAAGAGCAAAGATTCACCCACGGCAAACCAGAGTTGCCGGGGGCTACAGCTTCAGATAAGTTCTTCATCCCTTATCATGCATTCCCTTATGGACTGAGGTATGTGAAACCTCGTTTTTTCCTAAAACTACCGTGCTCCCCTAACTCTAGGCCCCAGGGCTCGTTCCTGGGGCCAGGTTTGGTAGTAGTCGCGGCAGCGAGAGGATGAAACAAGGAGCCTGAACCCACCTCATCCCTGCCTCCGCCAAAGGTGTGAGAAAGGTCGAGCGAAGTGGGGAGACGACAAGGCCTGTTGCCGTGCAAGGAAATGTCTATCTTAAGGATATCAAGGATTTACTCCTTGTCGTGGGTTCTACCCACAAACAAATGACCCGGGAAGCTTCCCTTTTTCATTAAAAACATTCCACTCAGGTACAGTCCATAGGGAATGAAAAACATGAATGATGGGATTTCAAGTTTTAAATTCAGCTAAGGCCCGAAGGCTTACAAACTAAAAAGAGATAAGGTGCCCGTAATCCCTTTCTTGTCCCTCTCCTTAGGAGACAGGTCAAGGAGGCGAAAAGGGCAAAAGGGGCGCCTAGGCGAGCTACGGGTGGCAGAAGACACCAAGAGAACATCTCGGTGGCCGTCCGAAGGCTGGATGGTGATGGCGGCGCCGGAAGCAGAGCTCGAAGACGAGGCGGCAGGACGTCAGCACGCGTCGAAGGCGTCGGTGCCCGCGTACTCCGACTTGATGGCCTTGCCGCCCGCCCTCTTCCTCTTCCACAGCCTCCCAACGCCAACCGCCCAAGGAGACGACCCCGAGAAGTTTAGGGAGCCGGGGACACGGATGATGGGGTCGCCGGTGCCGCACGGAGCGGCGCCCGACACCTAATCGGACCCGTCATCCTGCCGCCTACTACCCTCGTCGTTGCTGCCGCTATCCTCCTCGTCACTCCCGCCCAAGGAGGAGTCTTCACTATCAGAAGAGCTCTCCACGTAGCACCTTGCATGGGTTCCAAAGCACCCAAAGACCTTGACGGAGAGAAGGCCACCCTCCATTAGCTTAAAATGGAGAGTGAGCCCCTCCGTCAAGCGGTGGATATGGGCAAACGTCTTCCATCCCCGACGGAGATACATCAAGTGAGGGGCGGGGAAGTCGACGCGGGCCCGCGTGCCACTGATCCCGCAGCCCCTCACGTGTAGCCACAACGACTCCAGCGGATCGAGCTCCATCTCCCGTGCGAATGGGGTTGGGAGACGAAGGCGACGGCGAGGCGGCCGGCGCAGCCTGACGAAGAACTCGCAAGGGTCATCCCCAACGTGGCCCTCCATGGGAGGAGGAACTGCTGGCGGAGGCGAGGCCGACGGAGGCGAGGCCGGCGCGCCGCCCTGTCCTCCTCTTCCCTAAGCGCATCGGCCTCGCCCACGACCTCGCCCCCTCCCCCTTCCCCTCGCGGCTGGCTCTGCCACCGCGGGTGCAGGAGAAGGAGAGACGCGTTGTCGAGCGGCGACCCTCGCCGCCACCGTTCAAGGACCAGGATTCCCTCTCTCCATGGCGGATGGAAGAGGAGGGCAGAAGCTGAAGGAAGGAGGAGATGAAGGAATGCGGGACGCCATCCCCCCTCCCGCTCCTTATAAAGGAACGGGGTGGGGGCTCAGCCGCCCCGCTCAGCCAATCAAGGCGCGGAAGGCGCAGGGAACTGGGACCGACCCGCCGCCCCAGCCTATGGCAGCCGGGTTTCCCGCCTCCACCGTTCGCTACCCCAAGCGCATGAGAGCCACGTGGCAGGCATGCAGGACAGAGGCGACCTCTCCCCACCCCGTGATCGTGGGGAGTGGACGCCTTGAAGACCATGCCTCGGCCCCGTTCAGTAAATGGGTCGCGCCTTCCTCCGTTTATGGGGAAGGCGCGAACCGCCCCCTTTACTATGACGTGACGCATGCATGCAGAGCTCAGCCCCACGCATGCCGCCCACGTCACACACGCCTCCCCACGCTGCGCCACGCACGGGAAGCATGGGAAGCACAGCGCACGAAGAAACTTACCGCGGTAAAAACCGCCCCGCCTGCCAGCGCACCGTTTTTGGGCCTAGCCCAACGACACGATTGCGCTTACGTGTGGCCCAGGCCCGGGGGCTCCTGTCGGTGTACAAAAAGTGGGGTACGTTTTTTGTACCCCTATAACTGTGCACGGGCAGTCTGAGCCAAGGGCACCACCACACTGAGCAAGGCAAGGGAGGTGAGCCAAGGTAAGGCCGAAGCTCAGGAGAAGCAGAACGACGCCAAGACCAAGACCACAAAGAGCAAAGGGGATGAAGCGGACCCCCCCCCCCGGCAAGATCCTTGCCGAGAGGCGGTTTTAGCAAACCCAGCAAGACCCTTGCCGTGGCAGCTCGCCCCACACCTACGGAGTGAGTCACCCTTGAGTCCACTGCCCCCGTGGGGCAAGGATTTGGGAGGCATCCCCGTGGTGGCATGCAGATCTTTGTGAAGACATTCAAGATCAGATACACCCTTTAGAAGATGATGATCCTTCGCGGGATCCCAGCCAAGGAGGACCACAAGGCCCCCGGCAAGAGCCTTTCCGGGGATGACAGCAGGCGCCACGGCAAGACCCTTGCCGGTGCCCCTGGAAGGCCCTTGCCAAGAACACCCGTAGGGCCACCATCAGGCCCATGCCAGTCAAACCTCCACCGCCGTTCGCATGCAGCTGCCGACCCAACCAGCTGGGCAGGCACCTGCGTGGCGGCATGCGGATCTTCGTGGAGACCCACCGCTGTGCCACCTCAGCTGCCTGCCTGCCTACATGGCACCGCGGGCGCCGCTGGCCAGGGCGCATGTCGACATGAGAGGGAGTGGCTACGGACGAGACAGGGCTCTCCCCCGTCCCGATAAAGCAAGGACACCTGGGCAAGACGCATTAAATGCGCCTTGTCATGTACTGCGAGGGATAACCTCACATCATTGTACCCTTTCCACCTCATGTGTGCCACTATGGCAACCCCTTTCCTATAAAAGGAGGCCTGAAGTGACCAGGAGGAGGATTCGGCTTTTTGGAGCTCCTCACGCCCCATAGCTAGCTCAAGAACACAGATATACAATCCACCAAAGCAGGAGTAGGGTTTTACGCATCCCCGCGGCCCGAACCTGGATAAACAAACCGTGTGCTATCTGTTTGATCCGCTCTTCTCACGACCCCACGCCCCGCAACCGTAGTAGGGATTCTTGTGATCCCATAGGTGTCGTTCCCACCGACAAAGAAGATAGCAATTGCGGACCCGCCGACAAAGCGACGCGGCTACGGCAATTACTATCTCATCGCGGTGTTCGACATAAGGATTGCCATCAATGCAGGAGGCAGTAACGGCAGTGGCTGGCGCATGTTGGCGGCGGCAGATTTGTAACCCTACACGTTCGAAGACGCCGTGCGCCATCTAGGCCGCATCTTCGCGGTGACAAGCGAAGGGACTTGTTTCATCTGGTTGACATCCTATGGTACGGGAGATTACAAACGGAATGCACAAACCATCATTTGCATCCCTAATGGTACTCCATTATTTTGCAGGGACCAGTCATCCCCCGATCAAAATAAGATCGCCGATCCTGGATGTGCATTTGCATCCGCGATTCGGTCTAACCTGGAACCTTGTAGCTGTTTTGGGCATATTGGGATCAACTATCTTAGCAGTCGTTACCCATGGTACCACTGATGTGCAACGTGGTCACATAATCTACCACGATCGGACCGTCACCATCTACCCAGGTATTCCATTTTAACCCTCTCGTCTTCTCTTTCATTGTTGTACTAGTAGTATACTTTGTAGTACTAGTAGGAGTACTTTTTACCTTGGAGGACGCGTATAGCTAGCTAGGCCCTTGAATACTTGAACCCACTAGCTGCCACCATTTTTGTTTTTCTATGTCTTACTATCTCACCCATGTAGCCAAGAGGGCTATATATAATAAGCCGGTTATTTTACTTCCTCTATACTGGAGTAGTACTATTTGCTGCAGAGTATTACTGACCGCCACATTTGAGCACAACATTATTATGCATGGACCTTGACTATGTACGTCACCATGTGTCCAGATCTGGGATGCCGCGTGTACCAGATGAACGGCGCCGAGTTCGGCCCCCGTGATGCTATGTGGGTGCCGAGGAACACTCTTGGAGAGTACTCACTTTTCATCGGGGACAACTACCCCATTGTGAAGCGGATGCCACCTTCCGTGCATGACACGGAAGGCCTGCCGTTCATGAAGCATGGTTGTGTATTCAGTATGCACCACCGGATGAATGACATGCTGGGACATGCTATCCTTGATTTATGCCGCTTCAGCTTGGATGAGTCTCCATCATGTGGAACCGGACTAGAAAGCTGCGACAATGATTCCTGTTGCCCACCGCTATGGATCGTGCCATCCATGAAGAACATCTGGGACTGGAACCTGGAGGAGGACATGTAGCCCATCTATAACGTGTAAGTGGAGTACGGTAATTGTGAACGGTAGCGCTGTGAATATATGTAGACTAGTCGTGCACAAATTTATCACATGAGTTGGAGATGAACTTGTGTGGCATACTGGCATTTGTCCTTTAAAATTTATTACTAGTAAATGTGTTATGTGTACCTGCAACTTGTGTGGTTGTTGCACGGGCTCCAACACGCTCTTTGAGAAAAAAAGGTGGCATAGCTTTGGATATACGTGACGTGGCGGCATCATACAGTAGCATCGTTCGCTATAGTTGTACTAGTACACTCCTACTAGGACGACAACTCCTATAAAACCTTGCGCTTGGCTCTTTGCCTCTTCGGGAGGTTCAACAGTTCGTACTCGTGTGAACCTTGCACTTGGCTCTTCGGCTCTTCGGAAGGTCCAACAATGATGATACTACAGTACAATAGGCTTCTGGCAATCTGACACCGATTGAACTACTGCACGTCCACCGCGAGGGCGAGGGAGAGGGAGAGGGCGCTGTAGTCAAAACCCTCTCCTCGTCCTACGAACCACCGCGCGTGTGGGCGAGGGAGAGGCGTAGTAAGCAAGCTTCTCCTCGTTCGGCGAGTTGACGTGACACATCAAAGCAGTACTAGTACTAGTAGTAGTCCATACTGCGTCCTTTCCGATTAATATGGCTTAATTTGAAACGAGAAAAATACACTGGCGGTCAACATATGTAACAGTACGCTCTTTACGGTCACTCTATATAGTTTAGCGGCGATTATGCGATCACTAGCTCATCGTAGAGCACCGTATTGCACCCTACTGACCGGCCACATAGTCGACGTGGCACTTTGTTGACTGGTTAAATTGTCACCTGGTTTTTGGGTTCCACCTGTCAGTTGGCAGAGCAAAGAAATCAGTTAAACAAAACTTTACGCAGGCGCGACACGAGTCCAACCCTTGCGCGCGAACCGCCCTGGCTGTGTATGTGAGTGCATGCATGTGTCCTCCCTCGGTCTTCCAACAAAGAGTGTACTACATGATGTACATCTACACTTCCAATGCATTTAGCCTTTAATCTAAATCGATATTGATTGACTAATGCACTGTAGGTATAGGCTACATGTCTATCCTTAATTACAGCATGCAACGACCTTCATTTAATCTTCTTATCTCAATGGTCGCATGCACACATAAGTCTGCTACTTTTGGGCGTTAATTGTGCCCTGGTCAATGTGTAAATCTCTAAATGTATAGTCTTTCACGGACGTAGGGAGTAGGTTGAGCACTTGAGCATGAGCGTGTGTGTTACGTCGTGTGCTGTGTGCCGCATGGGTGCGTGAGTGTTGCGTGCGTCCATGTGTACGTGTGAGTGTTGCATGTTGCATGCATGCATGCATGCATGCATGGGGCTTACTCCCTCCCATTGATATGTTCATATTTCAAGCTTCCTCTGTTCCCTCCATATGGTGATACTCCCTCTGTTCCAAAATAGTACGGAGTAAAAGCCTCCCTCTGTTCCCAAATACGGAGTATTTGTCTTTCTACAGATTTCAACAAGTGACTAGGTACGGAGCAAAATGAGTGAAGTGAGCGTAGAGGCATAGGGATACTGTAGAAAGGAAGTCCTTGCGATCCATTTATTCCCCATCTCGGTTAGAGAGAACTACTCAACTAGTCTCTTCTTCTTCCTCCTCTCTTCCCCATCGTCGGCCGCACACCATTTACCCCCAATCACTGCTCGCCCGCTCATGCCACCTTCCTTGGTAGCCCGCGCGTACCATATCCCGCCACTCACTACTCGGCCACACGAGGAGAAGCTTCTTCGCTCGCCCGCCCGAATCCACTGCCCCACTGGCTCGCAGGCACCAAAAACCCCAATGGCAGAACTGACTGACACGCAGAGCCGTGATTGGAATTCCCTCCCCAATGTTCTCTTGGAGCAGATCTGTAGTCGTATGGACCTACTCAGCACCGTCCGTCTGGCCGCATGCTCGGTGCCTTTGTACCGTCTACTCGTCTGCAACCGGCTGGCTCTTTTCAAGACACTCTGCTTGTTGATGCCCGATCCTCACAAGTGGGCCAGACACCAACTTGACGATCCTACGGAGGTTGCCGTGGTGCCCCTCGACATGCTACCACTACCCGTCCACATGTCCTTCATGCGCGGCCACTATTGGGCGGGCATGAAGGCCAACTGGATCGTCCTCATCCACCACACTGGTAGTCCGTGGCGTCTCGTGGATATCAACACCCAGTGAGAGATCACCTTTCCATCATTGGATACCGCCGTCATCGAGCCTCGCGGCCCGCCGGACACTCCTGCCTACTACGCACGAGATGCGTCAAGCTTTTGGCTCGACCTCTGTTTGCAGAAAGTTGTAATCTGTGAAGTGCCCACACCATCAGAAGACTACATGGATTACAAGCTCATTGCCTTGTTCACCAAGGGATTAGTCTATCTGGAATCCGGTCGCCATACATGGTTATGGCTCATCATCAATCCTGTTGAGGAAACATTTTTGTCTGATGCTATAGTGTATGATGGCATCGTTTACACGGTTGACTCACAGATTGGCTACCTATATTGGTGGAATCTATCGTTGTGTAATTGTTCTATCTCATCTCATCTTTACCTTATGAATACGACTGCCTATTCATTTGTTACAAATTTAGAATCCATAGCATGTCTATAACCACATCATTGCTATATGTTCTTCTCATTTCCTAGATTTTTATGACCACACATGTTATTGTTAGAGTTGATATGAGAACAATTGGCATCTAATGATTGTTAGAATACATATTATGAGCATAACATCATGATTGCTATATGTTACTCTCGTTTACAAGATTTTTATAACAACACATGTTATTGCTTAGAGTTGATATGAGAACAGTAGTAGTAAGTGCTATGGTAGAATATGAGTAGGCGCTGTCATAGCTGTTTTCCTCTCATTGTTTGAACCATGACATATTGCTAGAATATGAAAGCCATTGGCTTATTTTTTAAACTCGGGGTATGATTATGACCACGGCATTGCAATTCTCTGTCTATGATATGTGTCACTATTATAATAATCTTAATTCCACACATACTCTGAACATGATTGTTTATTTTTGTCCTTTTGGTTTCCAATTTGAATTGTTGCAGCAGACGCAAATGCGCTGGCCTTCATGATTCCGGGATCTGGAATCATACCAGCCGATGGGTGGTGATTTATCGCTCATTCAGCTGACAGCGGTCATTTGATGCTCATTCGCACGTACCAAATTGACCAAACCATTACATCAAACCATATGCAGTACAATGCGTGGGGCGTTCGTGACATTGATGGCTATGGCTGCTTCATGTTCGATTAAGATCCCAGCTCCGTTGGGCCAGGCGTATTCAACTGGAGGCGGGTTTACAGCCTCGACAACCACTCCTTGTTCCTCGGGCTCAATTATCCGATCATCCAACCAATCATCGATCATATCACCGGCGATGATTACTGTGCTATGCAACTTCCATTCGCGAGGGGGGGGGGGCTGTGTTTACACATCATACCATGGGTTTCATGAATCACCATATCCAGAGATTCGTCGACACAACTTGTTGCCAGATAATCCTCAGTGTGTGAGAGGTATCAAGCTTCCATGCGATGGATGGCTTTTGCAAACCCGACATGCGACAATGTGGTTCATGCCAACAGCAAATATGCACAACTTGATTCTTGTTGATATCTAGACTGAGCCATGTATTCTGCTACTGTAGCACGACCCTCTTTTGTTGGATATTATGTATTGTTCTTAGTTTGAAGCACTCCTCTGGTTTGAAGGATAGATACCTTCCTGGGATCAAGTGCATCCTAACTCACCTGCGTAGGATGTACTGATAGTGATGATGGAGATGCTGTGCAGAAGCCATATATATATATATATATATATCAGTTAGGCTTCAAGTGTGTACTTGTTAGTTAAACCTATGTATAAATTGTGACACTAAATACGACTAGTAAGTAGTACAGTAGCAGTACTAGTATACGTCGGTCAAATTATTCATCATGTCCACACATTGAATTGACGTGACAACACGATGCGTGTGAGGAGACACAAGAATCCCAGTGGCGTGTTCAGGTATTCTGGACTTCAGATATGGAGTACCACTTATCTGTCGAAATCTTCCATCATTCACTTAAAACAGTCGATTGATCATACATTGAGTACCATATAACTGGAATTACCGATGCAAGTCGAAGAAGGATTGGCCCGTGCTGCCGGCTGGCATCAAGTTCGATCCCATGGATTAGGAGCTAATCGAGCACCTTGAGGCCAAAGTGAGTGCTGACAGCACGAGATTTTAGTCTCTCATCGATTTGTTTATACCAACCATCGACAGCGAGCACGGCATATGTTACACCCAACCTAAGAAACTTCCAGGTAAGACACCGATCGGCCGTCTACTTGCACAAACATATTCCTTTGTTTATAGCTCTATTTTTCTTTTTAGACGCAGACCTGGTGAAGCAATTACAATTTGACAGTTAATAAAAAGTGAAACAAGTGACTGCAACATGCCAAAGATGTTATGAAAATACCAACTAGGTACACTAAAACCTGTATTCCACAATACTGCAAGTATCACACTGAGTGGCCTAAGGAAGCATTTCTTCCAGCGCAATTCTAGGGCGTTCAAAAGGGGCGCGTGGACGCGTCGCAAGATACAGTCGGAGTGCGGCATGTACGCGATGTGGCACAAGACCGGCAATACCTTGCCGGTGATGGTCAACGGCCGGCAGACGGGCAGCAAAAAAGGTTCTGGTGCTGCACACCAACAAGAACTTCGACCAGCAGAGGACCAACTGGGTGATGCACCAGTACCACCTCGGGGACCTGGAGCAAGAGAAGGAGCGGGAGCAGGTCCTCTGCATGATTTTCTACCAGACGAACACTAAGGCCAGGAGTAAAAAGATTATAAGTTAGTTTGGTATTGGTAGTTGTACTACCTTGTCGTCTGCAAGTTGGTATTGTTGTTAGCTATCTTTTGGTATGAACTTGCATTTGCTTCCAACCATCCTACCGAGGCTCGATGTGGATATAAAGCTGAATCATTTGTTTCAAAACGAATTTTCAGGCACCTGATTTTTATTTGATGGGTAACATAAGCACCCGCCGTTCGAATTCCCAGTTCTCCATTTTTTTTGAAACAAGTGCATGCACTTATTATCACGATAAAAAAACAATATCCGTGCTGCATCCTAGTTATCAGTCTGTACTTGCAGAATTCTCTCGTTTATTAAGCACGTATATTGTTTTTTCAGGTCGAGCAAGTTTCAACTGGGTTGTAGATTGCCCATCCCATGACGACAATGGGGCACAAAGGTCCAGCAGGTATCTACTGGCCTTTGGCCCGCCAGCGTTAGTTATATTTTGTCTTACAACATCCGCAGGCAGTTTTTTTACTGAATCAAACACACAGCCCAGTTCTATTTTCCTCTTGAAACGCATGTCCTACATCCGTTTTCTAATCTCTACCTATAGTTTTA
This sequence comes from Triticum dicoccoides, assembly GCF_002162155.2. NCBI lineage: Eukaryota > Viridiplantae > Streptophyta > Magnoliopsida > Poales > Poaceae > Triticum > Triticum dicoccoides. The sequence continues at coordinate 655,906,332 of NC_041392.1, forward strand.
CTAGTTCATATACACGTATCATTATATTGACAACACATAAAATTCCCTTTTCATATTTACATCCTTATTTTTGTTATTTTTTCCCACCCAGCGCTGATTTTTTACACTGGTTTTCCTTAAACCAACTAAATTGTCCCACGTCTTATTTGCTTACAAAAACAAAACTATTTTTTTGGCAAATCAATGGGTTCTTAAAAAATGTTTATCATTTCGGGATTACAACAGTTCGGACTCCACCGAAATATGCAAAATAAGGTTGGATTTTTGACCGTGGTCCTAGGCAGATAATGGGCTGTAATAAATTACTTAAGAATTAGCAAATGGGCTGCAAATTATAAAAAATAGCAAATGGGCTTTATGTTGTCTGTCACAGATTTGGAGGCTGACTTGTGGGCCTACTAAGTTCATGTGTACACAAGGTTTCTCAAAAAAAAACTTAGTCAACAATCGACTCTACCAGCGTCAGACCGTTAGATGTCAATCTAATGGCAATCATGCTTCTTCAGTCTCTGATCTTCCTGCCCCAGCCGCCCAAACCAGCGCCGTCGGAACCGCCTGCTCCAGCCTCCCGTGGCCGGCAGTGCTGCTGGGAAGGCCTCACGGCCCCATCATACTCGCATCCTTGGCCTGTCTATCCCTCTACTCACCCACACCTCCTGTTATTTTCCGGCAACGGCAGCCGAACCAGTCAACCCTCGTACTCTCCACCGCGTGGGCAGCCACTATCGTGTCTTCCCCGACTCCCTGTCGTTCCCTTCGTAGGCCTCGCCGTCGTCCACCGCCCTGGTGCTCTCGTCGCGGCGTGGTCAACAATGTCCATCCAACGGCCGTAGTGCTTCTTCAACCTCTGGTCTTCTTGCCCCAGCCGCCCAAAGTACCGCCGGTTGTGCCGCATGCTCCTGCCTCCCGTGGTCAGCTGTGCTGCCGCGAAGGCCTCACCGTCCCCATACTACTCCCATCGCTGGACAGGCCATCCCTCCACTCACCCACTCCCCTTGTTATTCTACGGCGACGGCAGCCTCACACCGCAGCCGAACCAGTAAACCCTCGTACTCCTCTCCGCGTGGGCATCCATTGCCGCGTCTTCCCCGGCTCCGCGTCGTCCCCTTCCTAGGCCTTGCCATCATCCACCGCCGTGGTGCTCTCGGCGTGGTGTGGTCAATGTAGTCAATGACCGACTTCCATCGGAAGAGTACTGTACGTGGAGAGGCTGACAGCTGGGTCCACGGCAGCCACAAGGAAGTGCCTCCTTATTACACGCAAAATAATTATTCCTCCACCTGACAGCAGGGACCCACCAGATGGGCAACCAGTATTTCATAGAAAAAACGTTTCCCCCTGACTGCTGGGACCCACCGGACGGGCCATCGTATTTCACGAAAAAAACGTTTGCCCCTGACTGCTGGGACCCACCGGACGGACCATCGTATTTCCCGAAAAAAACGTTCCCCCTCGCTGTCAGCTCAGACCCACCAGAAGTGCCTCCTTATTTCGCACAGAAAAATGAATACTCCCCCTGCTAGCTGGGACCCACCATGGTGGGAGGCTGACTTGTGGGCCTACTAAGTTTACGAGGATGGAGGGCTTTGTCAACTTAGTCAATATGAACGATTCTAGCTCCAATGACCGCACGATGTCCATCCAACGCCCGTAGTGCTTCTTCAACCTCTGGTCTTCTTGCTCCAGCCGCCCAAAGTTGCGCCGGTCGTGCCGCGTGCTCCTGCATATCGTGGCCGGCTGTGATGCCGCGGAGGCCTCACCGCCCCCTACTACTCCCACCGCTGGCCCATGCTATCCATCTAGTCACCCACACCCCCTGTTATTCTGTGGTGACGACAGCCTCACGTCGCAGCCGAACCAGTGAACCCTCGTACTCCTCTCTGCATGGCATCCACTGCCGCGTCTTCCCCGGCTCTGCGTCGTCCCCTTCCTAGGCCTCTCCATCGTCCACCGCCTTGGTGCGCTCGGCGCGGCGTGGTCAATGTGGTCAACGACCGACTTCCATCGGAAGAGTACTGTACGTGGAGAGCACTACTAGGAAAAGGGCTATAGATGGAATTGACACTAATGGCGCACCAGACATGTGGTGCGCCATTACTATATACTAATGGTGCACCATCTGTTGGTGCGCCATTAGTGTGGAAGACACTAATGGCGCACTAGGCACACAGTGCGCCACTAGTAACAAAATGTTTTTTTTTTCATTTTTTCAAACATACTAATGGCGCATCCGGGCAGAGTGCGCCATTAGTAGTTAGAACTACTAATGGCGCATAGAGTGCACCACTACTGTATTCTTTTTTTATTACTTTTTTGCAAAACTACTAATGGCGCACCGTTGCATAGTGCGCCATTACTAGTTTAAACTAGTAATGGCGCACTGTGCCACGGTGCGCCATTAGTATAAAAATTATTTTTTTTACTTTTTTGCAAAACTACTAATGGCGCATGCTTGTGTGGTGCGCCATTAGTATGTTGGGTTACTCATGGCG
>NC_041392.1:655909057-655909601 GCF_002162155.2 Triticum dicoccoides
CCGCCGCCGTCGACACCCCGCACCCTCCCCCACTTTTTGATGATATTTTTAAATAACAAATTTGATGATATTTTCAAATAAGAAATTTGATGATATTTTCAAATAACAAATTGGATGATATTTTCAATTAAAAATAAAAAAACAAATTTGATGATATTTTCAAAAAAAATGATGATATTTGATAATATCTTCTGTTCTAGTCCTCCTGAAAATAACAAATTTGATAAAAAAACTAATTATTAGATGCAACAAGAAATAATGAAAAAAAAAACGTTACTAATGGCGCACCAGAGGCGGGTGCGCCATTGCTATCAGAAAAAAAAAGTTACTAATGGCGCACCAGAGGAGGGTGCGCCATTGCTATCAGAAAAAAACTACTAATGGCGCACCAGAGGGTGGTGCGCCATTGCTATCAGAAAAAAACTACTAATGGCGCACCAGAGGGTGGTGCGCCATTGCTATAGTGTCTAGCTGGATACCCCTTCGCCCGATCCCCCCTTCCCTCTCCCTCGCCAGATCCCCCTTCCCTCCCCCGCCACAACCG
>NC_041392.1:655910160-655928286 GCF_002162155.2 Triticum dicoccoides
GATTTTTTTCTTACTATTGCCTTGTTTTTTCAATTTATCAAGCTCCAGCACAAATATCCGATAGTATTTGGGCTGCAGTTAGTGTACTAATTAGTTGGATATTTGAGTAGTATTGTCAACAGTAATAACTTTTACATGTTTGCATTGCTTCCAAGAGTAACAACAGGTGCTTAGGACACCTTTAGGAGATCTACTCATCTCTAATCATGCTACTCAAGGAAAGGAACCGTAGGCTTCTCTAATCTGCTTGTGCTAGGTTGTTCTACAGTTCAAGATTTACTCCTTAACTGAATTCTGTAACTAACAAACCTAGCTCTTGCAAGTAACAACATGTTCAAGATCAAGGTTAACAATATGTTCTGACAATATAAGAGTAGGAATTCTGTGTTGTTTCTAATATCTCTACAATATCCAGATTTTATGATATTTGTACATCCAGTTTTTGTGGTTAGATATCTGACAGTATAAGAGTATGTTCTGACAGTATAAGAGTAGTATAAGAGTATAAGAGTAGTATATCCAGTTTTTGTGGTTAGATATCTGAATTGAGAAAAAACATAGCTTTTGCGGTCTCCATATACTACTAATACTACTACTGTATTTCATTTCAAAGTTCAAAATGCTGGTACTGAGATTTTCATTTCCAATGAGTGATGTTTTTCCTAGCAGTAGAAAAATAGCAGTATCCATGTACTAGGAGTGCATTTTTTTTTCTAGGGTGATGGATAGATCTAGTGAGTACTACATTGCTTTTGTCCAACTTTTGATAGGACCAAGGAAATGAGTGCTCGAAAGCATGCCCATGCGTTTGCCCCCCTTCTCTTGGGCCTGGTCTTCTCCCCCTCTTTATGCCCTTTTCTTTTGAACAGGAAAAGAGGGTCATAACCCTTGTAATTATGCACAAGCTCTTTGCTTTATACCCACAAAAAATGTTGGTTCATGGCTGGCTAACTTCAGGTCCAGCCAACTGGTAGGTGGGTGTAGATGCTTGAATTGCATAGGGCCAACTAACTGCCCCTTGAAAGGGGCAAACAAGATGTTGTTGATACATAAATGTAGTTTTCAGTATTCTGTCCAAACTGAAAACTGTTAAAAAGACCATGTGTTTTTTGGTCAAAATCTGCATGTAAAACTGAAATAATCTCCTAGTAGTTAACTGTTATGGACAATTGTCAATTTTCTGTAATGATGATGGAACATTATAAAGCATTGTACTCCAGTGTATATGAAGGATACAAAAACTTTAGCAACTTCTCTGATTTTCTAAAGTTGTTCTTATATGGGTGAAACTTCACTTGTTTTTAGGCTAGTGCAGGGTGTTGCTTCTTCTGTATGGGCCAACTATGTAACAAATAAATTGTTCCTTCTTCTGAATTTGACAAGTAATGACTTGCAAAGATGATGATCATCTTGCTAGTTTGCTGGGTTTTGTCTCCGACCATTGTGTCGTGATGAATTTGCAGGTACCCCAAGAGGCCCTTGGTTTGCCGGAATGTTGATTAACTTCTGTTCCGGCAAATTCGGGTACTCCATATGTCCTACTTTCAGCAAAGGTCATGCTGAAATTTTCCGTGAATTTTAGCACGACTTTGCTAAAAATAGGACATATGGGGTACTTGCGACTAATGCATGGGTCAGGGTATCTTAGTACTTAGTTAAGTAGGATCAACTGCCCCGCCATTCTTGCTGCATTAAACCATAGGTGGCAATAGAGCCAAGTGATTAGGCCCAACTTAGAATTCTCCTTAGCATTGATAAACCCTAGATGATAAACCCAACATAGGTGGCAATAGAGCCAAGTGATTAGTGCCAAGTGATTAGGCCCAACCTAGGGTGCCTCGGCATCAATAAACCCTAAATGATGAAAACTTAACTTGGCTTCTATAGGGTGCCTCGGAGTCGATGAGAACCTAAATGATGTACGCTTAGGCTTTTAGGGTGCCTCGGCATCGACAAACCCTAAATGATAAAAGCTTAGCTTTTAGGATGCCTCGGTGTCGACAAACCCTAAATAATGAGACCATGATCTTGTTCCTTGACAATAACCAACTTTTTGACCAAACTTTTTTCCTATTTAGAGCGAAACATGGCCCACAACAATGAGGCCGGTGGTTCGGGCGGCAAGCAATTCTGGGAGCTGTCCCAGGAGTTGGAGGAAGAACCTCACCACTATGAGGACGCCGCGGAAGACACCGATCCTGACTACACAACACCTAGTGGCGTCGGGGATGACACCACTGATGATGGCGCCGCGGATGCCACCACTGATGATGGCGGCGCACGCACAGATGGCAGCCAACCAAAGAGGCAACGGAAGGACCGGCGCCCGAACATGCTCGGCACCGTCAGGGAGGAATTTACTGAAGTGAACTCCGACGGGCATCCGACGGCGCCCAAACACGTAGTCAAGGGGTACTCGATTCAGCTCGGGTGCATTCTCCGGAGCACCGCCTCGATCAACACCTAGAACCTAAGGCATAAGGACCGAGGTAATTTGCGCAGCCTCCTCTTCACGAAGCTGCACGAACGATACAAGTTCCCTGCTGGGTTTGCAAACACACGCCTCTCGGGTAATAAAGTGAACGGTGCCGCCCTCACGACGATGAGCACGGCCCTGTCTACTTGGAAAAGCACGGTGAAGGCAATGATTGACAAATGTTATAGTTATGAGAAGATCAAGGCGAAATATCCTTTGATTAGCGAAGATGACTACAAGGAGTTCAAGATCAAGTGCAATAGCCCCGCAACCTCCGAATCAAGTCAGTGGGGGAAAGAAATGCGGCAGTTGAACATAGGGGTCCACCAACTCGGTCCCGGCGGTTACAGAGTGGCGGAGCCTGTATGGGACAAGGAGGACGCGGAGCGTGCCGAGCAAGGCCTACTGCCCTGCTTCGAGAAATACAGTGACAAGCAGACCAGGAACTTTCTTAGGGCCCGGTACAAGGAGGACCCGGTAACAAAGGAGCTTACCACAGATCCGAAGACCAAGGAGCTTGAGCTTGTTCTGGTAAGGAATACACCCCCGCGTAATTAGCTCCATATGGTTGCATTCTAATTAATCCCCAATATTTCTAAATGGTTCACGTTCCTTCCGCAGGACAAAGAAAGCAGTAGCACGGGGACGTCTCAGAGCTCCCCTTTCGACACCCCTTTGAATAGGGCGTTGAACATAATGAAAAACAGGGATAAGCTCAATAAGCTGACGTCAGCTGGTCATGTGGCCGGCAAAGGCTTGTCCAAAAAATGGTCATCATACTATGCCGCTGGTGGGCGCAGGAGAAAAAGACCAGCTCAGAAAGCCAGTCACGCGAGGTTGAAGCACTCAAGGCGCAAGTGGCGCGGATTCCGGAGATGGTCCAAGAGCAAGTGCAACAACAACTGGGATCGATGCTCACTGGCATTATGCCTACCTTGATTCATGGGATAACGACGTGGATTGCGGGTGGCCAACAGGGGCCGCCCCCGATTCCCAGCTTCACGGCCAGCAACTTGCACAACACGCAGGCGGCGCCATTGGTGTCTCCGGCGGCGGCTGTATTGGTGTCTACGGCGGCGGCGCCATTGGTGTCTCCGGCGGCGGCGGTATTGCTGTCTCTGACGCCGACATTGGAGCTTAATGCACCCGGGTGTACGCCGGCCGGCACCTCGCCAGCAAGCGGCCCCTCCGTCAGTTGCACGCCCGCCATTGGCGGTGCCTCGACATTAGCCGAGCTCGACGGCATCATGGTAACTAAGCCTCTCAGCCGAGGACTTCATCTCCTTTCCTTTGACTGGGCATCCTTGACGCCCTACATGTTTTCGCAGGCGCCGCCGATGTTCCTTGCACTCTCCTGCACTTCGTGGGCGGCGAGTTGGTCGATGTTGCCAAGGGCAGAATCGTTCAACCGGGCAACCCCGTGTTCCACGGTAATCCGATGCCACCCACAACGTATTAGGGTTGAAGTGGTTCGGGTGCTGCCAGGCTGCGACGAGCTGTTACCTCCGATTCGACAATGGTACATTTATCAACGTCGATAAGTACTTTGCCGAACATGGGTACGGTGACGAGTTCTGTGGGCCTCCTTCTCAAGAACCCAAACAAGACGATCGCGATCTAGCTGGTACGGCGGAGAAACCCAATTGCAACAGGCGTCGTCTGGCGTTCAGTTCTCAGGAGACGCCTCCAGCTGCCGCCTTCACCGAGCCTCAGATAGTGGAGGTGCCAAATATTATTAGCCCCAACACGCTCAAGAAGGCGGTCTGTGAGCAGAACTTGGCCCATTACAACAGATCAAGAAGAAGGGCCGGAAACGGCAGACTAAAAAGGCCGCCGGTGCGAGCCAACCGGCACCGAGTACGATCCGTGCTCAGGACGGGCCACCTTCACCTAAGGATATCTCGAGGAGGGTGCATGTGGCGGGTAGGGCGATGCTACCGACAAATATGCCGAATGCTGCAACCGGTGCTATGTGGAGTCTGCACGACAGTGTTCTTTCTTTGGAGAAGCGGCGTCTTAGAGAGAATGATGTGGCATACCTGGTTTTGTGGCCAAGGTGCCAGAGGGCAAGGGCATTGTGGATGGCGCCATCGGGGGTACGATCGTCTTGCGGTTTGATGACATCTTTGCTATGTTCAACCTTCATCCGCTGCACTACACCTTCGTTCGGCTATTTTCACTGAGTATGGAGATGCGGATCATTAGAGACAAGACCCTGGACATCGTGATCGTCGACCCCTTCTACATGCGTGCCAAGCTCTTGAGCAGCGCTGAGTACCGCCAAGAAGCGAGTTCACACCTCGAAGACGTCATTCTGGCAAACCCAGATAAGGATAACTTCCTTGTGGCTTACTTTCCCGAGTAAGTCATCCCTTAACCGCCCCGTAACATATGATTTCTTAGATTTCGATCGTTCTTTTTTTCTAACATTCCGTGTTTTGTGCAGTGACACACATTGCACACTCATCCTCTTAAGTCCAAAATATTCCATGGCCACGTATTTCGACCCGAACCATAACTCCAAGATAGACTACACAAATATCAACAAAGTTCTTGATGATGTTCTCCCGGGCTACGCCAAATCTGGAGGCACCTTCACCAAGGCAGTTCGTAAGTACGGCAAGCACGTGTTCGCCCACAATATGACATTCTGCTGCGTCAAGCAGCCGCCTGGCGGTCAGAAGGATGCCTACTACGCCCTCCATCACATGCGGGCGATCGTAAGGGACCATCATCACCTTCTGCTACTAAATAATCTCAAATATTGGGCCGCGAGCTTGTCGAAAATCCAGGACGTGGACATCAGACAAGAATTCTTTTGCATCCAGTCGGAGTTTGAGAACATCATCCATCAAGATGTCCTTCATACCTCAGGGTAGTTCTTTCTCAGATATCAACCGTCCAACAGTGAGATAGATGGAATGCTACAAATGCAGGCTAACAACGCCCGCGATTTCATGACCATCACGACAGACGGCGGCTTCATCCACGCTCCTGTCCATGAGTCGAGTCGAAAGTAGTGATGTGTAGTTCTGAAACATTGATTGGCTCATGTTGTAATTAAACTTTAATGAATTGTATGTCTCTTTGGTTTGGACAGTCGTTCAACTTAGATGTAATCGATGCTATTTATTAGTAGGACCATGAATCGTGCTATTAATGTCTTGCTTTTCTCTTCCGATCCTTTTGTTGCATACTTATATATTGCTTATGTATGTATTGTCTGTTGTTTGGCTTGTGCATAGAGATCCGTCGTATGTCGTGTAGGCGGGACTGCTTGCTCCCTCCTCCCTGCGGCCGGCTATGCTGCCGCGCAGGCCTCACCGCCCCACCGTACTACCATCGCTGGCCTAGCCATCCCTCTACTCACCCACACCTGTTGTTATTCTCCGGTGATGGCAGACGAACCATTAAACCCTTGGACAGTCGTACTCCCCTCCGCGTGGGAAACAACAGCCGAGTCTTCCCTGTCTTCGTGTAGTTCCTTTCCTAGTCCTCGCCGTCGTCCATCGCCCTGGTGCTCTCGGCGCGGCCTGGTCAACATGGTCAACGACCGACATGCATCTGAAGTGGACTGTACGTGGAGAGGCCGACAGCTGGGTCCACGGTCGCACACAAGGAAATGCCTCCTTATTACGCGCAAAATAATGATTCCTCCACCTGACATCAGGGACCCACCGAAAGGGCCTCTGTATTTTGCGAAAAAACGTTACCCCCGCTGACAGCTCGGACCCACCAGCTATATCTTCGCACGCAAGGAAGTGCCTCCTTATTACGCTCAAAAAAATGAATACCCCCTTGCTAGCTAGGACCCACCTTGGTGGGAGGCTGACTTGTGGGCCTACTAAGTTGACGGGGACGGAGGGCCTTGTCAACTTAGTCAATATGCACGATTCTAGCTCCAGTGACCGTACGATGTTCATCCAACATCCGTAGTGCTTCTTCAACCTCTGGTCTTCTTGCTCCACCCGCCCAAACCAGCGCCGATCGTGCCTCGTGCTCCTGCCTTCCGTGGCCGGCTGCGATGCGGCGGAGGCCTCACCGCCCCCTACTACTCCCACCACTGGCTAGGCCATCCCTCTACTCACCTAGACCCCCTGTTATTCTGCGGCGACGACAGCCTCACACCACAGCGAACCAATGAACCCTCGTACTCCTCTACGCATGGGCATCCACTATCGCATCTTCCCCGGCTCCGCGTCGTCCCCTTCCTAGGCCTCACCATCATCCACTGCCCCGGTGCTCTCGGCGCGGCATGGTCAACGTGGTCAAGGAACGACTTCCATCAGACGTGGACTATACATGGAGAGGCTGACAGCTGGGTCCACGGCCGCAGCAAGGAAGTACCTCCTTATTACATGCAAAATAATTATTCCTCCACCTGACAGCGGGGACCCACCGGACGGGCCACCGTATTTCGCCCCCCTGACTGCTGGGACCCACCAGCTACATCTTCGCACGCAAGGAAGTGCCTGACAGTCGGGACCCACCTGGTCGAAGCGTACGTAGCATTGTCATTCTGGTCGCGAACGTGTACGTACATATATACTGGTCGATGTAGAGGCGTGCACATGTCGTAGTAGAGGCGTCCATGTAGCATGTACACGTATGTACAGCGGCCAGGGTGCAAGAAAGAAAATACGGCCATGTATGTGTACATACGGGCGGGGTCTCGAACGCCTACTCGCGCATACGTACGGCCAGGGCTCGTGTACATGGCTGGGTCGGAACGGAGAAACAACATCGTCGTCGTGTTCATGGGAAGGCAACGGAATGCGTCGTGTTCATGGGGAGGCAACGGTATGCGTCGTGTTCATCGGGAGGGCTTGGACGGAACAGGCGATGGAACGAGGCCTGGCGTACCACAGAACGGAGGAAACGGCCTTGTGTTCGATCGGCCTTGTTCGAAATGGGATCCTGTTCATCGGGAGGGGTCTGGCGTACCACAAAATGGAGGAAACGGACCTCCTACGGTCAAAACGGGGGTCCCGTTGATCGGGAGGGGTGTGGCGTACCGCAAAACGGACGAAACGGACTTGTGTTGGAGCGCTACGGTCGAAACGGGGTCCTGTTCATCGGGAGGGGTGTGGCGTACCACAAAACAGGACTCCACGGGATACTGTTCATCTCCACCGTCGACCTCCTCCAGCCTTCATGGGCTCCTGTTCATCCAGCCTCCATGGGCTCATGTTCATCCAGCCTCCACCGTGCGCTACTCCACCGGCTACTATTCAACCACCCCTCCACCGTCTACTATTTATCCAGCCCTCCACACCACGGGGTCCTGTTCAACCAGCCCTCCACGGGCACCCCTCCACCGTCTACTGTTCATCCAGCCCTCCACACCACGGGGTCCTGTTCACCCACCCCTCCACAGGCACCCCTCCACCGTCTACTGTTCATCCAGCCCTCCACCATACCACGGGGTCCTGTTCATACAGAGGCAACGCCACCGCTGACTGTTCATCCAACCCCCCCTCCCCCCGCAACGCTCACTGTTCATCCCATCGACCGGCTTTAGTTACCAGCAGTAGCGAAGGAATTACTCGATCGGGTTCAGTTAACAGCCATCGATCGATCGCTCGGGTTCAGTAACGCGTAGCCTGTAGTGCAATCGCTCAGGTTCAGTTACAGCCCAACGCCTCGCTCGGGTTCAGTTAGAGCCAACGCCTCGCACACACGTGCGTACGTGAACGAGAGAAACGCGCATCACTCGGTCCCCAGCCTCCCACCGTAACCGGGAACCCCCGAAATTTTCCTCCCCCTCGCTTCTACCACGGTTTTTTCCGTCATGGATGGCCCAAAGAATGTCATGCGGCCGCGTCTCCGGCCCGCCCAGGACGAAAACCCCATTCTCTGTCATGATTTTTTGTCATAGAAGTAGGAGCCCACCACATCTATTTTGATACCGGGTTTTGTCACAATTATCTTCATAGAAGTGTCATATGTATGACAGAAAAAATTTCGTTCGGCCCAAAATGTCACGGATGTGTCTTTTTTTGGTAGTGTTCTCTTATGAGTGTGTTGAATACTATGAGAAGTTTGATACTTGATAATTGTTTTGAGATATGGAGATGGTGATATTAGAGTCATGCTAGTTGGTTAGTTGTGAATTTGAGAAATACTTGTGTTGAAGCTTGTGATTCCCGTAGCATGCACGTATGGTGAACCGTTATGTGATGAAGTCGGAGCATGATTTATTTATTGATTGTCTTCCTTATGAGTGGCGGTCGGGGACGAGCGATGGTCTTTTCCTACCAATCTATCCCCCTAGGAGCATGCGCGTAATACTTTGCTTTGATAACTTGTAGATTTTTGCAATAAGTATATGAGTTCTTTATGATTAATGTTGAGTCCATGGATCATATGCACTCTCACCCTTCCACCATTGCTAGCCTCTCTAATACCGCGCACCTTTCATCGATATCATACACCCACCATATACCTTCCTCAAAACGGCCACCATAGCTACCTATTATGGCATTTCCATAGCCATTCCGAGATATATTGCCATGCAACTTTCCACCGTTCCATTATTATGACACACTCCATCATTGTCATATTGCTTAGCATGATCATGTAGTTGACATCGTATTTGTGGCAAAGCCACCATTCATAATTCTTTCATACATATCACTCATGCATCATTGCATATCCCGATACACCGCCGGAGGCATTCATATATATTCATATTTTGTTCTAAGTATTGAGTTGTAATTCTTGAGTTGTAAGAAAAATAAAAGTGTGATGATCATCATTATTAGAGCATTGTCCCAGTGAAGAAAGGATGATGGAGACTGTGATTCCCTCACAAGTCGGGATGAGACTCCGGATGAAAAAAAGGAAGAGAAATAAAAGAGGCCATAAAAAAGAAAAAGTCCCAAATAAAAAAATGAGAGAAAAATAGAGAAGGGAAAATGTTACTATCCTTTTACCACACTTGTGTTTCAAAGTAGCACCATGATATTCATGATAGAGAGTCTCCTATGTTATCACTTTCAAATACTAGTGGGAATTTTTCATTATACTACTTGCCTTGTATATTCCAATGATGGGCTTCCTCAAAATGGCCTAGGTCTTCATGAGCAAGCAAGTTGGATGCACACCCACTTAGATTCTTTTGTTGAGCTTTCATATACTTGTAGCTCTAGTGCATCCGTTGCATGGCAATCCCTACTCACTCACATTGATATCTATTGATGGGCATCTCCATAGCCCGTTAATATGCCTAGTTGATGTGAGACTATCTTCTCCCTTTTTGTCTTCCCCACAACCACCACTCTATTCCACCTATAGTGTTATATCCATGGCTCACGCTAATGTATTGCGTGAAGATTGAAAAAGTTTGAGAACATCAAAAGTATGAAACAATTGCTTGGCTTGTCATCGGGGTTGTGCATGATTTAAATATTTTGTGTGGTGAAGATAGAGCATAGCCAGACTATATGATTTTGTAGGGATAGCTTTCTTTGGCCATGTTATTTTGAGAAGACGTGATTGCTTAGTTAGTATGCTTGAAGTATTATTGTTTTTATGTAAATGTTAAACTTTTGTCTTGAATCTTTCGGATCTGAATATTCATACCACAATTAAGAAGAATTACATTGAAATTATGCCAAGTAGCACTCCGCATCAAAAATTCTGTTTTTATCATTTACCTACTCGAGGACGAGCAGGAATTAAGCTTGGGGATGCTTGATACGTCTCCAACGTATCTATAATTTTTGATTGATCCATGCTATGTTCTCTACTGTTTTGGGCAATATTGGGCTTTATTATCCACTTTTATATTATTTTTGGGACTAACCTATTAACCGGAGGCCCAGCCCAGAATTGCTGTATTTTTGCCTATTTCAGTGTTTCGAAGAAAAGGAATATCAAACGGAGTCGAAATGGAACGAAATCAACTGGAGAAGGGATTTTTTGAAGGAAAGCTACTAGATGGACTTGGACCCCATGTCAGGAGCCAAGGGAGGTTCTCACGAGGGTGGGCGCACCCCCCCTAGGGCATGCCCCCCTGCCTCGTGGGGCCCCCGAAGCTCCACCGACATACTTCCTGCACCCATATATACCTACGTATCCTAAAACTTCCAAAACAGACAATAGATCGGGAGTTCTGCCGCCAGAAGCCTCTGTAGCCACCGAAAGCCAATCTAGACCCGTTCCGGCACCCTGCCGGAGGGGGCAATCCCTCTCCAGTGGCCATCTTCATCATCTCGATGCTCTCCATGACAAGGAGGGAGTAGTTCTCCCTCGGGGCTGAGGGTATGTACCAGTAGCTATGTGTTTGATCTCTCTCTCTCGTGTTCTTGAGGTGGTACGATCTTGATATATCGCGAGCTTTGCTATTATAGTTGGATCTTATGTTTCTCATCCCCCTCTTCTCTCTTGTAATGAATTGAGTTTCCCCTTTGGAGTTATCTTATCGGATTGAGTCTTTAAAGATTTGAGAACACTTGATGTATGTCTTATCGTGGATATCTGTGGTGACGGATATCACGTGATTCACTTGATGTATGTTTTGGTGATCAACTTGCGGGTTCCGCCCATGAACCTATGCATAGGGGTTGGCACACGTTTTCGTCGTGGTTCTCCGGTAGAAACTCTTGGCCACTCTTTGAGGTTCTATGTGTTGGTTGAATAGATGAATCTGAGATTGTGTGACGCATATCGTATAATCATACTCACGGATACTTGAGGTGACATTGGAGTATCTAGGTGACATTAGGGTTTTGGTTGATTTGTGTCTTAAGGTGTTATTCTAGTACGAACTCTAGGGCTGTTTGTGACACTTATAGGAATAGCCCAACGGGTTGATTGGAAAGAATAACTTTGAGGTGGTTTCGTACCCTACCATAATCTCTTCGTTCGTTCTCTGCTATTAGTGACATTGGAGTGACTCTTTGTTGCATGTTGAGGGATAGTTATGTGATCCAATTATGTTAGTATTGTTGAGGGAACTTACACTAGCTAAAGTATGAACCCTAGGCCTTGTTTCCTAGCATTGCAATACTGTTTATGCTCACTTTTATTATTTCAGATTACAAATACATTTATCTACTATCCATATACCACTTGTATCACCATCTCTTCGCCGAACTAGTGCACCTATACAATTTAACATTGTATTGGGTGTGTTGGGGACACAAGAGACTCTTTGTTATTTGGTTGCAGGGCTGTTTGAGAGAGACCATCTTCATCCTATGCCTCCTACGGATTGATAAACCTTAGGTCATCCACTTGAGGGAAATTTGCTACTGTCCTACAAACCTCTGCACTTGGAGGCCCAACAACGTCTACAAGAAGAAGGTTGTGTAGTAGACATCACTTGGCCTTCATCTCGGAGTCGTAGCCCCGGTCCGCCCTGGCGATGCAGTTGCTCCATCGTGGCATGAAGTCGAGGGGCACCTCGTTTCAGCGTCGGCGCGGCGGTGGCGGAGGGACAGAATGGGCGCTGGGGCGCGCTGGACAGAGGAGACGAAACGCTCCAGGGCGGACCCAGCCGTCCAATCGGGCTGCACATCGATCTGTAGGGCGAGGGTGCTGCATGGCGTGGCGGTTGGCGCGAGCGCTGATTGGTCCTCCGCGGCTGGGTGGGCCCTGATGGGGGTGGATCCGCGTCCTCCCCGCTGATTGGCTCGTTGATCACAAGGGCGGGCGAGGCGGTCGTTGTGGTCGCAGCAGCAGGTGACCCCACAGGAACAGGAGTAGGCGAGCAGGGCGTGGTGGGCCTGGGGCATGCAGACGGGCTGGGATTGGCGCAGCCAGTCGTGCATGGGCCAACGGTGACGGCTGCGGGCGCGGCTTTGTCGGGCCGCGCGACAGACGGGATGGACGAGGCCGCAGGGGATCCAAAGATCGGGTGGGAGGTGCAGGTGTCGGTCGCCAGTTGGCGGCAGCTGGCCGCACTAGGGGTGGGGCAGGGCATGGCATTGTCCTGGGGCGGTGACTGCGTCAAGGGTGACGGCTGGGGTGGGGGCGCCGGCGGGTCCCCGGCGCACGTGTCGGAGAGCCGTTGAGCCAGGGGGGCAGCAGCGGGTGCGGTTCCCGCGGGCGGATGGGCCCCCAGGATGCCATGCCAGCCGCAGAACGGAGGATGCATTCCACGGTGGCGGTGTTGGGGGTCGACGTTCCCCGGCGCGGGAGGGGTCCCGGAGGAGAGGCGTGACGGACGTCGGGGAAACGTGTGACGCTGTGGCCACTTTGGAGGAAGGGGTGGGGAAGGGCGGTCAGGGCCGCCGTCGCCGTTGGTGTCAGAGGGGGAAGGCACGGCCGGCGCAGGCACCGGGCGGCGGTAGTCTTCAGAGAGGGTAACGAAGATCTCGACAGGCTTGCGCAACATATGATGGGAGAACCGCTCGGCGCAGTCAGGGTCGACGCCGTCGTCGACGACGTCCGGCTCTGGGAGCAGCAGATCAGAGGAGCGGGGGATGGCGTCGGGGTTGGCCGTCCAGGCCGAGAACCTGAAGCGGGACATGTCCGAGCAGTCACGTGTGGCGGGGTGGAGATGCTCGACGTCGAGGAACGGCGCTAGCATGGTTTCCACGGCAGAGCAGTGCCATGCCTGACCAAGAACCCCGGCGATCTCGACCTCCACGCGGAACCGAAGCTGGATGGGGTCGCAGCCGGCGGCGTGGAAAAAAGGTCTTTTGTCGTTACTAATGCCCTGTCCCTTTAGTCCCGGTTCAAACAGGAACCGGGACAGATGGGCCTCCATGTGGCCGGTGCGCCGAGCCCAGGCAGGAGGGCCTTTGGTCCCGGTTGGTGGCACCAACCGGGACCAATAGGCATCCACGCATCAGCATTTCAGGGGCTGAGGTTTTTGTTTTTTTTAAAGGGGGGGTTGGAGGTTTTGGGAGGTTAATTTAGGTGTTTCATATCTTGTGTTAGCTAGCTAATTAATAGAGAGAAGTGTCCTCTCTTATGTCCGTGCTTGGTCGACGCTACGTAATATATACGTATAGAGAGGACTAGACACGCTAGCTAGCTAGTAAGCAAACGAAGGAAACAGAAGATCGTCATGAACATAGATGCATACAGAGATAAGTGATATCGACCACCTCTACTTCTCCGAGAGATTGGTCGAACAACAAGTTCTCGTATATCTATCCGACACTACCGGCTACATATATACAATAATTATCTCTTACAGTATAATCTCCTAATTATATACAAACACAGGATCCACATAGTATTCTCCGTCTTCAGCGATCACGTGGTCAAGGAAGAATGCCGCCAATTCCTCTTGAATTTCTCGCATACGATCTAGTGCTAGGAGTTCATCCCGCATCCAAAAGATCTAATTTGAAGAAGGGGGTCAATACATATATATATATTATATATATATATATATATATATATATATATATATATATATATATATGAACAAATGAAACTCAACACAAATGATGGTAATAAAATAAAATTGTGAATATTATTCCTTACGCACTTCATATTGTTCGTCAGAGTACCCCCGTTCACAGGTCGTGTGGCGGATGGACTCGCAAACGTAGTATCCACAGAAATCATTCCCTTGTTCCTGCCACAACCACTTTACAAGAAATAGAGGTCAATCAAACTGATAAGCAAGCATGCCAAATGGTATTGATGAAACTAGCACTTGAATCACTAGGAGATGCGGGAACATGTTACTATAGTACTTACTTTCGGGTGTCTAAATTGCAGCTTCTTCGGCAGTCCCGGAGCTTTTTTGGTGAATTTTCTCCAAACCCTGCCAGACAAAGAAAACAATTACTTGATATCAGGAAATGAACAAAGTTGCTAATATGGTGGATAATGATCGATTTAACTTACTTCTCGAGCATTTGAGTCATGTCCGCATAGTCCTGGGGATCTTTTCGTCTCGAGTCTAAGATGGTTACTCGTCCCTGCTCAAGCTTAATCTCTAGGAGAATATAGTGGAACCTGTGCACGCATGCATAACTCATCAATTACATTCCTATAACCTGGACTAATAAGGGAAACCGAATATGCACAACACAGTAACACTCACTTGAAGTTGTAAGGAAAGAGTATTATATCTTTGTTTTCATTTATTGCCAACGACCGTAGCAAGTTGGCCTCGATATCTTCGGCACGATATTTAACCTCAGTTGCATCTATGAGATTTGTGTTAATGAACCCAATATCACCGATTTGTCTTTTCTTCAATTCGGCGATCTTCAATCTGCTTAATATAGTGAGGATAATTATAAATACATGCAATGAATGAGATGACCTATATAGAGCGACTAATTAATGACAGAAGTAGTACTACTTACAGACAGTAGCAAGTGACCGTTGCTTTATCGAGGGCCTTTTGATTGAAAAACTGGAAGAACTCCTCAAATGGAAATTCAACAGTTCAATTCCAACGAGGTCATGCTCCTCTCTAACTCTCAGCGTCAAAGTATTCCTCCCCCAGACTCTCTGCAGGTTCTCATGTACCAATCATGGAATCTTCGCATCATCGTTGTTAGAGATCTTTCATCTTTGACGAGATGCTTACCGTACTCATATTTGTGTTCCTCCACCTCCAAGAACTCATAATGTACATCGTCGGGCAGGTAATCTCCAAGATTGCTATAACCGGGCACCATCCTCGGATCATTACTAGGCACCTTGAGCGGGGGGCACGATTGGTTCGCTTGTTCGCCGAGCTGGGCAATTTTTTCCCATCTCGTTGTTCTTTTAACCTTTGATCACTGAAAGTACTTCCCGACCGCTCCGCTTCGACAATTGACTTTTCAATAATGCGCTCATAGTTGCCTTTCGGCGGAGACTTTGCTGGTTTTTTCAGGGCAGCAGAGTGCGCTTCGCTTTCACCGGATCTACCTTCTCCTCTGGAGGTGGATGTTTCTTTGCTTTCACCCCTTCAAAGAAGTTCCTCACTTCGGCTCGCGTGATCTTGGCATTCTCCTCCCGGGTCCTCTCGTATGGTAACTTCTCTGGAGTCTTTAGAGAAGGACCGAATATGTATTGCCTCCCGCCTCTGGCTGTACTGCTAGACACCGGCAGAGCAGACGGAGCGGCTGCGGTTGCGGCTGTCTTCTTTCCTTGCTTACGAGGCAGAGGAGAAGGACTACGACGCGCCGGAGCAGCCGAAGCGATGGCGGGTCTCTTCCGCCCTTGCTGACGAGGCGGAGAAGGAGGATACTGGCTGCTCGGGCGCACCGGCGCAGGCGGAGAAGGAGGCGGAGTGCTGCCACGCGCCGGAGAAGGAGGCCGAGTGCCCTGATCGTCACTAGCCGGAGGAGGAGGCGGTGGAGGAGGCGGAGTGCCCTGACTCGCCGGACAAGGAGGAGGAAGTGGAGGCGTCCAGTTCGGAAGGTTGATGACCTCCTTCCGCCATAGGCATGGAGTCTTCAGAGCAGAACCCAGCCGAGTCTCCCCTTCACCAGTAGGGTGGTCAAGCTGGAGGTCCTTAAATCCCTCCGTTATTTCATCCACCATCACCCTAGCATATCCTTCTGGAATCGGCCGGCAGTGAAAAGTTGCGCCGGGTTCAGTAGGAAAAACAGAGCCAACAGCCGCCTTGACCTGCAAATTCATCCATTGCATCATAAGGTGGCAATTTTGAGACTCTGTGATAGCATCCACAGGATACCTGGCAGGAGCCGTCAAGACATGCTTCGGCTGAAGCATCTCAGTGGAAGCCACGCTGCTTCTCCGCTGAGATGGCGGGGTAGCTTCGAGGGAAGCTTCGGCAGTTCGTTTGCTGCAATTTGCTTCTCGTTCCTCTATCGCTTGTACCCTTGCGTGCAGCGCCTGCATTTGGGTGTGCTGCACTTTTTTTCTCCTCTCCTGGCATTTGTAACCGCCTGCGTCCAGAAAACCAGCCTTCCATAGAAAGGAGCCTGGCGTGCCTCGTGTCCGTCCAGGGTGCTCAGGATTCCCAAGGGCCATTGTGAGCTCATCATTCTCTCTGTCTGGAATGAACGTCCCTTGCTGCACTGCATCGATATAGTGCTTTAGCTTCTTGACTGGTATGTTCATTTGCTCGTCCATCTAAACGCATTTCCCTGATACAGGGTCCACGGTTCCTCCAGCCCCAAAGAACCAAGTCCGGCAACGGTCTGGCCAGTTCATTGTCTCTGGTTCGATCCCTTTATCATGTAGATCATTCTCAGCCTTGGCCCACTTAGGCCGGGCTTTGAGGTAGTAACCTGACCCCGTGCGATGGTGAAGCTTCTTCTTTTTAACATTTTTCTTGTTTGTCGCCGACATCTTCTTCCTCTTTTCCGATGTCTTGTAGGCCACAAATGCGGGCTAGTGATCTCTGATCTTCTCATATCTGCCGATGAATTCTGGTGTCTCCTCGTTGTCGACAAATGTTTTCAACTCTTTCTTCCACCTCCTGAATAGCTCTGCCATATTCTTAAGAGCAGGAGACTTGATTAATTGCTCTTTAACTGGCTTCTCCGAATCCTCCTCTGGCGGTAGGGTGAAATTTGCCTTCAGCTCAGTCCAAAGATCATCTTTCTGCATATCATTGACATAAGACACCTTAGGGTCTTTGTTCTTAGGCTTATACCATTGCTGGATGCTGATCGGGATCTTGTCCCTAACAAGAACCCTACACTGAGCAGAAAATGCTTCCTTTGTCCGGATGGGTTCAATCGGCATGCCATCGTGCGCGGTTCCTGTGATCTCAAACCATTCATCCGAGCGCAACTTTTTCTACGGGCCTCGTCTCTTTACCGAAGTTGTGCTCAATCCGGAGGGCTAGAAAAAAGAAGAATTAGACGAGAGTTAATTAATATGTGTATCTACCAAAACAATGAATTCACCAATTAGCTAGTCATCACAGGTTAACTAATATATTTACTTGGCTGGACTCTGTTCGGTCACCGGAGCCATCACCATGGGCTCCTTCTTGCACCAGCGTTGGGTCACTGGGGCCATCATAATCATGTGTTTCCTCCTCCATTCTTCGATCACCGTAGCCTACTTCTTCTTCACCCTGTTCTGCTTCCAGACCATCATTGCCGTTAAGATACGACATGACATCACCTCCGGCTAAGATTATGTCCCCCAGCACTTGTTCTTGTTCCTCGTCTCGTCCGAACTCCATTGTTTCTGCAAATATTACAACATGGCAATTATTACACAAACATGACAGCATGTGGATATATTAGTGGAAAATGTAGACCTAGCTTATTCCGCGTTTGGGGTGGCCTCGGCAACGCTTCAAGGGTAGGGGCGCGGCGGGAGGGAGTAGGAGACCGACATCATTTTTTTCTAGGGTTTGGGTGCCCTCGAGAGTTTTGGTCGAGTGAGAGGGCCGGGGGGTGCTCCCTGGTATAAGTTATCATGGTCGAAGTTATTCGGGAGGGGGTTATATCGACAACGACGACATACATACATGGGAAAATAATGTTATCGGGGAGGGGGTAGGTCAACCCCCCCTCGTGTTGAAGTTATCGGGACACGAGGTATATCGAACCCCCCTCGGGTTGAAGTTATCGGGAGGGGGTATATCGACCCCCCAATGTGTTGAAGTTATCGGGAATTTATATCGACACGACATGCGTACATGGGAAAACTATATTATCGGGGAGGGGGTATATCGACCCCCCCTCGTGTTGAAGTTATTGGGAGGGGTTTATATCGACAACGACGACATATGTACATCGGAAAATAATATTATC
>NC_041392.1:655929019-655937625 GCF_002162155.2 Triticum dicoccoides
TCGTGTTGAAGGTATCGGGAGGGGGTATATCGACCCCCCCCCACGTGTTGAAGTTATCGGGAGTTTATATCCACACGACATACGTACATGGGAAAATAATATTATCGGGGAGGGGGTATATCGACCCCCCCACGTTTTGAAGTTATCGGGAGGGGTATATCGATGACGAAAGACCCGATAAAACATAAGGAAATGAAGAAGAAATAAAAAAGGAGAAGAAGAAAGGAATACATGAGAAGATCGAAGAAAAAAAAGAGGAGAAGAAGAAAGGAATAGAGGAGAAGAAGAAAAAATATAAAAATTTCTATTTTTTCTTCTTCTCTATTCCTTTCTTCTTCTCCTCTATTTTTTCTTCTTTTTTCCTCTTCTTATTTATTTCTCCTCTTCTTCCTCTCCTCTTATTCTTTCTTCCTCTTCTTATTTTCCTTTTTCATATCCTTCTTTTTCTTCTTCTTCCTTCTTAATATCACTTAGCAACTTTTGCAACGATAGGGATGGGGTGCTCCCGTGGTCTAAAATCCGTCTATACGCGATAGAAAATTGTGAAAAAATACATCTATGATCCCTCGACGTCCCCGCCTCTCTCATGAACAAAAAAAATCTATGAATAAAAAAACATCATGTTCTATGAACAAAAAACATCATATTTCATCCACATCCGTGCATACATGATATATGTGATCATCTATGAAAAAAACATCATATTCTATAAGAAAATCATTACATATATATATGAACAAAAACAATTATGATAACAAGCATATATATCATCATATATATAAAAAAGCATATATATGAAAAAAACAAGCATATATATGAAAAAAAATGGTAGGGAGGGCGCCGGCCGGACCAAGGTGAGGAGGACCGCGGGGTCGGCGGCGAGGATGGCGACGGGGCAGTGGGCGTGCGCTCGGGGTAGGGGCGACGGCGACGAAGAGCCTTGCGCTGGCGCGATGCGGTGGGAAGTTTAGTCCCACCTCGCTAGCTAAGAGAGCTCAGCACCTGTTTATAAGCTGCGTTGCGGCTCAGGTGCTGAGCTCCTCTCTAATATGCAGGCAGTACTTGCCTACCCTTGTCACTGCCTTGTTGGGCCTATTGGGCCTGCAGGCCTGCATCCTGGCCCATGTACAGATGCGTTTCTAGTCGTATGCAGGCCGTGTGGCCCAATAGGTGGCATTTTTATTTTTTCTAGTATTTGTTTTGTTTTTTGAATTATTTATTTTCTTTTGATTCTTGCTTTATTTTTTATTCTTTTTGCTTTTAGTTTTAGAAAAATTATAAACTTTCTGTTAGTACCATTAGTTTTCAAATTTGAATAGTTAAAATTTAAATTCTTTGAAATTTATGTGAATCACAAGTTTGTGATTAACTTTACTAGAAAAATAGTTTTTTTCCAGTTTTTTTGTTTTGTTTTCTGCATTATTTATTTTCTTTTGTTTTTGCTTTATTTTTTAATTCTTTTTGCTTTTAGGTCAGAAAAATTATAAACTTTCTGTTAGTGCCATTAGTTTTAGAAAAATTATAAACTTTTTGTTAGTGCCATTAGTTTTCAAATTTGAATAGTTAAAATTTGAATTCTTTGAAATTTGTGTGAATCACAAGTTTGTGATTAACTTTACTATAAAAATAGTTTTTTTCTTGTTTTTTTGTTTTTTTGCATTATTTATTTTCTTTTGTTTTTTGCTTTAATTTTTAATTCTTTTTGCTTTTAGGTTAGCAAAATTATAAACTTTCTGTTAGTGCCATTAGTTTTCAAATTTGAATAGTTAAAATTTGAATTCTTTGAAATTTGTGTGAATCACAAGTTTGTGATTAACTTACTAAAAATGAGCATAGATGTGCTTATAGAGAAAATTCAACCTAAATTCATAGTAAATTTCTAAGAATTTCAAAGAAATTCACTCTAAATGTAGGTTAAACTTTTCTCTATAAGGGCATCTATTTTCACTTTGAGAGGAGCTCAACAAGGCAGAGAGGGGAGGGCTTATAAACCGGTGTGAGCCCCCTTCAGTTGGCGAGGTGGGACTAAACTCTGCCCGCAACGAGGACCAACCCTTTAGTCCCGGTTTGTGGCACAAACCGGGACTAATGGTCATGGCCCACGGGCGAGGAGCATTGGTCCCGGTTGGTGCCACGAACCGGGTCCAATGCCCTCTTTAGTCCCGGTTGGTGGTACCAACCGGGACCAAAGGCCTTGTGCTGCATGGCGTCAAAAGTTTTGTACCACCTCGCTAGCTGAGAGAGCTCGAGAGTGGTTTATAAGCGCTGCTGCGCCCGCCCTCTCGAGCTCCTCTCAATTGTAGGCTTTCGGGCCTAACCAGACGGTGTGTGCCTGTGGGCCTACTGGGCCACCTGCGGGCCTGAATCCTGGCCCATGGTAGGGTTTCTAGTCGTACTCAGTCCGTGGGGCCCTAGTAGGTGGCACTTTCTTTGTTTTCTTTGTTGCTTTATTTATTTTATTTTGTTTCTACTTACAAGAAAATACTTATTATTTTATTTTTATTTATTTTATTAAAGTTTATTTTTCATTATTTTTCTTTTAGGTCACAAAAAATTTAAAATTTCTGTTAGTGCCATTAGTTTTCAAATTTAAGTAGTTAAAATTTGAATTCTTTGAAATTTGTGTGAATCACAAGTTTGTGATTAACTTTACTATAAAAATAGTTTTTTCTAGTTTTTTTGTTTTGTTTTTGCTTTATTTTTTTCTTTTGTTTTTTGCTTTATTTTTTAATTATTTTTGCTTTTAGGTCAGAAAAATTATAAACTTTCTGTTAGTGCCATTAGTTTTAGAAAAATTATAAACTTTCTGTTAGTGCCATTAGTTTTAGAAAAATTATAAAGTTTCTGTTAGTGTCATTAGTTTTCAAATTTAAGTAGTTAAAATTTGAATTCTTTGACATTTGTGTGATTCACAAGATTGTGATTAACCTTACTATAAATAGTTTTTTTCCAGTTTTTTGTTTTGTTTTTTGCATTATTTATTTTCTTTTGTTTTTTGCTTTATTTTTTAATTCTTTTTGCTTTTAGGTTAGAAAAATTATAAACTTTCTGTTAGTGCCATTAGTTTTAGAAAAATTATAAACTTTCTGTTAGTGCCATTAGTTTTAGAAAAAAATATAAACTTTCTGTTAGTGCCATTAGTTTTCAAATTTGAATAGTTAAAATTTCAATAATGGTATTACGAGGGCCGAACCATAAGACATTAAAGCATTTCAAATGAACTCTGAAAAAGTTGAAAGTTGGCGTGGTATCATAATTTCACCCACATAGCATGTGCATGTACAAAACAGACAATGGTATCATACTCGTCTGTTACAAAGTTGCGGGAGAAAGTCTTCACTTTTTCTTCGCTTGTGTCATTTGCTTATTGCGCCGTAACCATGGATAATCTTCATCGTTTATCGGGATGCTTGGGTCAGCCTTGACTTTGAAGGGAGGAACTTCATGAAACTTTTCATAATCTTCAGACATGTCTGTCTTGCCCTCCACTCCCACGATGTCCCTTTTTCCTGAAAGAACTATGTGGCGCTTTGGCTCATCGTATGATGTATTCGCTTCCTTATCTTTTCTTTTTCTCGGTTTGGTAGACATGTCCTTCACATAGATAACCTGTGCCACATCATTGGCTAGGATGAACGATTCGTCTGCATATGCAAGATTGTTGAGATCCACTGTTGTCATTCCGTACTGTGGGTGTACCTGTACCCCGCCTCCTAACAGATTGACCCATTTGCACTTGAACAAAGGGACCTTAAAATCATGTCCATAGTCAAGTTCACATATGTCCACTATGTAACCATAATATGTGTCCTTTCCCCTCTCGGTTGCTGCATCAAAGCGGACACCGCTGTTTTGGTTGGTGCTCTTTTGATCTTGGGCGATCATGTAAAATGTATTCCCATTTATCTCGTATCCTTTGTAAGTCAATACAGTCAAAGATGGTCCCCTGGACAACAAGTACAGCTCATCACAAACAGTGTTGTCACCTCTGAGACGTGTTTCCAACCAACTGCTGAAAGTCCTGATGTGTTCACATGTAATCCAGTCGTCGCACTGCTCCGGGTATTTGGAGCGCAGACTGTTCTTGTGTTCATCGACATACGGGGTCACCAAGGTAGAGTTCTGTAGAACTGTGTAGTGTGCTTGAGACCAAGAATATCCGTCCCTGCATATTATTGAGGCCCCTGCCAGCGTGCCTTTTCTAGTCAGTCTCCCCTCATACCGCGATTTAGGGAGACCTATCTTATTAAGGCCAGGAATGAAGTCAACACAAAACCCAATGACATCCTCTGTTTGATGGCCCATGGAGATGCTTCCTTCTGGCCTAGCGCGGTTACGGACATATTTCTTTAGGACTCCCATGAACCTCTCAAAGGGGAACATACTGTGTAGAAATACGGGCCCCAGAATGACAATCTCGTCGACTAGATGAACTAGGCCGTGCGTCATGATATTGAAGAAGGATGGTGGGAACACCAGCTCGAAATTGACAAGACATTGCGCCACATCACTCCTTAGCCTTGGTACGATTTATGGATTGATCATCTTCTGAGAGATTGCATTGAGGAATGCACATAGCTTCACAATGGCTAATCGGACGTTTTCCGGTAGAAGCCCCCTCAATGCAACCGGAAGCAATTGCGTCATAATCACATGGCAATCATGAGACTTTAGGTTCTAGAACTTTTTCTCTGGCATATTTATTTTTGCCTTTATATTCGACGAGAAGCCAGTCGTGACCTTCATACTAAGCAGGCATTCAAAGAAGATTTCTTTCTCTTCTTTCGTAAGAGCGTAGCTGGCAGGACCATTATACTGCTTTGGAGGCATGCCGTCTTTTTCGTGCAAACGTTGCAGGTCCTCCCGTGCCTCAGGTGTATCTTTTGTCTTCCATACATGCCCAAGAAGCCTAGCAGGTTCACGCAAAGGTTCTTCGTCACGTGCATCACGTCGATTGAAGAGCGAACCTCTAGGTCTTTCCAGTAGGGTAGGTCCCAAATATAGATTTCTTCTTCCACATGGGTGCGTGTCCCTCAGCGTCATTCGGAACAGCTAGTCCGCCGGGACCCTTTCCAAAGATTACGTGTAAATCATTGACCATAGCAAGTACATGATCACCGGTACGCATGGCGGGCTTCTTCCGGTGATCTGCGTCGCCATTGAAATGCTTGCCTTTCTTTCGACATTGATGGTTGGTCGAAAGAAATCGACGATGGCCCAGGTACACATTCTTCCTGCATTTGTCCAGGTATATACTTTCAGTTTCTTCTAAACAGTGCGTGCATGCGTGGTATCCCTTGTTTGTCTGTCCTGAAAGGTTACTGAGAGCGGGCCAATCATTGATGCTTACAAACAGCAACGCGTGCAAGTTAAATTCCTCCTGTTTGTGCTCATCCCACATACGTACACTGTTTCCATTCCACAGCTATAAATTTCTTCAACTAATGGCCTTAGGAACACATCAATGTCGTTGCCGGGTTGCTTAGGGCCTTGGATGAGAATTGGCCTCATAATGAACTTCCGCTTCATGCACATCCAAGGAGGAAGGTTATACATACATAGAGTAACGGGCCAGGTGATGTGATTGCTGCTCTGCTCCCCGAAAGGATTAATGCCATCCGCGCTTAAACCAAACCATACGTTCCTTGGGTGCTCTCAACTTCCCGTCTTTCTTACGGTCCTCACTATGCCATCGCATCAACTTGGCATGCTCTTCGTTTCTGAACAGACGTTTCAACCGTGGTATTATAGGAGCATACCACATCACCTTCGCAGGAACCCTCTTCCTGGGGGGCTCGCCGTCAACATCACCAGGGTCATCTCGTCTGATCTTATACCGCAATGCACCACATACCGGGCATGCGTTCAGATCCTTGTACGCACCGCGGTAGAGGATGCAGTCATTAGGGCATGCATGTATCTTCTGCACCTCCAATCCTAGAGGGCATACGACCTTCTTTGCTGCGTATGTACTGTCGGACAATTCGTTATTGTTTGGAAGCTTCTTCTTCAGTATTTTCAGTAGCTTCTCAAATCCTTTGTCAGGCACAGCATTCTCTGCCTTCCACTGCAGCAATTCCAGTATGGTACCGAGCTTTGTGTTGCCATCTTCGGAATTGGGGTACAGCCCTTTTTTGTGATCCTCTAACATGCGATCAAACTTCAACTTCTCCTTTTGACTTTCGCATTGCGTCCTTGTATCGATAATTACCCGGCGGAGATCATCATCATCGGGCACATCGTCTGGTTCCTCATGATCTTCAGCAGCTTCCCCGTTGCAGCATCATTGGGCACATCGTCTGGTTCCTCTTGATCTTCAGCAGCTTCCCCCGTTGCAGCATCACCGTATTCAGGGGCACATAGTTGTCATCGTCCTCTTCTTCTTCACCGTCTTCCATCATAACCCCTATTTCTCCGTGCCTCGTCCAAACATTATAGTGTGGCATGAAACCATTGTAAAGCAGGTGGGTTTGATGGATTTTCCAGTCAGAGTAAGACTTCGTATTTCCACATTTAGGGCATGGACAACACATAAAACCATTATGCTTATTTGCCTCAGCCACTTCGAGAAAATCATGCACGCCCTTAATGTACTCGGAGGTGTGTCTGTCACCGTACATCCATTGCCGGTTCATCTACGTGCATTATATATAATTAAGTGTGTCAAAAACCATTACAGAACATCATGAATAGATAATTAAGTGACCAAATTAATAGAAGTTCATCATCACATTAAAACCAAAGTACATACATAGTTCTCATCTAACAACATATAGCTCTCCAGATCATCTAATTAATTAAATCATACATTGAAACTATATAAACATTTCAATGCAAAAACAAATGCGATCATAATCGCAACCAAGGTAACAATTGATCCAACGGCATAACGATACCAAGCCTCGGTATGAATGGCATATTTTCTAATCTTTCTGATCTTCAACCGCATTGCATCCATCTTGATCTTGTGATCATCGACGACATCTGCAACATGCAACTCCAATATCATCTTCTCCTCCTCAATTTTTTTTATTTTTTCCTTCAAGTAATTGTTTTCTTCTTCAACTAAATTTAACCTCTCGACAATAGGGTCGGTTGGAATTTCTGGTTCAACTACCTCCTAGGTAAATAAAATCTATGTCACGTTGGTCGGCATAATTGTCATAAACAATAAATGAACCAAATAGTTATAAAAAGATAATATATACCACATCCAAATCATAGCCAGGACGAGGGCCGACGGGGGTGGATACCAAAACCATCGCACTATATAATAACAAGCAATAATAAAAATAAGAAAATTAGACAAGAATTTTTTCTATCAGAAAGAAGATAAGAACAAGAGGCTCACCACGGTGGTGCCGGCGACGAGATCGGTGCGGGTGATCGACGACGGTGAAGACGGGAGTGGGACGTGACGGGCCGCTAAACCTAGACAAATCTCGAGGAAAATGGAGCTTTGAGGTCGAGCTTCGAGAGGAGAAAGCTTAACTAGTGTGGCTCGGGCATTTCATCGAACACCTCATGTGCATAGGAGGTGAGCTAGAGCACCACAAAGCCCTCCCCTCGCGGTCCAGAGAAAAATAGAGCACTGGAGTGCTCTCCTCGCGGGCGAGGGATATATACAGGCACCTCATTGGTCCCGGTTTGTGGCATGACCAGGGACTAAAGGGAAGCCTATGGTCCCGGTTCAAGCCACCAACCGGGACCAATGGTGGTGGGCCAGGAGCGAGGCCCATTGGTCCCGATTCGTCCCACCAACCGGGACCAAAGGGGCATGACGAACCGGGACCAATGTCCCACGAGGCCCGGCCACCCCCTGGCCTCATGAACCGGGACCAATGGCCCCATGGGTCCCGGTTCTGGACTGAACCGGGACTAATGGGCTGGACCGGCTTGGACCAAAGCCCTGTTTTCTACTAGTGGGGGTGAATGATGAGGAGAAAGCGCGGGCACCGCAGCTGGCGCAGCTAGCGCAGGCCCGCCCTGGCACGCGCCTCGGTGGAGGAGAACTTGAGCAAGAACTTGTAGTGACCCTTGCAGTGGACGGAAAACTCATCGTCGGAAAGGTCACACTTTTCACGCAGCAAGGCCGCCACCTCCTCGCGCGAGATCCCCATGCGGCTGCCTGCGACGGTCGCCAGGAGGGCGCGCTCGGCAATCTCCCGCTCGGCGGCGATGATGCGCGTGGTGCGTGGCAAGTAGCAGAGCGCGGCGGCCGGCGGAGGGCAGGGTGGCCGGAGAGCACCACCAGCGTGGTGCTGGAGGTGGCGGAGGCACCGTTGCTGGAAGGGGCGGACGGCGGGGAAGGGCAGGTCGAGGGCCGGCCCCACACCCGGAGGACGCGGGGTGGCTTGGGCCGGCGACGCTCGAGCTGGAGCCGGCGGGGGACGCCGGGGACGGGGACGAGGCGGACTCGCGGGGCCGCTTGCAAGGTGGCTCGGCGGAGGAGGCAGGCGAACGAGGCGCGGTGCAGTCGCGTGCGACGTGGCCTGGGAAGCGGCAGTGCCGGCAACAGATGGCGCAGCGGCGCTGCGAGCGGGGATGGCCCGTGCTATAGCAGCGCGGGCACTCACCGGGGACGGCGGGGCGGCGGGGTCGACGGC
>NC_041392.1:655937794-655942262 GCF_002162155.2 Triticum dicoccoides
CGGAGGGCGTGAGTGGCCCGGCGCATAGTGCAGCCCGGTAGGAGCGGGGCACCCCGGAGCGGCCAGATCTGGCGGGGGAAGGGGACGGACTCGAATCCATCCAGCGGAGCTCGCGTCCGCGGCCGGAGGTGATGGGGGAGGAGCTCATGCTCGGGGTGGGGGTGGGCGACGGTGCCGGAGCAGCAGCCGCCGAGGGAGGTGGTCGCCGGGGCCGGAGTGGCCGGCGGTGAGGCTAGGGGCGGAGCAGGCTAGAGGAGCGCGACTTCCTATGGTTCGGCTTATATTCTCCATGTCCCGTTGTGGCTCTTTGTGAGCTTGTCGTTACTTTTGTTTCTGACTATAAGACCTTATTGAACTTATTTGCTTATTTATAAAGGTGGCCATATGCATCGTTCTGATGCAAAGGCCGGGGAGTCCCCCCCTTTTCAAAAAAGAAAAAAAAACTTGGCTTATTTCCTCAATCAAATGTTGTACTGCAAAAACCATGGAGATTGTAGTTTGCTGGTTTTCGCAATCCTGCAAGCAAGAACACTAAGTTGACACTTACCACACACAAGTACAGGAGTATCCCCGATTCCCCGATGAGTTAAACACCACCACAACAGTACAACAACATGCAAAAGTTTCTCAAGTAATGACTAAGATGTAATATTCACAATAACTAATCACAAAAAATGTTAAAAGTGCCACAACCTGTTGTAACTTCTATCACAACGTCTAGAAATTTTTACAGTAACAATCAGTAACCAGAAAACATATGTACCAAAAGCAGATCAGATGAATCGTAGAGAAATCACAGACTAACAGAACAAGGAACATGCATCTGGCAAAAACAAATAGGAGTACCTCGCTTCGCCTTATTACATCAAAGTCTCTAGTCTTTATTAGATAAATATTCAAGCTCAACTACCGCATTTACACAACCACCCTTCCCTTTCCAACGTATTTTTAAGATGTTAATTTCCTAGCGCTGGAAGAGAACAAGCGATGGTAGATGTGTTGTTCTTGTCTTTCAATTTTTCATTTGGCATCTCGTCAGCCTAGCCACTGAATGAGAATGATATGTATCAGGAAAGAGATAGCAACCAGAACACACCACATATGTTCATGTTTTGCTCCTACTGCACACTTCTCAGCAAAGTCGCAGCCACTCTCGCTGGGCGACCCCGACGTAGAACACTGCTCCATCCTCCGGGGCTCCCGCCTCCTCCTTGTCATTCCTGGCGACGGTGTGGGCAAGGCAGACATGGAGGACGGCAAGGCGCCAACAGACAACGACCCGCCGGCCAGCGGGACCAAGGTCCCCATCGCCGAGTGCATGCATGCAGGCAATACGGGGGGCGAACAAGAACCTGCGACATATCATGGCGGTGAGCAGAGCTTCTATGGGTGGCAATGCACGACCCGGCGGATAGCCGCTGCTACTTAGCAGAACCACTCGATATTGTAGCACGAGTCGAGAGTAGTGTCACCCGCAGAAACTAATAATTAACGAGTTTGCGTGCAGTGTCTGACTGTGTCCCACGTTTTGTTTGTTTTGGTCTTGAGCTGAACTGCTTTGCATTTAAAGTAGGATCAATATGACTATTTTGCAGCCAAACTGGGAGGCCAAATGGAGGAAAAATGATAGCACTTCCAAATTTTAGGCAGCAGAAAATAGATCTACCACTTGAACACAGTACTGACCGACCTACCCAAAATTAGCTCAACCATTTGATAAAAATCCAATACAGCAGTACCGCAGAAAAAAATTCAGATGCCTACCATTCCATATAACAAGCTACTTCCACTGTAACTGCTCCATGCTACAAACAAGCAAAATTCATGTCTCCAGGCTACACGCCAGCACAGTGCACGAGATAACAACAGCTCGGGAGGCAACTGAATGTGTTCACGCATTTCTTCCTGGCAACGAAGAAACCTAATCCAAAACGAACTTAAATGCATCACGAACAAGACTGAAACTAGAACTGGTAGACAAACATGTGGCACCTCAGATAGTGCAGAACAGTGGAATTACATACTCTTTCCGAGGTCCAAAATATAGTGCGCCCGCGCTTTCCGAGGTCCAACTTTGACCATAAATTTAACCAACGAGACCAACTGCAGCGGGAGAAAAAATTATATAATTGAAAACTTCTTTCGAATACGAATTCACTGATATAATTTTTGCTCCCGCCGCAATCAGTCTTGATAGTTAAATTTACGGTCAAAGTTGAAGCACGTGGATAGAGGAAGCACTACATTGTGGAATGGAAGGAGTACTATATTAAGGGCACCACAACAGAAGTTTCTGGACACAACTGAACATAAGACTGAACCACAGTATGCTAGAAACAAAGACACACCAAGATGAGCACACGCTAATAACTTCAGTGGAGAACACCGAAGGCACCAGACTTGTCACTCCAGAGGTAGAAACAGCACCACCACGACCAGGGATTTACTGGCCATGTCGGAAGCAGAGGTCCAAGTGAAGGTTGGGCACTTTCTGGATGTTGCAGTCAGCAAGGGTGTGACCGTTCTCGAGTTGCTTGCCGGCAAAATATACATGCCACTAATTCAGTTCGAATGTACAGTATGAGTTAAACACCAAGGCGGCAGTACGGCAGCATGCAGAAGTTCGTGAAGTAATGATTCATGTAATGCTCACAAGAATTAATCAGATAAAAAGCCAAGTGCTACAAACATGTTGTACCACACGACAGAGAAATTTAAGCTTTATGTTAGGCGCAGTACTCATACATGAACTTATGAGCAAGAATTGCTCTATCAATCACCATCTACATTAGATATATCTTCTGAAAAAAAATTCAAATGCAAAAGTCCAGTACCTTCCTACAAATTAGTGAATTAGGAGGGGGGCTCTTTTGTCTAGAAAAATAAAAAGCAGAGCAATCTTTCAAACATGCATCCGAAATGTGAAATATTTATACAAAGAGGGAGAGATGAAGACAATGCAGCAGGGTTGGTTATCTAATTGGCTAGTCAAACATGAGGTAGTTCATACTCCCTCCGTTCCTAAATATAAGTCTTTGTAGAGATTCCACTAGGAACCACATACGGATGTATATAGATGCATTTTAAGTGTAGATTCGTTCATTTCGCTCCGTATGTAGTCTATCTAGTGAAAACTCTACAAAGATTTATATTTAGAAACGGAGGGAGTAGATCTTTGGGCTTTGATCACCGAGGAATTGAGATTTTACAAATAAAAGCAAGGGATTGGGATTCCATTGCTGTCACTTTATATGTATATGGTTACAATTAATTAGGCTCCCAATGTGGACAGATAAATATTAGGATAACAATCAGTAACCTGAAACATGTACCAAAAGTAGATCAAATGCATCAGAAAGAGACCACAGAATAGCACAACATCGAAAATCTGGGAACAACAATTGGAATTACAGATAAAATCAAAGCCCGAGTTATACTGTGGGCCCCCTTCCCCTGCTCCATGCGTATACACTTCAGTGAAAGAATAAAGTCAAGGAACTAATTCTCAAGAGAAGTGAAGTTGTAGTTTCAAAAGTATTCATGTCTCTAAAATGTGCACACTGGAATAACTTTCCACGCCCAGAATTTAAAAGGTACATGCTCTCCGTGCCATTAAAATAACAGAATCTCTCACCTTTATTACATATACGGCCTAATTATTTGCAGAGTCTCCCTTCCCTTCTCAACACCTTTTTGAGATGTCAATTTTCCAGCATTGGAAAAATTAGTTATGGTAGATTTGTTGTTTTTCTGTTCCATTTTTATCTCAGAAGTCTAGCCATTGAATGTGAATGATAGATATCGGAAGAGAGGCAGAAACAACATTGATGACGGTTTCTACCTCTGGAGTTTACTTTACTTGTACTCTGCATGGTCCTGAAGGGAATGGTTTATTCGTGACGGTTTTGGGCCATCAGAAAAAAGTCGGTTTGGGGTAGTATATGTTACATGTGTATAGTCCTTTTTGATTTATCCCCATTGTATAAGGGGTCTCTTGCACTTTATCATACACATATATATGTATTAGCCATTGACCCTCCTGTGAATGCAGTTGTTGTTTATCCAACATGGTATCAGATGTTAGGTTCCCCTCTCTCCCGCACGCTGCAACTCTGTGCTAGCTCCTCCCCCGATCCATCCACTACCAGGTCTGGCTCTCCTCGCCGCGCATCCGGCCGTCTTGAGCTGCTGCCCGATCACCGACTTGAGCTGCTATGTCCAGTCGGCGCCGTCCCGGGCCTCTTCCCCGCTCTGCAGCCGCGCCCTGCTCCGTCCAGCTGCGAGCGGCGCCGTCCCGGGCTCCTCAACACCCGGCAGCCGTTGCCCCTAGTCCGGCCGGCCCGCGTCGTTCCCAGTCCAACCGGCTCCCACCGCTAGTTCCGCTGAAGCTGCTTCCTCGAGCGCTTCAGCCGCGAGCGAGCTAGGCTCGTTCCTGATTTGGGCCTCCTCGCTCGAGCGCTGCTGCCTC
>NC_041392.1:655942664-655947753 GCF_002162155.2 Triticum dicoccoides
CCCGATCTCGGTACGAATACTGTTCGGGCCCCCTCGCTCCGGATACAGTTCGGGAGTCCGTTGACTTCAAAAAAAGGATAAGAAGAAGAGAAGAATGACTACCTCATGTCCTCTTCGGGCTATGTCGCTGTTCCTCGGTGCTCGGTGATTTTTGATGGCACCAACTATGTCGAGTTTGCGAGCTTCATGCGTATTCAAATGCGCGGTCTTCTGCTGTGGGGAGTTCTCTCTAGCGAGGTACCCTGTCCGCCCTGCCCTGTTGCTTCAGTGGCTTTTGTTCCGCCAGTACCACCGGTGCTTGCTGCTAAGACTTCTCAGACTGATCGGGATGCAGCCAAGACTCTTGATGATGCTGCCGTTGCTGCCTACGATCAGCAGGTATCTGCATATTCCGATGCTCTTTCTGTCTACCGGGATGATTGTTCTGCTTACACTCAGTGGTGCAATGATGATGCTCGTGTTGCTGGTGTTCTCACTGCGAGTGTCCTCCCTCAGTTTGCTTCGGAGTTCATGGGCCTCGGCACTGTTGCAGCGATGTGGTCTTATCTTTGTCAGCGCTATCAGCCCTCTGGTGATGCTCTATACCTCTCTGTAGTGCGTCAGGAGCATGCTCTTCAGCAGGGTGACTCGTCTGTTTATGAGTTCTACTCACATTGCTCTTCCATCTGGCATCAGCTTGACTCACTGCGGACATTTATTTGTGGCACTTGCCGTTGTTGCCAGACTATGAGGTCTGACTTGGAGTTTCAGAGGGTTCATGAGTTCTTATCTCGCCTCCGGTCTGAGTTTGAGACTCTCCGTGCTCACTTGCTTGCTCCTGGTCGTGTTCCTATTTCAGAGGTGCTTGCAGAGCTTCGTGCTGAGGAGACACGTCTCCGGTCTGCTGGTCTGCTTGTGGTTCCTACTGTTCTTGCTGCCCGAGCTCCTGTGTCTTCTGCTCCACCGCTCCTGCCACACCTCCAGGGGGGCGGGTTACCCTCCTTCAGGAGATGGTCGGTCACGCTCGCACACCTTTTGTTGCTACTGCAACCGGCCAGGTCACCCAGAGTCAGATTGTCACAAGAAGCGAAGAGACCTGAAGCGCTCTTCTTCCAGTGGGACTCGTGCGCCTTCCTCGACTTCGTCACTCACTGACTAGGATATTATGCATCTCAAGCTCATGTTAGCTTCATCTGGTTCTTCTTCGACGGGTTCTGTTGTCGCTGTGACAGCCACCACCACTCCGTCCCCGCCGGAGCCTACTCAGTCAGGTACATCCTTGTGGGTTCTGGATTCTGGAGCTTCTTTTCATATGTCTTCTGATTCTTCTGCTTTATCTTTTCTTCGACCACTTGATTCGCCTGTTAATGTTCTTACTGCCGATGGCACATCTCTTCCTGTTGCTAGTCGTGGTATTCTTTCCACTCCATCTTTTTCTGTTCCGAGTGTTTCACATGTTCCTCGCCTTACCATGAATCGTTTTTCCGCTGTCCAACTTACTGATTCTGGTTGTCGTGTCATTCTTGATACCGACTCTTGCTCCATTCAGGATCGTCGCACCAAGGCTTTGGTTGGTGTTGGCCCCCGGAGCCGTGACTCAGAGGGCCTTTGGGAGGTTGACTGACCTTGTGTTCCTTCTGCTGCCACCACTTTTGCCAGCTCTCATGCTCTTGCTACCTCTTTGTCTGCGTCCTTCCAGCAGTGGCATCATTGCCTTGGTCACACCTGTGGCTCTCGCTTGTGTTCTTTAGTTCGTCAGGGCCTCTTAGGGTCTGTATCTGGAGATGTCTCCTTACATTGTAATGGTTGCAGACTTGGCAAATAGACCCAGTTACCTTATCCTACTAGTGAGTCTGTATCTCGGCGTCCTTTTGACTTAGTGCATTCTGATGTCTGGGTCCCTCTCCCTTTGATTCGAAAGGTGGTCATCGCTACTATGTTTTGTTTATTGATGATTTCTCTCGCTACACTTGGCTCTACTTCATGAAATCTCGTAGCGAGGTTGTCCCTATATACAAATGTTTTGCTGCCATGGTTCACACCCAGTTTGCCACGCCCATTCATACTTTTCATGCTGACTCCGCTGGAGAGTATATCTCTCAGTTGTTGCGTGGTTTTCTCGCGGAAGAGGGTACTCTTGCCCAGTTCTCTTGTCCTAGTGCTCATGCTCAGAATGGCGTTGCTGAACGAAAGCATCGTCATTTGCTTGAGATGGCTCGTGTGCTGATGATTGCTGCTTCTCTTCCACCCCATTTTTGGGCTGAGGCTGTTTCCGCATCCACCTATCTCATCAACATTCAGCCATCGACTACTCTGTAGGGTGGTATTCTTATGGAGTATCTCACTGGTCGCTCTCCTGACTACTCGGCTCTTCGTATGTTTGGTTGCGTGTGCTATGTTCTTCTTGCCCCCCGAGAACGCACCAAACTGACTGCTCAGTCGGTTGAGTGTGTCGTCGCTTGCACATCTCGCGTGATGTGACTTTTGACGAGTCTTGTTCTTACTACCCACGTTCTTCTTCCTCGAGTTTCTATGTGGGCGACCTTTCTTTCCTTCTCCTTCCCGATACATCCTGCTATGTGTCTCATGTGTCACCTCTTCCTCCGGCACCTCTCTTTCCTTCTCATTCACCACCGGCCCCGTCTTCTCCATCCTCCTCCTCCACCTCTTCACCATCATCTCCAGTCCGTAGCCCTCTCTCACCGTTTCCTCTCCACTATACTCATCGATCTCGTACTGAGGATGTCTCCTCTGACGAGCCTTCCACCACTAGTAGAAAAAGGGCCTTCAATCCCGGTTCATAAGGGCCTTTAGTCCCGGTTCTGGAACCAGGACTAAAGGGTCGGTACTAATGCCTATCCCTTTAGTCCCGGTTCAATCCAGAACTGGGACTAAAGGGCGCGGCCACGTGGAGCTCCACCTTTAGTCCCGGTTGGTAAGGAAATATTATGATATTTTTTTTGAAAAAAATATTTGAATTTTTTTTTGATTATTTTTTATTTTCAAATTTCTGAATTATTTTAACCTCTAGTCTGTAATCACCACCCCTCATCACTTCTCAATTTATCCTCTAATCACCCCTCATCATTTCAAATCATCTAACTTCCCGAACGGTCACCCATCCTCCCACTCCCCCAGCCTGAGCACGCTTAACTTCCGGGTTCTATTCTCCCTCGCTCCAAGTCTGCACTTGTTGTTTTCCTGACAATACTAAGATGTCAATCCTATTAACCTTCAGGAATTTTGCTTGAGCATGAAGTGACACATTTCATAGTTTTATTTTGAAACTATTGTTTTAAAAAACAATAATTATTTAGTAACACTAATATTTCTTGAATAATTAGTTTGACCACAGTTTGACCACAGTTTGACCAGATTTGACCAAAATTGAAATAACAGAAATAATTATTTAGTAACACTAATATTCTAGAATAATTAGTTTGACCATTGTTTGACCATAGCTTGCCCACTGTTTGAATTTTTTTCGATTTTTTTCACCCTAGATCTTAAAAGCCCCGTAACTTTTTTTCTATTAGTTTTTTGAGGATTTTGAAAATGTTTAATGGGGTTCCCCCTGTTAAATTCGGATGTAACTTTTCGAGTAGATGATTTTTCATATAAAAAACTTTTTCATCCGTCGCAGCTCCTCCTCTCGCCCT
The DNA here is from genome assembly GCF_002162155.2 of Triticum dicoccoides. Lineage (NCBI taxonomy): Eukaryota > Viridiplantae > Streptophyta > Magnoliopsida > Poales > Poaceae > Triticum > Triticum dicoccoides. Next base: position 655,946,303 of record NC_041392.1, read on the forward strand.
TCCAGTCCTAAACCTGGAGACTGGGAGAGGTGCTCCATCCCGCACAGCGAGCTAGTGTCGCTTCAGGCCAAGGGATTTCTCCCTCAGGCCTATATGGTCTCGGTCCGAGCCAGACTCGCCACCTATAATGGCGGAGAGCAAGCGGAGAGCACTCCCAATCCCTCCAAAGGAGAGCGGGTGTGCCTCGTCCCTTATCTAATAAGAGGACTTGGATTTCCAATTCATCCATTTCTCCGTGGGCTTCTGGAGTTCTACGGCCTCCAGCTGCACAATCTCACGCCCGCCTCTATATTGCATATCGCGAGCTTCGTCGCCCTTTGCGAGCTATTCTTGGGTGTTGAGGCTCATTTCGCACTGTGGAAGAGGTTATTATGCACATATACAACAATTAATAAAATCAAAGTTTGAATCATAATGTAGGTCCCCTTCCCCTTACAACATATATGTACACACCGGTGAAGGAAGAAACTAGTTCCCAAGAGAAGTGAAATTGTAATTTTAAACTATTCATATAAATAAACCGCAAGTAGAATAACACTAACATCTAATACAGTTGGCGACCGATGATCTCCATGTCATCAAATTTCGCGTCTTTATTATGGAAATTTCATGCCCAACTACGACCTACTTATTTACATAACCTGCACTGCTAGAAAAAGGGCCTGTTGTCCCGGTTCATAAGGGCCTTTTGTCCCGGTTCCTGAACCGGGACTAAAGGGTCGATACTAATGCCCTGTCCCTTTAGTCACGGTTCAATCTAAAACCGGGACTGATGGGCCTCCATGTGGCCTGTGCGCGGAGCCCAGGCAGGAGACCCTTTGGTCCCGGTTGGTGGCACCAACCGGGACCAATAGGCATCCACGCGTCAGCATTTCTGTGGCTGGGGTTTTTGGTTTTTTTTAAAGGGGGGTTTGGGGGTTTTGGGGGGTTAATTTAGGTGTTTCATATATTGTGTTAGCTAGCTATAATTAATAGAGAGAAGTGTCCTCTCTTATGTCCGTGCTTGGTCGACGCTACGTACTATACATACGTATAGAGAGGACTAGACACGCTAGCTAGCTAGTAAGCAAATGAAGGAAACAAAAGATCGTCATGAACATATATGCATACAGAGAGAAGTGATATCGACCACCTCTCCTTCTCTGAGAGATTGGTCGAACAACAAATTCTCGTATATCTATCCGACACTACCGGCTACATATATACAATAATTATCTCTTACAAATATAATCATACGGACTCATGGTCCACATAGTATTCTCCGTCTTCAGCGATCACGTGGTCAAGAAAGAATGCCGCCAATTCCTCTTGAATTGCTCGTACGCGAGCTGGTGCTAGGAGTTCATCCCGCTTCCGAAACATCTAATTTGAAGAAGGGGGTCAATACATATATATATATATATATATATATATATATATATATATATATATATATATATATATATATATAT
>NC_041392.1:655948216-655952572 GCF_002162155.2 Triticum dicoccoides
AAATAAAATTGTGAATGTTGTTATTTACGTACTTCATATTGTTCGTCAGTGTAGCCCCGCTCACAGGTCGTGTGGCGGATGGACTCGCAAACGTAGTATCCACAGAAATCATTCCCTTGTTCCTGCCACAACCACTTTACAAGAAATAGAGGTCAATCAAACTGATAAGCAAGAATGCCAAATGGTATTGATGAAATTAGCGCTTGAATCAATAGGAGATGCACGGAACATGCTACTATAGTACTTACTTTCGGGTGTCTAAATTGCAGCTTCTTCGGGAGTCCTGGAGCTTTTTTGGAGATTTTTTTCCAAACCCTGCCAGACAAAGAAAATAATTACTTGATATATCAGGAAATGAACAAAGTTGCTGATGTGGTGGATAATGATCGATTTAACTTACTTCTCGAGCATTTGAGTCATGTCTGCATAGTCCTAGGGATCTTTTCGTCTTGAGTCTAAGACGGTTACTAGTCCCTGCTCAAGCTTAATCTCTAGGATAAAATAGTGGTAACTGCAGACACATGCATAACTCATCAATTACATTACTATAACCTTGACTAATATATAAGGGAAACCGAATACGCACAGGACAGTAACACTCACTTGAAGTTGTAAGGAAAGAGTATTATATCTTTGTTTTCATTTATTACCAACGATCATAGCAAGTTGGCCTCGGTATCTGCGGCATGAAATTTAACCTGAGTTGCATCTATGAGATATGTGTTAATGAACCCAATATCACCGACTTGTCTTTTCTTCAATTCGGCGATCTTCAATCTGCATAATATAGTGAGGATGATTATAAATACATGCAATAAAAGAGCTGAGCTATATAGAAAAACTTAATGACAGAAGTAGTACTACTTACAGACAGTAGCAGGCGGCCGTTGTTTTATCGAGGGCCAATTGATTAAAAAACTGAAAGAACTCCTCGAATGGAATAGGCAATAGTTCAATTCCAAGGAGGTCATGCTCCTTTTTAACTTTCACAAACAAAGTACTCCTCCCCCCAGAGTCTCTGCAGATTTTCAAGTACCAATCATGCAATCTTCGCATCATCGTTGATAGAGATCTTTCATCTTTGATGAGAGGCTTCCCGTACTCGTATCTTTATATCTGCACCTCCATGAAATCATAATGTACATTGTCGGGCAGGTAATCGCCAAGATTGCTATAACCGGGCACCATCCTTGGATCATTAGCAACGTTGTCGCTAGGCACCTTGAGCGGGGGGCCCGATTGCTTCGCTTGTTCGCCGAGCTGGGCATTTTGTGTCCCAGCTCATCGTTCTTTCAGCCTTTCATCACTAACAGTACTTCCCGACCGCTCCGCTTCAGCAAATTCCTTTCCAATAATGTGCTCATAGTTTCCTTTCGGCGGAGACTTGGGTGGTTTTGTCAGGGTAGCCAGAGTGCGCTTCGCTTTCACCGGATCTACCTTCTCCTCCGGAGGTGGATGTTTCTTTGCTTTCACCCCTTCAAAGTAGTTCCTCACTTCTTCTCGTGCGATCTCGGCGTTCTCCTTCGAGGTCCTCTCGTATGGTAACTTCTCTGGAGTCTTCAGAGAAGGACCAAATCTTTATATCCTCTCGCCTCTAGCTGTACTGCTAGACACCGGCAGAGCAGACGGAGCGGTTGTCTTCTTTACTTGCTTACGAGGAGGAGGAGAAGGACTACCACACGCCGGAGCAGCCGGAGCGGTGGCAGGTCTCTTCCGCCCTTGCTGACGAGGCGGAGAAGGAGGAGGCTGGCTGCTCGGGCGCGTCGGCGCAGGCGGAGAAGGAGGCGGAGTGTTGCCACGCGCTGGAGAAGGAGCCGGTCGAGTGCCCTGATCGTCACTCGCCGGAGGAGGAGACGGTGGAGGAGGCAGAGTGCCCTGACTCACCGGAGGAGGAGTCGGTGGAGGAGGTGGAGTGCCCTGACTTGCCGGAGGAGGAGGAGGAGGCAGAGGCGTCCCGTTCGGAAGGTTGATGAGCTCCTTCTGCCATAGGCATGGAGTCTTCAAAGCAGACCCCAGCCTAGTCTCCCCTTCACCGGTAGGGTGGTTGTCGGTGTCAAAACCGGCGGATCTCGGGTAGGGGGTCCCGAACTGTGCGTCTAGGCTGAATGGTAACAGGAGGCAAGGAACACGATGTTTTACCCAGGTTCGGGCCCTCTTGATGGAGGTAAAACCCTACGTCCTGCTTGATTAATATTGATGATATGGGTAGTACAAGAGTAGATCTACCACGAGATCAAGGAGGCTAAACCCTAAAAGCTAGCCTATGGTATGATTGTTGTATGATGAAGTTGTCCTACAGACTAAAACCCTCCGCTTTATATAGACACCGGAGAGGGTTAGGGTTACACAAAGTCGGTTACAATGGTAGGAGATCTAAATATCCGCATCGCCAAGATTGCCTTCCACGCCAAGGAAAGTCCCATCCGGACACGGGACGAAGTCTTCAATCTTGTATCTTCATAGTCCAGGAGTCCGGCTGAAGGTATAGTCCGGCTACCCGGACACCCCCTAATCCAGGACTCCCTCCGTAGCCCCTGAACCAGGCTTCAATGACGACGAGTCCGGTGCGCAGATTGTCTTCGGCATTGCAAGGCGGGTTCTTCTCCAAATTCCGTGTACCTGCTGAATAATGTCTGATTTTCATAATGTAGCGCACCTTGGCTTCCACGCCCAATAATGGCCGTCTTCCATGTGTTAAACGAATGCGAAAAGTCGGGGTGTTTTTACATTCACACCCCTAGCCACATAAACGAGCCGCCTATTTGATGGGATGGGGATTCAGATCCAAACCACACCTTCTGCCCTCCGCGAGTAATCATCAGAGCACCTCCAGCAAAGGTCCATTCCAACATGGCCAGCCGTCGCAGCTCCTCCTCTCGTCCTTCCAGTCCTAAACCTGGAGACTGGGAGAGGTGCTCCATCCCGCACAGCAAGCTAGTGTCGCTTCAGGCCAAGGGATTTCTCCCTCAGGCCTATATGGTCCCGGTCCGAGCCAGACTCGCCACCTATAATGGCGGAGAGCAAGCGGAGAGCTCCCCCAATCCCTCCAAAGGAGAGCGGGCGTGCCTCGTCCCTTATCTAATAAGAGGACTTGGATTTCCAATTCATCCATTTCTCTGTGGGCTTCTGGAGTTCTACGGCCTCCAGCTGCACAACCTCACACCCGCCTCTATATTGCATATCGCGAGCTTCGTCACCCTTTGCGAGCTATTCTTGGGTGTTGAGGCTCATTTCGCGCTGTCGAAGAGGTTATTCTGCCTGGTGCCCCGCTCTCAAGAGGGGTCTATATATTAAGTGGGCGGAGCCGAAGTGTGGCGTATCGCCGGAACCGGATATCTATCCAGAACCCCAAAGAAGGCGTCCGAGGACTGTCCTTCGGAATGGTTTTATATAGATGATGTCCCGCTGCCGGATCCCATCCGGGCCGGTCTCCCCGAATTCAACAGTGCTCCCTTAAAGAAACGCCGCAGCCCCGTAACTTTTTTTCTATTAGGTTTTTGAGGATTTTGAAAATGTTTAACGGGGTTCCCCCGATTAAATTCGGATGTAACTTTTCGAGTAGATGATTTTTCATATAAAAAACTTTTTCATCCGAGTTAGTATGCAAAAGTTATGCCCATTTTTATAAATTTCAGAGAGATTTTGCAAATAAAGTCAAAATTCACATTTGCAAATTTTCCCAACAACTAGACCACATATCACATAGGAAACTTATTTTCTTTTATTTTTTTGACATCTCCATCATTTTCATTTATTTTTTTAAAAACTGAAAAGGCAATCCACAAGGGGGGTAGAGTTTGAAAATGGGACCTTTAGTACCGGTTCGTGGCACGAACCGGGACTAAAGGTCTCAACCTGTAACGCCCGGATAATCTTGCTACAGTAATCCCACGCTAATCATGCCATGTCATCCCAATTACTGTTGCTAAACGTCCGTTAGTTCAAACCGCGTCAAATTGAAATTTAAATTTAATGTCGGCAATAAAAGTTTTCAAAACTTGAAACAAAAATGTTCGGTGGTTGCCAAATATTACAAAGGTAATTATGGTGCAGCAAACACATTTTTATAAAATGTCTAAATAATTTAAAATGTTTTAAAAAAAGAAATGCAAATAGATAAAAACAAAACAGAAAAAAAAGAGAAACCCCCCTGGGCCGTGGCCCAACTGGGCCAACCCGCCAGGCCCAGCCGGCCACCCACCCTACCCACTCCTTATCCACTACTCCACCCCCACCCACTCCACCGACACCCCACAACCCCCCCTCCAAAAATATCTCCTTTCCCCCTCCTCCCTCCCGATCTGGATCGGGATCCAGAGGAGGCCACCGCCGCCTGGAACCGCACGACGCCGCCGG
>NC_041392.1:655952831-655962188 GCF_002162155.2 Triticum dicoccoides
GATGCCCGAACCCCTACTCCCCCCCGTGAGCACGCCCCGCGCTCCCCCTCCTCTCTCTCTCTCGCCCGTGGCCGCGCGCCGACCCTTGCCGCTGCTCTCCCTCCGCCGTTGCCTCCCCGTGCACTGCGCCCTCTCGCCGTCCCTGGACGCGCCTGCCTGCGCTGTCGTTGCTCGCGCCTGGCCATCGGCTCACACGCCCGCAGTCCCCGCCATCGCTCGCGCTCCCTCTGCTTCGCGCCCGCTCGGCCACTCGTGGCCATCGCCGCGTCCACCACCGCTGAGCCTCCCGGCTCGCGCCTACCGCACCTGAGCCACTCGTCGCCGCCCGCGTCCTGGCTCCTTCTGCCTGCTGCTCGCCGCCCTGCCTCCATCGCTGAGCCGCCGCGGCCATCCCTGCTTCGTCTCCGTGCCCCGTTGCGCCCTTCGCCGCTCGGCCTCTGCCCGCGGTGCCGCCCCTCGCCGCCCGGGGTCCGGCACCCACAGCCGACGACCGTCGCCGCGGCGCAACCTCCTGGCGGGGCTCCCCAACGCCAGGCGGGTTCACCCACGCCCAGGCGCCCGTCGCCCGCACCGGACCCGCTATGATCTCCCCCTGGCCCTATGACAAACGGGCCCCCCGCCCAGAACAAAAAAAAGGGATTAAAAAAAGGATTTTAAAAAAATAATAATAATTAAAAATAAATAAACTTAATTAATTAATTAAATTAATTAATTAAGTTAATTAATCCTAGTTAATTAATCTAATTAATCTGTTAGTTTAATTAAACAGTAGTTTGATTAGCCTAATCCCTAATTAACGAAAAAAGTGAATGACACGGGGGTCCCACCCCTGTTGACCAGTCAAACGTTGACTGGTCAACTGGGTCCCTCTGGCCCACCTGTCAGTCACTGGGTAAACTTTTGTGTACACTGTGCTGGGTGCGCCTAGCAATTTAGCAATTATTTTCGAATTAAAAATAATTCCAGAAATTAGTAAAATCTATAGAAAATCATATCTTTTAATCCGTAACTCGGATGAAAATACTTTGTACATGAAAGTTGCTCAGAACGACGAGACGAATTCGAATATGCAGCCCGTTCATCCGCCACGCATCCCTAGCATAGCAAACACACAACTTTCCCCCTCCGGTTCGTTTGTCCGAAAACACGAAACATCGGGGATAATTTCCTGGATGTTTCCCCCCCTTCACCGGTACCACATTGTACCGTGTTAGGGCACACCTAGCATCACGCTTTGTCATGTCATGCATCGTCATGCATTTGTTTGCATTATATTTATTGTTTCTTCCCCCTCTTCTCTCGCTAGATACCGAGACCGACGCCGCTGCTACCCAGTACGACTACGGTGTTGACGACCCCTCTCTCTTGCCAGAGCAACCAGGCAAGCCCCCCCCCTTTGATCACCAGATATCGCCTACTCTTCTCTCTACTTCTTGCATTAGAGTAGTGTAGCATGTTACTGCTTTCCGTTCATCCTATCCTGATGCATAGCCTGTCCTTGCTACTACTGTTGTTACCTTTACCTGCAATCCTAATGCTTAGTATAGGGTGCCAGTTTATCATCAGTGGCCCTGCATTCTTGTCCGTCTGCCATGCTATACTATCGGGCCATGATCACTCGGGAGGTGATCACGGGTATATACTATATACTTTATACATGATACATGTGATGACCAAAGTCTTGTTGGCTCAAGGAGTACCAGTAGTTGATTCATGAATTGGGGGCTGGCAGGACAAACTTTCCCTACGGCCCTCTGTGTGGATCTTTGTGGCGAAGCGACAGGGCAGGTTGAGACCACCTAGGAGAGAGGTGGGCCTGGCCCTGGTCGGCGTTCGCGGTTATTTCAAAATAACACGCTTAACGAGATCTTGCTATTTGATCTGAGTCTGGCTACTGGCCTATACGCACTGACCATCTACGCGGGGACAGTTATGGGCACTCGACGTCGTGGTATCAGCCGAAGCCTTCGTGACGTCAGCGACTGAGTGGCGCGCGCCGGATTGGACCGTAAGCCTGCTCTTGTATTAAGGGGGCTAGTTCTGCTTCCGGCCGCGTACGCAACGTGCAGGTGTGCAAAGGGCGATGGGCCCAGACCCCTGCGCCATAGGATTTAGACCGGCGTGCTGACCTCTCTGTTGTGCCTAGGTAGGGCTGCGACGTGTTGATCTTCCGAGGCCGGGCATGACCCAGGAAAATGTGTCCGGCCAAATGGGATCGAGCGTGTTGGGTTATGTGGTGCACCCCTGCAGGGAAGTTAATCTATTCGAATAGCCGCGATCTTCGGTAACAGGACGACTTGGAGTTGTACCTTGACCTTATGACAACTAGAACCGGATACTTAATAAAACACACCCTTCCAAGTGCCAGATACAACCGGTGATCGCTCTCTCACAGGTCGGCGAGGGGAGGATCATCGGTTAGGATTTATGCTATATGATGATACCTGGAGGACTTCAATTTACTCTCTTCTACATGCTGCAAGACGGAGGCTGCCAGAAGCGTAGTCTTTGAAAGGACTAGCTATCCCCCTCTTATTCCGGCATTCTGCAGTTCAGTCCACATATGATAGCCTTATTGCAGTTGATACCGATGCATACATATGTAGTGTAGCTCCTTGCTTGCGAGTACTTTGGATGAGTACTCACGGTTGCTTTCTCCCTCTTTTCCCCATATCCCTTCTACCTGGTTGTCACAACCAAATGTTGGAGCCCAGGAGCTAGACACCACCTTCGACGATGACTCCTACTACACCGGAGGTGCCTACTACTACGTGCTGCCCACTGACGACGACCAGGAGTAGTTTAGGGGGATCCCAGGCAGGAGGCCTGCGCCTCTTTCGATCTGTATCCCAGTTTGAGCTAGCCTTCTTAAGGCAAACTCATTTAACTTATGTTTGTACTCAGATATTGTTGCTTCCGCTGACTCGTCTATGATCGAGCTCTTGTATTCGCGCCCTCGAGGCCCCTGGCTTGTAATATGATGCTTGTATGACTTATTTTATTTGTAGAGTTGTGTTGTGATATCTTCCCGTGAGTCCTTGATCTTGATCGTACACATTTGCATGCATGATTAGTGTACGGTCAAATCGGGGGCGTCACAAGTTGGTATCAGAGCCGACTGCCTGTAGGAATCCCCCTTCCACACTCCTTGGCCGAAGTTGAGTCTAGACATTACAAAAACTTTTACTAACATGGTTGTGTGCCTTACGGGCCCACATCGCCATCTAGGTGGTATTAGGCTCTTTTACTCCTCGATCCTTACTCTGGGACACTGAACTCTCTCCTACTCGGGTTAAACAATTTTACTAACTCTAACACTAGGATCCCGTGACCACGTTCACCCCAAAGTTGGATAAGCCCTAGTTATTCTTTAGAGTAGTATTTGAACATTATCCACATTGTCGTTTGACTCCTGTGAAAACATCTTTGTTTTCAGATGGAACCCACGAGGCAGGTCGTGCGCCACACGACGACCATTGGTGCCTCAGGATCACCTGCTGTGTTGGTTGAGATGATGACCTATCTGGGTTATCGCTGGCACCCTGAGTACACCGTCTATGAGAAGTATCAGGACTTCAACCAAGAGCAGTACCGTGCCATCGTCCACCTCTACTCTCGGGAGTATGACTCCACTACTGTGCTGCACACTGCTCATGTGTTGGAGTGACTATCGATATGGCGGTCCACGATGCTGCTTATGCTGCTCTGACACGTCTTCGTGGAGAGTATCAGGAGTTGGACACCTCCCCCTTCAGGCACATTGCTATCGCATCCGATGTTGGTGCGGAGGGATACTACACTGCTGCCTACTCCACTGTCACCCGAGAGCCCTTCTACCATCAGAACCTGGTTCTGCATGCTGATGGGCTGGATAGAACTAACCGAGCTCTTCGCCATGAGTTGTACACCACCCGTCAGCACCTGTATCGTGCTCTGACGCTGTTGCACCCCTCTGTCCGCTCTGGTGATCTGTCGCGTTCTGCGATCTACCCTGCCCGGACCGTGATGCCCCAGGGCGTCGGCTGGCCAGATGTGGGAGGCTACTCTCCTGCATTGGGCCCTCTCCTGCCACCTGCGCATCGGGTTCCGCACCAGAGTATCCGCGGACCCCAGGCTACTCGCGTGGAGGTCTTCCCTTCGCGTCACTACCAGCTGTCGGGCTACACCTACCTCCGCAGTACCGCATGGGACTGACGTAGACTTGCTTATTAGTGTTAGATGCATTCTCTGCGAGCCTGTGTGCCGCCTATGATGTCTTAGCCTATGTACTGAACACTGTGTAACGAACTCTATGCATGATCTCTTTTGTAAGATATGCCGACTACTATGTAGTATCTATTGTGCTACATTCGTTGTGCATGTTTCATCATGAATGATTCTTGTTTTTGCAAATTACTCAATGCTGAACTACCCCTGTTTAATATTAGCAGGATGGTTAGACCAGGTGGTCGTGGTCGTGGTGGCAACGCCCCACCACCGCCTGAGTACATGGCTGGGATGATGCAACAGTTTGAGCTGAATCGTCAGTTCATGGAGAATATAATGGCTCAGTTTCCTCGCCCCAATATGAACCAGCAGCCAACCCAAGTGACTCTGCAGGATTTCATGCGCCTCAACCCAACCGTGTACCGCAGCTCGACTCAGCCTCTGGATGCTGATGACTGGCTCCGTGACAGCACCTATGAGATGGAGTCTGCTGATGTAGCCCCTGCCAGCTATGTCACCTTTGCTTCCTTCTTCCTGAAAGGACCCGCAGCTCAATGGTGGGACAGCCATAGGCGTACTCTGCCAGCTGGAACAATCATCACCTGGCCAGACTTCCAAGCTGCCTTCCGTGCTCGCTTCATTCCTCAGGGAGTCATGGACCGGAAGAAACGTGAGTTCCGCAACCTCACCCAAGGCAAAAAAACTGTGGAAGCTTACCAGCGGGAGTTTCTAGACTTGTCCCGCTATGCTGAAGAGGACATTGCAACTGATGCACGCAGACAGGAGAAGTTCCGTGATGGCCTTCAAGATGACATCAAGCTCGCACTTCTAGTGCATGACTTTGCTGATTTCGCCACTCTGGTGAACAAAGCCATCAATGTCGAAACTGGTCTGCAAGAATACCAGAGCTCTCACGGGCGCAACCGTGACACGGGCTCATCTTTGGGCCCGTCTTCGCAGAAGTGCAAGATATGGATTCCCAACAGCATGTACCAGCCGAATGCACCTGTCCCAAGGCAGACCTATGCTGCACCTCGTCTGCCTGCTCCTCCGACTAGGCAGCCAAGACTTCCAGCTCCACCACCACAAGCTCTTGTTCCCACTCCCAATAATGGTCTCTGCTACAGGTGTGGTCAGCCAGGTCACCGTGCTAGGGATTGCAATCAGAACCAGAATCAACTGGCCCTCCCCACAGCTGGCCGTGGAAGCAACCAGCCTCACAACAACAATGCCAAGTCTTATGGTCGTGTTCATGCCAACCACGTTGATCTCAATGAAGTTCTAGACTAGCCTGCTACCGTGAAGGGTACACTCCTCGTAAACTCAGTACCTGCATCTGTTTTATTCGATTCAGGAGCATCGCATTCATTCATGTCAGAAGATTTTGCATACAAGCATGACGTTAAATGTGAGGAGATGAACACTTCAGTATTGGTAAAAAAACCCGTGGGACAATGTCAAACCTCACTGGTTGGCATCGATGTCCCCGTGGAAATCGAAGGGCTGGAATTCTATGCCTCTCCCATTATCCTGAAGTCGTCTAACATCGACCTCATTCTGGGAATGGATTGGTTGAAAGCGCATACTGCTTCTATAGTTTGCGCCACTAAGGTCGTCCATCTGCTACACCCTTCTGACGAAATAATAGCTTACCAAGCTCATCTAGTTCAGAACGCCGAGGCACGACTTTATGCCTTGAATGTGTTGAACGCTGCACCACTCGAGGGCATTGAAAACATTCCCGTCATTCGTGAATTCCAAGACGTCTTCCCAGAAGAACTTCCAGGGATTCCCCCTGCTAGAGCTGTCGAGTTCATCATCGACTTAAAACCCGGCACCACCCCTATAGCTAAATGACCCTATAAGATGCCGCCGCATGAACTCATTGAGCTTAAGGAGGAAATCGACAAATCTCTTGTCAAAGGTTTCATTCGCCCAAGTTGCTCTCCTTGGGGAGCACCTTCTCTCTTTGTTAAGAAGAAGGATGGGACAAACCAATTAGTCCAAGACTACCGTCCTATAAACCAAGCTACCATTCAGAATAAATACCCTCTTCCTCGGATCAATGATCTTTATGATCAACTGGCTGGCTCATCAGTGTTCTCCAAACTCGACTTGAGGTTGGGTTACCACCAGATCCGTGTTCATGAAGAGGACATCCCAAAAACCGCCTTCGTGACTCGGTATGGATCATATGAGTACACCCTCATGTCATTCGGCTTAACGAATGCTCCAGCCACCTTCTCTCATCTGATGAACTATATATTCATGGATTACCTCGACAAGTTCGTCGTGGTTTATTTGGACGATATCCTTGTATTTTCCAAGAACGAAGAAGAACATGCTGCACATCTTCGTCTTGTGCTGGAAAAACTTCGAGAGCATCAACTGTATGCTAAGTATTCCAAGTGTGAATTCTGGCTCCCCAAAGTAACCTATCTTGGGCATGTCATCTCCAAGAATGGTATTGCCGTCAACCCTGAACGAGTTCAGGCTATTCTCGATTGGACTCCTCCGAAGAATGTGAAGCAAGTCCGAAGTTTTCTCGGCCTCGCCAGCTATTGCCGTCGATTCGTCGAGAACTTCTCCAAGATTGCCAGGCCTCTGACTAATCTGTTGCATAAGGGTGTCAAGTTCGAATGGACAGACAAGTGTCAGGAAAGTTTCCAGGCGCTCAAAGACAAGTTGACTTCTGCCCCCGTGCTTGCTCCACCTGATACTAAGAAGGACTTCGTCATTTACTACGACGCTTCCCGTCAAGGATTAGGTTGTGTCCTAATGCAAGAGCGCAGAGTGATTGCTTATGCCTCTCGTCAACTGCGCCCTCACGAAGAAAACTACCCAGTTCACGACCTCGAGCTTGTTGCTGTCATTCATGCACTGAAGCAGTGGCAACACTACCTTCTCGGTAATCGTTGCGAGATCTTCACCGATCACCAAAGTCTGAAGTATCTGTTTACTCAGCCAGACCTGAACCTCCGTCAGCAAAGATGGATGGAGACTGTTGCAGACTTTGACGTGGATATATCATATACCCACGGCAAGGCTAATGTAATGGCTGATTCCCTGAGCCGCAAGTCTTACTGGAACCACCTCCAGGTTCACAAAGTTCAGCCCTCGCTTGTCGAAGAATTTAGAAAGCTGAACCTCCATATTGTTCCTCCTGGAGCACTCGCTCCCCCTCCCCCGGAGTTCCGCAAGATGAATCTTCTTGTTGTTACTAAGGGTTCTCTAAATACCCTAGCTGTCGTACCAAATCTCGTAGCTGGTATAAAGACTATTCAAGGTTATGACTCTGAAGTCCATAAGATTAAACGCCATCTAGCAAAAGGAAAGCCCTCATTCTTCACTATCACCGACGATGGCGCCTTGTATTTCAAAGGCCGCCTAGTGGTACCATGTTCGAAGAAAAACCTGGATAAGACTAAAAGGGTTATGCAAGAAGCTCATGGTACGCCTCTGTCCATCCATCCTGGTAGTACGAAGATGTATCAGGATATTCGCCAAAGATTCTGGTGGTCTAATATGAAGCAGGACATTGCTCGTTATGTTGCTGAGTGTGACGTTTGCCGTCGTATCAAAGCAGAGCAACAGAGGCCTGCTGGAACTCTGCAACCTATCTCTATTGCTGAATGGAAATGGGACCATGTTGAAATGGACTTCGTCACTGGATTTCCCAAATCGCAGAAAGGTAATGATGCTATTCTTGTCGTCATTGACCGGCTTTCCAAAGTTGCCCATTTTCTGGCGGTCAAAGAGACAATCACTGCTAGTCAGCTCGTTACTCTCTACATGGCCAGCATTGTTTCACTTCACGGTATTCCACTAGTTATCAGTTCATACCGTGGCAGCTTATTCACTTCGTTTTGGGCGAGTTTCCAAGAAGCTATGGGAACTCATCTGTCGTTCAGTACTGCGTTTCATCCTCAGTCGCAAGGACAGGTTGAACGTGTAAACCAAGTTCTCGAAGACATGCTTCGAGCTTGTGTAATATCATTCGGCAAGAAATGGGAGGAATCTCTTCCATATGCCGAGTTCTCTTATAATAATAGCTATCAAGCTAGTCTGAAGATGTCCCCCTTCGGAATGCTATATGGACGAAAGTGTCGAACCCCTCTGAACTGGTCAGAAACTGGGGAACGTCTACTCTTCGGTCCGGATATTATCCAACAGGCCGAAGAACAAGTTCGCATTATTCGCGAGATTCTCAAAACTGCTCAGTCACGTCAGAAAAGTCAGTATGACCGTCATCACCAAGACATGGTCTATCAACCTGGCGAAAAGGCTTATCTTCGAGTTACACCAATGAAGGGTGCTCACCGCTTCGGGATCAAGGGCAAGCTAGCTCCTCGCTATATCGGTCCCTTCACTATTCTCGAAAGGCGTGGAAAGGTGGCATATCAACTGGAGCTTCCGCCGAACCTTTCTCAGGTTCACGATGTGTTCCACGTGTCACAACTCCGACGCTGCTTCAAGGACCCAATCCGAGCAGTGGATCATGAAGTGCTTGAATTGCAACAGGACCTCTCCTATAAAGAGCATTCGGTCCGCATTCTCGACCAAGCTGAACGCCGCACCCGTCAGAAGGCGATCAAGTTCCTCAAGGTCCAGTGGTCGAATCACTCTGAAGACGAAGCCACCTGGGAACGCGAGGATCGTCTTCATGATGAATACCCCGCACTGTTTCCTTCTACCTCCTAAATCTCGGGACGAGATTTCTTGTAGTGGAGGAGATTTGTAACGCCCGGATAATCTTGCTACAGTAATCCCACGCTAATCATGCCATGTCATCCCGATTACTGTTGCTAAACGTCTGTTAGTTCAAACCGCGTCAAATTCAAATTTAAAATTAATGTCAGCAATAAAAATTTTCAAAAATTGAAACAAAAATGTTCGGTGGTTGCCAAATATTACAAAGGTAATTATGGTGCAGCAAACACATTTTTATAAAATGTCTAAATAATTTAAAATGTTTTAAAAACAGAAATGCAAATAGATAAAAACAAAACAGAAAAAAAGAGAAACCCCCCTGGGCCGTGGCCCAACTGGGCCAACCCGCCAGGCCCAGCCGGCCACCCACCCCACCCACTCCTTATCCACTACGCCACCCCCACCCACTCGACCGACACCCCACAACCGCCCCTCCGAAAA
>NC_041392.1:655962564-656003074 GCF_002162155.2 Triticum dicoccoides
GTGGCCGCACGCCGACCCTTGCCGCTGCTCTCCCTCCGCCGTTGCATCCCCGTGCACTGCGCCCGCTCGCCGTCCCTGGACGCGCCTGCCTGCGCTGTCGTTGCTCGCGCCTGGCCATCGGCTCACGCGCCCGCAGTCCCCGCCATCGCTCGCGCTCCCTCTGCTTCGCGCCCACTCGGCCACTCGTGGCCATCGCTGCGTCCACCCCCGCTGAGCCTCCCCGCTCGCGTCTACCGCACCTGAGCCGCTCGTCGCCGCCCGCGTCCTGGCTCCTTCTGCCTGCTGCTCGCCGCCCCGCCTCCATCGCCAAGCCGCCGCGGCCGTCCCTGCTTTGTCTCCGTGCCCCGTTGCGCCCTTCGCCGCTCGGCCTCTGCCCGCGGTGCCGCCCCGCGCCGCCCAGGGTCCGGCACCCACAACCGACGATCATCGCCGCGGCGCAACCTCCTGGCGGGGCTCCCCCGACGCCAGGCGGGTTCGCCCACGCCCAGGCGCACGTCGCCAGCACCGGACCCGCTATGGCCTCCTCCTGGCCCTATGACGAACGGGGCCCCCGCCCAGAACAAAAAAAAGGGATTAAAAAAGGATTTTAAAAATAATAATAATAATTAAAAATAAATAAACTTAATTAATTAATTAATTAATTAATTAAATTAAGTTAATTAATCCTAGTTAATTAATCTAATTAATCTGTTAGTTTAATTAAACAGTAGTTTGCTTAGCCTAATCCCTAATTAACTAGAACAATCAATGACACGGGGGTCCCACCCCTGTTGACCAGTCAAACGTTGACTGGTCAACTGGGTCCCTCTGGCCCACCTGTCAGTCACTGGGTAAACTTTTGTGTACACTGTGCTGGGTGCGCCTAGCAATTTAGCAATTATTTTCGAATTAAAAATAATTCCAGAAATTAGTAAAATCTATAGAAAATCATATCTTTTAATCCGTAACTCAGATGAAAAATACTTTGTACATGAAAGTTGCTCAGAACGACGAGACGAATTCGAATTCGCAGCCCGTTCATCCGCCACGCATCCCTAGCATAGCAAACACGCAACTTTCCCCCTCCGGTTCGTTTGTCCGAAAACGCGAAACATCGGGGATAATTTCCTGGATGTTTCCCCCCCCCCTTCACCGGTACCACCTTGTACCGTGTTAGGGCACACCTAGCATCACGCTTTGTCATGTCATGCATCGTCATGCATTTGTTTGCATTATATTTATTGTTTCTTCCCCCTCTTCTCTCGCTAGATACCGAGACCGACGCCGCTGCTACCCAGTACGACTACGGTGTTAACGACCCCTCTCTCTTGCCAGAGCAACCAGGCAAGCCCCCCCCCCTTTGATCACCAGATATCGCCTACTCTTCTCTCTACTTCTTGCATTAGAGTAGTGTAGCATGTTACTGCTTTCCGTTCATCCTATCCTGATGCATAGCCTGTCCTTGCTACTACTATTGTTACCTTTACCTGCAATCCTAATGCTTAGTATAGGGTGCTAGTTTATCATTAGTGGCCCTACATTCTTGTCCGTCTGCCATGCTATACTATCGGGCCGTGATCACTCGGGAGGTGATCACGGGTATATACTATATACTTTATACATGATACATGTGATGACCAAAGTCTTGTTGGCTCAAGGAGTACCCGTAGTTGATTCACGAATTGGGGGCTAGAAGGACAAACTTTTCCGACGGCCCTCTGTGTGGATCTTTGTGGCGAAGCGACAGGGCAGGTTGAGACCACCTAGGAGAGAGGTGGGCCTGGCCCTGGTCGGCATTCGCGGTTATTTCAAAATAACACGCTTAACGAGATCTTGGTATTTGATCTGAGTCTGGCTACTGGCCTGTACGCACTAACCATCTACGCGGGGACAGTTATGGGCACTCGACATCGTGGTATCAGCCGAAGCCTTCGTGACGTCAGCGACTGAGCGGCGCGCGCCGGATTGGACCGTAAGCCTGCTCTTGTATTAAGGGGGCTAGTTCTGCTTCCGGCCGCGTACGCAACGTGCAGGTGTGCAAAGGGCGATGGGCCCAGACCCCTGCGCCATAGGATTTAGACCGGCGTGCTGACCTCTCTGTTGTGCCTAGGTAGGGCTGCGACGTGTTGATCTTTCGAGGCCGGGCATGACCCAGGAAAATGTGTCCGGCCAGATGGGATCGAGCGTGTTGGGTTATGTGGTGCACCCCTGCAGGGAAGTTAATCTATTCGAATAGCCGCGATCTTCGGTAACAGGACGACTTGGAGTTGTACCTTGACCTTATGACAACTAGAACCGGATACTTAATAAAACACACCCTTCCAAGTGCCAGATACAACCGGTGATCGCTCTCTCACAGGTCGGCGAGGGGAGGATCATCGGTTAGGATTTATGCTATATGATGATACCTGGAGGACTTCAATTTACTCTCTTCTACATGCTGCAAGACGGAGGCTGCCAGAAGCGTAGTCTTCGAAAGGACTAGCTATCCCCCTCTTATTCCGGCATTCTGCAGTTCAGTCCACATATGATAGCCTTATTCTAGTTGATACCAATGCATACATATGTAGTGTAGCTCCTTGCTTGCGAGTACTTTAGATGAGTACTCACGATTGCTTTCTCCCTCTTTTCGCCCTATCCCTTCTACCTGGTTGTCGCAACCAGATGTTGGAGCCCAGGAGCCAGACGCCACCTTCGAAGACGACTCCTACTACACCGGAGGTGCCTACTACTACGTGCTGCCCGCTGACGACGACCAGGAGTAGTTTAGGAGGATCCCAGGCAGGAGGCCTGCGCCTCTTTCGATCTGTATCCCAGTTTGAGCTAGCCTTCTTAAGGCAAACTCATTTAACTTATGTTTGTACTCAGATATTGTTGCTTCCGCTGACTCGTCTATGATCGAGCTCTTGTATTCGCGCCCTCGAGGCCCCTGGCTTGTAATATGATGCTTGTATGACTTATTTTATTTGTAGAGTTGTGTTGTGATATCTTCCCGTGAGTCCTTGATCTTGATCGTACACATTTGCGTGCATGATTAGTGGACAGTCAAATCGGGGGCGTCACACAACCCCATTAGTCCCGGTTCGTGCCTCAAACCGGGACTAAAGGTCTAATCTTTAGTCCCGGTTTGAGGCACGAACCGGGACCAATGGTTGTGGGCCAGGAGCGATGCCCATTGGTCCCCATTCATGCCACCAACCGGGACCAAAAGGTCCAGATGAACCGGGACCAATGGCCCACATGGCCCGGCCGGCCCCCTGGGCTCATGAACCGGGACCAATGTCCCCATTGGTCCCGGTTCTGGACTGAACCGGGACTAATGGGCTGACCCGGCCTGGACCAAAGCCCTGTTTTCTACTAGTGCACCTCTGGTGCACCTCCTCTCACACCTCCCCCGGTTCACAACCTCCGTGCTCGGCCTTGCCCCCCGCCTGATCGCTACTCCCCTGATCGGTACGGTCTCTCTGTTATTGCTGAGCCCACTTCCTATCGAACTGCCATGACTCAGCCTGGGTGGCAGCTTGCGATGGCCAAAGAGCTTGCTGCTCTTGAGCACTCTGGCACATGGGATCTGGTTCCCCTTTCTTCTGGTGTTCGTCCCATCACCTGCAAGTGGGTCTACAAGATTAAGACTCGCTCTGATGGTTCTCTTGACTGCTACAAAGCTCGTCTTGTGGCCCGTGGTTTTCAGCAGGAGTAGGGGCGCGATTATGATGTGACATTCGCTCCTGTGGCCCACATGACCACTGTCCGCACTCTTCTTGCTGTGGCCTCTGTTCGCCAGTGGTCTATCTCTCAATTTGATGTTCAGAATGATTTTCTCAATGTCGAGTTGCGTGAGGAGGTTTATATGCAGCCACCACCAGGGTACTATGCTCCTGATGGTATGATCTGTAGGCTTCGCCGCTCCCTCTATGGTCTCAAACAGGCCCCTCGCGCCTGGTTTGAGCACTTTGCCTCTGTAGTGACTGCCGTTGGTTTCTTGCCCAGTGATCATGATCCCGCGTTGTTTGTTCACACGTCTCCTCATGGTCGGACTCTTCTCCTTCTCTATGTTGATGACATGATCATCACTGGTGACGATTCTGATTACATTGCCATTGTTAAGGCTCGCCTTCGCGACCAATTTCTCATGACTGATCTTGGTCCACTCCACTATTTTATTGGGATTGAGATCTCCTCCACCTCTGATGACTTGTACATCTCCCAAGAAAAATATATTCAGGATCTTCTTACTCGCGCTGCTCTAGGTGATGAGCGCAGTGACTCCCATGGAGCTCAACGTTCAGCTTCGTGCCTATGATGGTGACCCTCTTCCTAATCCCACTCGCTATCGTCACCTTGTTGGCAGTCTTGTCTATCTTGCTGTTACGCGTCCTGACATCTCCTATCATGTCCACATTCTAAGTCAGTTCGTTTCAGCCCCCACCTCTGTCCACTATAGTCATCTCTTCAGTGTTCTACGATATCTTCATGGCACGATCTCTCAGCGCCTTTTCTTTCCCCGCTCCAGCTCTATTGAGCTCCCGGCCTACTCTGATACTACCTGGGCTAGTGATCCCTCTGATCGACATTCACTGTCTGCTTATTGTGTCTTTCTTGGTGGCTCTCTTATTGCCTGGAAGACAAAGAAATAGACTGCAGTTTCTCGCTTGAGTACAGAAGCTGAGTTGTGAGCCATGGCTATGCTGACGGCAGAGGTGATCTGGTTACGGTGGCTACTTGAGGATTTTGATGTGTCTGCTACTACCTCGACTCCCTTATTGTCAGACAGTACTGGTGCAATCAGTATTGCGCGTGACCCGGTGAAGCATAAGCTCACCAAGCACATTGGTGTGGTTGCCCACTTTGTGTGTGCTGCTGTGCGGGATCAGACTCTTGCTCTTCACTATGTGCCCTCTGAGTTACAGTTGGTGGACATCTTCACGAAGGCACAGACTCGAGCGCAGCATAGTTTTCTTCTCTCCAAACTCAGTGTTGTCGATCCACCATGAGTTTGAGGGGGGGAGGGGGGTGTTAGATGTGTATAGCCCTTTTCGGTTTATCCTCATTGTATAAGGAGTCTCTTGCACTTTACCATACACATGTATATGTATTAGCCTTTGGCCCTCTTGTGAATGCAGTTGATGTTTATCCAACAGTATAATGGCTATTCTTTGACGGACGGGAGCTCAATGATGACCATGGTCCCGCCTCCCAGGGTGATTCTGCACCATCGTCGGCTAGAGTAGGGTAGCTACATTTTCATGCACAAGCGAAATATCATCAAGGCGTAGTTCACGGCCTAGTAGCACAAGCAACTAAGAGGCTAATTAGTTTGATGCCAAATTTTGGAAATTGCCCAGTGTTGGCTAGAGATTAGTTGCATACCAATTTTCGTTGCCAAACTCACAAAAGGTTGTCAAATGTTGGCAACTTTTGATTTTGCCAAATATTGGCAATGCCAAATGTTGATAGCAAACCAATCAGCCTCTAATTCTCATGAGAAGTGAAGTTGTTCCATAGGGAGGTCTTTGAAAGTGTTCATATTGTGTGACAGCTCTCACATATGAAAACTCTGAATCTGTCACCTACACAAAGACATGTATGTTATTTTGTTGTTCAGTATATGCTTAGAAGATCAAATATAAGATTATCCAATCAAATTTTGTAACTAGGTAATATCTTGGCATCTACAATTTATTTGTATGTATCAAACATTTTGGGGAACTACCCTCGAAAACAAAAGAACCAACCACTTCATGATAACTCGCAAGAAGTTAATGTCAATTTACAGTCCAAATTTCTTCCCATTATCAGTCGGACAACTACAGAGAAGTGGCGCACATGCCTTTTTACACTGGAAACTACGGGAAAAGGATTCAAAACAATAAAGACTCATAATATACAAGCACATGTAACATGGCGAATGCATGGTGCTCAACAATAGCACACAGACTGGCTTTCAGATTTCAAAACTCAAGCAAGAAAAAATCGCAAAGGTATCTACTAGTACATCTTACCAAGCACACAAAAATTGCATACAAATTAAATCCATTGCCAACTTTCAGCAACTTGGTGCACACACCATCCATTCCCTGTCAGACCAACTAGAACCGCCTAGTTTCAGAACATTTCAACGGTTGCCCAAAAATCAGGCAGGGGAATGGAAGAAAGGGTGCAGACCTAGTTGATTCGTGGGGTCGATGGAGGTGACCGAGCCAAGGACGCGGCGGACATCCCTGTCCAGCTCCGCTGCAGTTCATCTCCTTTGGCAGCGTGAAGCACGGCGAGGGCGCAGCGGCCTCACGCAGCTCTTGCGCCGGCTCTGCAGCCACGGGCACCTGCTACACCCCCAGGGAAGTGGATCCTCTAACTTACAAGAGGGAAGTCAGGGTGCTACAATATCAACCTTGAGCACTGCTCAGGAATTACTGTAGACTAGAAGAACGCATATGCGTTGCAACGGGGCCACATTAATTTTAAGAGTTCAATATCAGTTATGTTAATATTACATTTAATATTCTCATACATATCAAGTGATATTGGCGACATTTTTTACCATCAAATTCTCACACACACTCTCTCACTCCCTCTTCCCCACTCTATCTCCCCCTCTCCCCCCTCTCTCTAACACACACACATATCTATCTTATTGGGCACGGGATCATAATCCATCTATTTCATACGCACACGCGCTAGTGCATAACAATATGGATTATGTGTATTATATTTGCCACCACAACTTATATTTCCCCGAGCCGCGTCGCTACAGAGCCGAGCTCCCGCCCGACCACCTCGCCGGCATCGAAGGGGAATGGATAAGGGTGAGGCCCTGCCTCCCCTGCCCCCATGGCCTCACTCCTCGACGCCCCCTCCCAGATCCACTGCTCCTCCTCGCTCGCTCGATCCTGTCGATCTGGACGAAGTCAGACGCCACGGCCATCATGACCGACCCCGTCCACACAGCCACTGCTCTCCCTGCAGGCTAGGAGCTTGTCAGGAGCTCCGAACTCCTCCGCTACCTCGTCCGCGTCAACGAGATCAAGTCCAGCACCCCCGCATCGACATCGCTGCCGTCTTCCTCAACCTTCGGCCACCGTAACATTGTCGTTCGATCCGTGCCGCCCCGAGCTCCCCTGTCTTCCCCTAGGGCGCCATTGACACCGTCGTGATCTCCTCTTTCCTTTTCCCTGTTTCCCCTCTCGTTTGCTCTCGTTAGGTATTTCGCCGTGGCCGAGAACCGCCGTCCGCCATGGCCATTGCAGGGGTAGCCACCGAGCTCCTCGGATTGACCCCGTGGCACATGCCCGCTCCTATGCGCGTCCATGCCCGAGCCTGCTGCTCTTCTTCCACGCCCGCGGGGCCACTCCCTCTCCATGCACACGCCTGTGCCACACCGCCTCGATTGTGCCCGCCACTATCGTCGCGCTCGCCGCAGCCACCGCACCACTGTGACCCACGTGACTCTCGCTAGCTGCGCTCGCCCCGTCTGCTGCCGCCTATCCCTTCGCTTGCCCCGCAGTCGCGCCCCTGCCTTGTGCCCCCTCCTGTCACGGCCATCTTCTGCCGGCCGCCCCCTCAGCCACGCTGACCGCTTGCCTCGCCAGCTGTGTGCTGCTTCCTGCTGCTATGCGCTACTCTATCGCTGGTACGCTGCTGCGCCATGTCCTCGACACCGCCGTGGACAAACATGGCGGAGGGATTGTCAACGAAGTACGAGGAGGAGGTGGCGGAGAAGGTGTGGAGAGGTAGGAGGTCTGGGTTGGCATCAGCTGGTTATGGTGGAGGTGTTTATGCGAGAAGGAGCCGGAGCGGAAGGAGAGGTCACAATTGGAAAGAATCGCAAAAAAAATCATAACCTGGAGATCTCATTCCAAGAAAAATGCTAATATCGATGGAGGGGTGATTTCCTTCTATAGGTGGAAAACATAGGAAATATTGGTTGTTATCAAGGAAAGGTAAAAATTTAGGAAAGTTAAGATTTTGAACTGATTTCTATGCAAATGGGATTTTATTGTTTGGTAACGTGATATCAGTAGCTGCCCGTTTGTGACGTGTCTGGTTAGGAAAGTTTGCAAATGTTAAGAAACTATTTATTGGGAGAAAAGTTTGTGACGTGTTTGTTATTTGTTTCCTAAAACAAATTTCACTAATGAGAGAAATCGATTGATTTAGATAAGTTAGGAAAGTTAGATTAAAATATATTATTTGTTTCCTGAAAATCTGGTATTTTGTTTCCTAAGACAAATTGAACCAATAAAAGGAATCAATTGATTTACATAATTTAAGGAAGTTAGATCTGTGATTTGTTATACGTTAGGAAAGTTCTGATGATAATAAAGAGTGGAGAGAAAAATAAATCGATGGACCAGGGTGGGAGGGGGTGGTGGGAGGAGAGACGAAAAAAAACAGCGAAAATAAACCGTGGAGACTATTCACCAACTGCTCCATTAGAGTAAAGATGACAGAAATCGATTGATTTAGATAAGTTAGGAAAGTTAGATTAAAATATATTATTTGTTTCCTAAAAATATGTTATTTGTTTCCTAAGACAAATTGAACAAATAAAAGAAATCGATTGATTTACATAATTTAAGAAAGTTAGATCCGTGATTTGTTATACGTTAGAAAAGTTCTGGTTGTAATAAAGAGTGGAGAGAAAAATAAACCGATGAATCAGGGTTGGAGGGGTGGTGGAAGGAGAGACGAAAATAAACCAACGAAAATAAACTGTGAAGACTATTCACCAACTGCTCCATTAGAAGTAGAGATTACGGATTACTATACAAAAATTACGGTTGTAAATTAGGCGGTTTCTCCTGGCGCTCCTATTCGGCGCGTAGGGCGCCGCCGAGCACCCCGGCGCGTACCCCCTCCCCTCACATGGTGGATGTCGTATGGCTGGCCCATTTTACGTTTTTTTCTTTCCTTTATTTTTTTTTCTTTTTTCTTTTGTTTTCTCTTTTTTTTCCTTTTTTGTATCTTTTCTTTTTTTCCTTCCTTATTTTTTACTTTTTTGTGAATTTTATTTTCTCAAATTTGTGAACATTGTTTTGTTCATCAATTCAAAAAATGTTTGTCCAATTCATTTTTTGTTCATCGGGATTTAAAAAATGATCAAAAAATTCAAAATGTGTTCATCTTTAAAAAAAATTGTTCATCAAATAAGAAATTGGTTCATCGATTTCTAAAAATGTTCGTCAAATTCAAAAAAAAATCATCTAATAAAAAATGTTCATTTGATAAATTATGTTCACAAATATCCAAATTCACTAACATTTTTTTAAATCACGAGTTGTTTTGAACTCAAGAACATTTTTTGAAATTCGTGAACATTATTCAAATTTAGGGACATTTTTGGTGCCACGAAGTTTTTAAAATCCGTTTCTTTAAATTTTGGAACTATTTCAAAATCTCGAATTATTAAAATAAGAAGAAAAAATAAAAAAGAAATATAGGGGGTGCCCCACCGCTGCTCATAGGCCGACCCAAGGGCGCGCGCGAGGCGAAGCAGGTGCGTGCTGGCGGGTTCGCCAGCGTGACAAGAACGAAATAGGAGCTCACGTTTCTCCTTTCGTGTGTCTCGCTCATAGGTCCCAGCTGGCTCAGAGCAACATGTAAGCCAAGGAAAGTAGCCCAACCCGTCCAGTCCATTTCGTCCACCCAATGAAAACATAGGCCCACTCGCTCCTCACGCACTCGACTAGCCAGGAAGCTCCATTTTCTGGGAGCTTAGACCCTGTTTGTTTGGGCTGCAGCGAAACAAGAAGCAGCTGGAGCTGGTAGAAGCTGAGAAGCAAGTTGGACGTGCCTTTTCCTTCGTAATGCAATTTTGAGATGTGCTTCTCGAAAGCCCGTCACGAGAAATAGATGTTTGGTTGGGCTTCAGCTTTTAGAAGGCTAGAAGCAGCAAAAGCTTAAGTCCAAGCCTAAACAAATAGGGACTTAGTAACTCTACTAGGGACTACCGGGAAGAGGCGCGGCATGCCATCAGAAAGCCTGCGTGTGTGTGTGTGTCTATGTTGCTTATTTAATGAGGGAAACAGAAACAATGTGTTTAAAAGCCAGCTGATGGCATGAAAGTATCCGTGTATTTAGCGAGTTCATGCAGGTCCCCGTACTTTCTTAGTTATAGAATATAGGGAGGTCATATCAATATGCAAGGAAGTTATTTTCCACATGAAAGAGCATGGTGTCATGGCTAGCTATGCCAAGGATCCGGACAACATTGCTACCGCCAGTGGGAAGGAGTTGGGATAGGAAGATGGTTGGTTATGACATTCGAAGTCTGGTAGTGTGCTTGTCGTTTGTTTATCATGTGAAGTGAAAGAGCGCGAGAGGTGTGTTTTCAATCTTGGCCACTAGTAACTCTATTTATAGATAGATTTCCAATTCCATTCAATCATACGCCAGTTTGATAATTGATCTTGGCCACTGATATTTGTTTATGCACATAACATGACCATGTACATTCATACATGTAAGGGAAGAGTTTCATTAGCAAGAGATCGCAGAAAACTTTACTGCCAATCTACATGCACACAAATTTAGGAGTGTTATAGTCCATCTGAAATGTCTTATAGTCAAATAAAATAATAGTTCCATATATTCCAAGCGCCAATGTTTTTTCTAAGGAACTCACATTCCCTTTTACACAATCAAACTACCATTTAGCCCCCGTTGTACAAAAAAAACTAAGAAGAGCATGAAAGGGAGACAAATGAGAGGTAAAACATCACTGAGCATGAAACCGGGGCGGGGAGTGAGGCAACACCTGCATCAACAATGAACATTCTTAAGCAAAAGTTGACTGCTAGCAACTGTAGAACCTCCAAAGAAAACCAAAAATGGGTAAATAATGCAAATCTGAGATATAGTATTAACCTATAGAAGCAAGGAAAATTGTAGGATCAATGAATATCATGTGAACAAAATAGACCATGGTAATTATGCACATGTAACTGTGGTGACAGTGACACACATCCCGACCCCCGCGTCCCTCTCCGAGGCGGCACGGAGGGAACCCCAGACCCCGCCGCCGGCCACCCCCCTCCCTCCCCTTCCCCTCGCCGCCACCGTGGGCGCTGTCGGGCGAAGCCCGTGCAGTGCCGGTGGCGGCGGGGTCTCTCCCGGGCGCGTCCCCCTCCCCTCTAGCGGCGGCGTGGAGCTCCACCGACGGGGCTCTTGGCGGCTTGGTGCGGTGAACCTCCGGCGGCGGTTCGGTGCGTTGGCTGCGGTGGTGGGGCGTGCTTCGTCCGGTGGTGTGACCTGCGGTAGCGGCGGCCCAGGGTCCCTGCCCTGTTCCGGTCCAGTCCGATCTGGATCTGGTTCTGGCCGGTAGGGTCTCGGCCATGGCTGCCGGCAGGCGTGGTGGCGCCGGTCCTCGGCGGCTGCTGAGCACTGTGGTGGTGCTGGCGGTTGTGCTGGTGGCTCGGTGTGGTGGATGGGGCTCCGAGGCGGCGGCCTCGGACCGAGCTCCCGGCATGGCCTGGGCGTGGACGACGGGTGTGGACGGCGTACGTGCGCGCAGAGGCTCTGGATGTGTGCGTGGGGCGCGGATCGACTGCCGGGCGCGGCGGCGGCCGGCGCACGTCGGGCGCAGCGACTGAGTGAACGGGCTCGGCGATTGGCTGGTTTCTCCGGGGCGCGAGGATAATGAATTCTGGGCAGGGACCCTGGGATGTCCATAAGGATAATGAATTCCCATCCGATTTCTTCACCTTCCAGCTATCTATTATGAACTGGAGCAACCTGGCCCCATTTGCACAGAGGAATTCAGGTTTGTCCTCCTAGTACGACTCGGGGCAGAAGCACCTGGGGCATAGAAAACGAATCAGAAGAACTACACCATGCCTCAAAGAATAAATTATGTAGGTAGCCCAAATAACACACAACGGTGCGCTACTTCCTTCCGTGGCCTCCGATGCCTCGCGCCATACACCAACTCTTTTACGCAAATAACAAGGCATGGCGTATTATCATCGGACCAACGAGAATAACCAAAGGAGTACAACATTGTGTTCATCTCGGCAATAAATAGGAAAGATGATGCATATGATATCGTGATATCACCTGGGCCAAAAATCCTCGACACAAACAGAGAACTTCAAAATCTTCAACAAGTGACCCAAAGAAAAGGACCCACATCTCCATCCCCACCTTGTTCCCATCGTGTGCGGAATTCAGATCGACGCAAACGGTGTCATGGGGCGGGGGTAGGGCGACCATGTGTTGGGACTGTAGGGGCAGTGGGACTTGGTGTCGCGGGCAAGGGCGCGGAGCTAAGGATGCCTGGGTTGTGCTCGTCCACCTCTGGCCTCCTCGGGACGAGAGTGCGCAGCGCCGCACATCTTGTAGCTCTTGCTATCGGTGCATTGGGGAGGAGCAACGCCGCACCTTACTATCGCCGCCACCGCACGTGAGCTCAGATATGGAGGCGTGGGAAACAGCGAGCGGAGTATTCGAGCCCGAGTTCTGGCTTCCATTCAAGCAGTGTACACCTCGGGGAGACTCACCGCGTTGCTTCACCTGGAGCAAAGATGAGGGGGAGGGAGGGGAGGAGTGGGGAGGCCGTGCAGAACAGGAGAGTGTGGTTGTTGCGAGGGAAGGGATGAGGTTTTCCTCCGCGGGGAAGGCAAATCCTTCTGGGGGGAGGTGTTATCTTGCTGCGACACACAAAGAATGTTTTTCTCCCATCAATATGTGATAGATGGGCCAACGGGAATGACCAAAACGAGGCACTCCTGCCTAACCCATTAGCTAGCTCGATCGGGTTTTTTTGCCATGCCTATGATGACATGGACATCGCGAGGAGGCGTCATTCTCCCGTAGCTTATTGTGTTGGTATGCTGCATGGAGTGTGTGTGTGTGTGCGCACGCGCGTGCGTGCGTGCCTGCGCGCGCGTGCGTGTGTATGTGTGCGCGCGCGCGCGCTTCTTGGCATGTCACGCAGAAAGGCGTGACATCGTGTGCAATTTGTGCCATGCGACATGTGTCAAAACAACAAGAAAAGTCTCTCATAAAATGCGACGGGAATCGCAACTTGTTATCTTAGTGAGCATATTTTTATTACATAACTTTAAATTAACTAGAGATGATTGTATTCCAAGTATGGCCAATAGCAGCACACATCACCCTCGGAAGTGGCTATCGGTGGTAGATCTCACCACTCTACACCACCACACACCGCCCTTCCTCAACCGTCCTCAGCTATGAAGGTAGCTCACCGGACGACCAACATGCTCGTGAGGAGTACATGGCTGCCACCGTGTGTGGCCCTTCTCGGTAGTGATGGTAGGGGTTTCCGATGATCGTATTGTTATGTTGTATTTTACTACAAATGGATCTTTATGATTGCTTTATTGGATTAAGATATGTTCCATAGAAATTTCATTTTCTTACTACCGCCATGTTTGTATGCTATCCATAGTTAGTATTTTTCATTTACTTCCTTCGTTGATGGAAGTAGTGTAACTTAAACAGAAAATTTTTAGTATTCATGTCACATGACACATATACAACAATTAATAAAATCAAAGTTTGAATCATAATGTAGGTCCCCTTCCCCTTACAACATATATGTACACACCGGTGAAGGAAGAAACTAGTTCCCAAGAGAAGTGAAATTGTAATTTTAAACTATTCATATAAATAAACCGCAAGTAGAATAACACTAAAATCTAATATAGTTGGCGACCGATGATCTCCATGTCATCAAATTTCGGGTCTTTATTATGGAAATTTCATGCCCAACTACCACCTACTTATTTACATAACCTGCACTGGTAGAAAAAGGGCCTGTTGTCCCGGTTCGTAAGGGCCTTTTGTCCCGGTTCCTGAACCGGGACTAAAGGGTCGGTACTAATGCCCTGTCCCTTTAGTCCCGGTTCAATCTAGAACCGGGACTGATGGGCCTCCACGTGGCCTGTGCGCGGACCCAGGCAGGAGACCTTTTGGTCCCGGTTGGTGGCACCAACTAGGACAAATAGGCATCCACGCGTCAGGGGTTGGGGGTTTTGGGGCGTTAATTTAGGTGTTTCATATATTGTGTTAGCTAGCTATAATTAATAGAGAGAAGTGTCCTCTCTTATGTCCGTGCTTGGTTGATGCTACGTACTATACATACGTATAGAGAGGACTAGACACACTAGCTAGCTAGTAAGCAAATGAAGGAAACAGAAGATCGTCATGAACATATATGCATACAGAGAGAAGTGATATCGATCACCTCTCCTTCTCCGAGAGATTGGTCGAACAACAAGTTCTCGTATATCTACCCGACACTACTGGCTACATATATACAATAATTATCTCTTACAAATATAATCATACAGACTCATGGTCCACATAGTATTCTCCGTCTTCAGCGATCACGTGGTCAAAAAGAATGCCGCCAATTCCTCTTGAATTGCTCGCATGCGAGCTGGTGCTAGGAGTTCATCCCGCTTCCAAAACATTTAATTTGAAGAAGGGGTCAATACATATATATATATGAATGAATGAAACTCAACACAAATGATGGTAATAAAATAAAATTGTGAATGTTCTTATTTACGTACTTCATATTGTTCGTCAGTGTAGCCCCGCTCACAGGTCGTGTGGCGGATGGACTCGCAAACGTAGTATCCACAGAAATCATTTCCTTGTTCCTGCCACAACCACTTTACAAGAAATAGAGGTCAATCAAACTGATAAGCAAGAATGCCAAATGGTATTGATGAAATTAGCGCTTGAATCAATAGGAGATGCACGGAACATGCTACTATAGTACTTACTTTCGGGTGTCTAAATTGCAGCTTCTTCGGGAGTCCTGGAGCTTTTTTGGAAAAAAAATTCCAAACCCTGCCAGACAAAGAAAACAATTACTTGATATATCAGGAAATGAACAAAGTTGCTGATGTGGTGGATAATGATCGATTTAACTTACTTCTCGAGCATTTGAGTCATGTCTGCATAGTCCTGGGGATCTTTTCGTCTTGAGTCTAAGACGGTTACTAGTCCCTGCTCAAGCTTAATCTCTAGGAGAAAATAGTGGTAACTGCACACGCATGCATAACTCATCAATTACATTACTATAACCTTGACTAATATATAAGGGAAACCGAATACGCACAGGACAGTAACACTCACTTGAAGTTGTAAGGAAAGAGTATTATATCTTTGTTTTCATTTATTACCAACGATCGTAGCAAGTTGGCCTCGGTATCTGCGGCATGAAATTTAACCTGAGTTGCATCTATGAGATATGTGTTAATGAACCCAATATCACCGACTTGTCTTTTCTTCAATTCGGCGATCTTCAATCTGCATAATATATTGAGGATGATTATAAATACATGCAATGAAAGAGCTGAGCTATATAGAGAAACTTAATGATAGAAGTAGTACTACTTACAGACAATAGCAGGCGACCGTTGTTTTATCGAGGGCCAATTGATTGAAAAACTGAAAGAACTCCTCGAATGGAACAGGCAACAGTTCAATTCCAACGAGGTCATGCTCCTTTTTAACTTTCACATACAAAGTACTCCTCCCCCCAAGAGTCTCTGCAGATTTTCAAGTACCAATCATGCAATCTTCGCATCAACGTTGAAAGAGATCTTTCATCTTTGACGAGAGGCTTCCCGTACTCGTATCTTTGTACCTGCACCTCCATGAAATCATAATGTACATTGTCGGGCAGGTAATCGCCAAGATTGCTATAACCGGGCACCATCCTTGGATCATTAGCGACGTTGTCGCTAGGCACCTTGAGCGGGGGGCACGATTGCTTCACTTGTTCGCCGAGCTGGGCAATTTGTTTCCCAGCTCGTCGTTCTTTCAGCCTTTCATCACTGACAGTACTTCCCGACCGCTCCGCTTCGGCAAATTCCTTTCCAATAATGCGCTCATAGTTTCCTTTCGGCGGAGACTTGAGTGGTTTTGTCAGGGCAGCCAGAGTGCGCTTCGCTCTCACCAGATCTACCTTCTCCTCCGGAGGTGGATGTTTCTTTGCTTTCACCCCTTCAAAGTAGTTCCTCACTTCTTCTCGTGCGATCTCGGCGTTCTCCTCTGGGGTCCTCTCGTATGGTAACTTCTCTGGAGTCTTCAAAGAGGGACCAAATCTGTATATCCTCCCGCCTCTGGCTGTACTGCTAGACACCGGCAGAGCAGACGGAGCGGTTGTCTTCTTTACCTGCTTACGAGGCGGAGGAGAAGGACTACGACGCGCCGGAGCAGCCGGAGCAGCGGCAGGTCTCTTCCGCCCTTGTTGACGAGGCGGAGAAGGAGGAGGCTGGCTGCTCGGGCGCGTCGGCGCAGGCGGAGAAGGAGGCGGAGTGCCGCCACGCGCTAGAGAAGGAGTCGGTCGAGTGCCCTGATCGTCACTCGTCGGAGGAGGAGGCGGTGGAGGAGGCGGAGTGCCCTGACTCGCCGGAGGAGGAGGCGGTGGAGGAGGCGGAGTGCCCTGACTTGCCGGAGGAGGAGGAGGAGGCGACCAGTTCGGAAGGTTGATGAGCTCCTTCCGCCATAGGCATGGAGTCTTCAGAGCAGACCCCAGACTAGTCTCCCCTTCACCGGTAGGGTGGTTGTCGGTGTCAAAACCGGCGGATCTCGGGTAGGGGGTCCCGAACTGTGCGTCTAGGCCGGATGGTAACAGGAGGCAAGGAACACGATGTTTTAACCAGGTTCGGGCCCTCTTGATGGAAGTAAAACCCTACGTCCTGCTTGATTAATATTGATGATATGGGTAGTACAAGAGTAGATCTACCACAAGATCAAGGAGGCTAAACCCTAAAAGCTAGCCTATGGTATGATTGTTGTATGATGAAGTTGTCCTACGGACTAAAACCCTCCGGTTTATATAGACACCGGAGAAGGTTAGGGTTACACAAAGTCGGTTACAATGGTAGGAGATCTTGAATATCCGCATCGCCAAGCTTGCCTTCCACGCCAAGGAAAGTCCCATCCGGACACGGGACGAAATCTTCAATCTTGTATCTTCATAGTCCAGGAGTCCGGCTGAAGGTATAGTCCGGCTACCCGGACACCCCCTAATCCAGGACTCCCTCAGTAGCCCCCGAACCAGGCTTCAATGACGACGAGTCCGGCGCGCAGATTGTCTTCGGCATTGCAAGGCGGCTTCTTCTCCAAATTCCGTGTACCTGCTGAATAATGTCCGATTTTCGTAATGTAGCGCACCTTGGCTTCCACGCCCAATAATGGCCGTCTTCCATGTGTTTAACGAATGCGAAAAGTCAGGGTGTTTTTACATTCACACCCCTAGCTGCATAAACGAGCCGCCTATTTGATGGGATGGGGATTCAGATCCAAACCACACCTTCTCCCCTCCGCGAGTAATCATCAAAGCGCCTCCAGCAAAGGTCCATTCCAACATGGCCAGCCGTCGCAGCTCCTCCTCTCGCCCTTCCAGTCCTAAACCTGGAGACTGGGAGAGGTGCTCCATCCCGCACAACGAGCTAGTGTCGCTTCAGGCCAAGGGATTTCTCCCTCAGGCCTATATGGTCCCGGTCTGAGCCGGTCTCGCCACCTATAAAGGCGGAGAGCAAGCGGAGAGCACCCCCAATCCCTCCAAAGGAGAGCGGGTGTGCCTCGTCCCTTATCTAATAAGAGGACTTGGATTTCCAATTCATCCATTTCTCCGTGGGCTTCTGGAGTTCTACGGCCTCCAGCTGCACAATCTCACGCCTGCCTCTATATTGCATATCGCGGGCTTCGTCGCCCTTTGCGAGCTATTCTTGGGTGTTGAGGCTCATTTCGCGCTGTGGAAGAGGTTATTCTGCCTGGTGCCCCGCTCTGAAGAGGGGTCTATATATCAAGTGGGCGGAGCCGAAGTGTGGCGTATCGCCGGGACCAGATATCTATCCGGAACCCCAAAGAAGGTGTCCGAGGACTGGCCTTCGGAATGGTTTTATATAGATGATGTCCCGCTGCCGGATCCTATCCGGGCCGGTCTCCCCGAATTCAACAGTGCTCCCTTAAAGAAACGCCTAAGCTGGCATCCGCGGAGCTCTCAGAGAGAAGGCGACAGGGACGTCCTTCACCTGATGGGTTGGATAAGACTATTGGCTCATTCCGGACTAACCATGATTGAAGTCACGGCCGCATGCATTATGCGGGGGGTGCAACTGCTTCAATACAGAGGCCACCCCATGTGGGATTTTAACGGGGAGGATGACGCCACCCGTTACGGTCGTAAGGGGCCAGCCTCAGCTGCCGCTCTAGTAAAGATCTTATCCTCTTTGTACAAGGGAGAAGAGGAGGAATTCCTCCGTGTCAACCCGCAGGGCGGATTTTCTATGTACAACCCTCCGAGTTGGGTAAGTGGACAATTGTGCTTGCCCATCCGTTTTATATTCCCATGGTTAAATATGTAGTCTTCTGATTTCAGCGCAGGAACTGCGTCAGGAAGTAAAGGATATAAATAGCCGTCCCCCACAGCCCGAGGATCCAGGACGGTCCCTCGATCCGGACTCCGAAGAGGATCTGGACATATCGATGGAGCTGATTGACGGGGTGTTTCATCAGCTAAGCAAGGACAATACCTTGGTGGCCATTACGGCTGATTACCCAGGGTTATTCCTGGCCTCCTAGGTAACAGAGAGTGTAGTCTCATCCCCTTGAGAAGGAATCCATTCTCACGCATTTCAGTTTTCCTGAGAACGACCATGTTTTGCAGGGGAGGTTTCCGAGGCGGGAGGCCAAACCTGCGGCGGCTAGCCAACGAGGGGCCGCAGGGCCCCGTGAGGTAAAAAGGAATGTAGTCCGGACTGAGACACCGGCGCAAAGGTATAGCGCACCCTCTTTTTCCCTGGTGTTATTCCTTTAGGGCATATTAACGTTCGTGCTGTCTTCAGGACGAAGAGACCTCTCCGGACTACATCCGGAGAGGTTGCCAATCGCGCCTCCACCAGCCAGGCTCCAACGCCTGGCCCGAAAGCGGAAGCGAACACAAGGCGCGCACCGGACGCTCCTCCGACAGAGGATGCGGACAGGTTGTCTGCCACAAATTCTGAGGTGGAGAGTGCCATGAACCACAGGCGTCGCCAGACAGTTCTTCGCGATGCTTGTTTCTCCCAAGAGGCATTAGATGCCTTCAATTCGGGAGATGCGTATCTCCGTGCCGCTCAAAATGGTTTAGCCAGAGCCACGGAGCAATATGTAAAAGACATACAGGTAAGAAAATTTTGGTATATATATATATACCAGTAGCCCCCGAGACTTGAAACAGTTAGAGTAACTGATTTAAGGATCATTTGTTATCCAGGTTCTTACATAGAAGAATACCGTACTGTCCCAGGAGCTGGAAGAGTGCAAAGCCCAACTAGAGGCCGCACTAGCCGCGGCAGGGGAGCCCAAAGAGACCCCCTCTTGTAAGATACACTTCGAAAGATTAGTATCTTATGAAGTGCGGCGTGGGTGTAAATTTGACAAATCATATTGCAGATGGTACCGGACTAGATCCGGAGAGGCAACAACTCTTGCGCCGGCTAAAGGCCGGTGAGAGTATGTTGACAAGGGTGAGGCGGGAGAAGAATGATCTTCAAGATGCCAACACCAAGCTGGACGTTGAACTTAAAGATGTTCGTGGCCAGCTATCGGACTCTACTAAGGAGAATCAGCGGCTTCGACGCGACATATTTAGTAAGTGCTTAAGCGAATCTTTGAAAGAAAAGAGTTCGGCGAGGAAGTCGACTAATAGAGTAATGTCTGTAGGTATGCTAACGGGTCGTCCTGTAGAGGAGATGACCGGTTCTACGGGTGACCTTCTTCCCGAGCTCTCGCAACTGCACGAGCGAGTTCGGCAGGCGATGCAAGGCGTTGCCCAATCCTTATGGCCTTCCCACTCCATGCCCGAGGGCCTTGGAGAGCTTTCGGAGAAGCTTAAGGGAGCTCGGCGGCGCTTCCGGTTGTGGAAGATATCAGCCTGCCGAACAGGCTCTAGGGAGGCCTGGGCCATGGTGAAGACGCGGTACACGAAGTCTGACCCAAACCACATGGCCGAGGTCGGGCCCGTGGGGCCTGACGGGAAGGAGATCCCTGTAAGCTTAGTGTACGGCCAAGTAGATTTGGCCGCAAAGTATTCCCAGCAGGACTGTAAGTTAGACAGCCTGTTAGATGGTATTGAAGAGGAATACAATCAGTCAGAGTGACTACGTAATTTTTAATTGACATGTGTAATGCCTTCTAGCCGGATTGTAGATCGTTTGTCATTGCCGACCTTTTCGCTTCAACCTCAGGACCTGACGGTCTGGAGTGTGTCCGAATACCCTTCCGGTTATGTAAGAACCGGGGTATGCATGGAGACCAGGCGGCGGACTTTGGTCTCGGTTGGTGGCACCAACCGGGACTAAAGGGGGTAGTGGTCACGGTTTGTGCCACGAACCGTGACCAATGCCCCCCTTTAGTCCCGGTTAGTGCCACCAACCGGGACCAAAGGCCTTGTGCGGCTGCTGCGTCGAAAGTTTAGTCCCACCTCGCTAGTTGAGAGGGGTGCGCAGTGGTTTATAAGCCCCATTGCCGCACCCCTCTCGAGCTCCTCTCCATTGCAGGCTTACGGGCCTAATTGTCACTGCTATGCCTGTGGGCCTACTGGGCCTCCTGCGGGCCTGAATCCTGGCCCTTGGATGGGTTTCTAGTCGTATTCAGGCCGTGGGGGCCCAGTAGGTGGCATTTTTTTTCCAGTTTTTTTGTTTTGTTTTCTGCATTATTTATTTTCTTTTGTTTTTTGCTTTATTTTTTATTCTTTTTGCTTTTAGTTTTAGAAAAATTATAAACTTTCTGTTAGTGCCATTAGTTTTCAAATTTGAAAACACTTTTTTAGTTTTTTAGTTTTCTTTGTTGCTTTATTTATTTTATTTTGTGATTAACTTTACTATAAAAATAGTTGTTTTCCTGTTTTTTTGATTTGTTTTTTGCATTATTTATTTTCTTTTGTTTTTTGCTTTAATTTTTAATTCTGTTTGCTTTTAGGTTAGCAAAATTATAAACTTTCTGTTAGTGCCATTAGTTTTAGAAAAATTATAAACTTTCTGTTAGTGCCATTAGTTTTCAAATTTGAATAGTTAAAATTTGAATTCTTTGAAAATTGTTTGAATCACAAGTTTGTGATTAACTTACTAAAAAAATGAGAATAGATGCGCTTATAGAGAAAATTCAACCTAAATTCCTAGTAAATTTCTATGAATTTCAGAGAAATTCACTATGAATTTAGGTTAAACTTTTCTCTATTAGGGCATCTATTTTCACTTTGAGAGGAGCTCAACAAGGCAGAGAGGGAAGGGCTTATAAACCGGTGTGAGCCCCCTTCGGTTGGCGAGGTGAGACTAAACTCTGCCCGCAACGAGGACCAACCCTTTAGTCCCGGTTTGTGGCATAAACCGGGACTAATGGTCATGGGCCAGGGGCGAGGAACAAAATTATAAACTTTCTGTTAGTGCCATTAGTTTTAGAAAGTTGAAAGTTGAAATTTGGCATGGGCCAGGGACTAATAGTCATGGTATTACGAGGGCCGAACCATAAGACATGAAAGCATTTCAAATGAACTCTGAAAAAGTTGAAAGTTGGCATGGTATCATAATTTCACCCACATAGCATGTGCATGTACAAAACGGACAATGGTAGCATGTTCGTGTGTTACAAAGTTGGCATGGTATCATCATAATAGTTGCGGGAGAAAGTCTTCACTTTTTCTTCGCTTGTGTCATTTGCTTATTGCGCCGTAACCATGGATAATCTTCATTGTTTATCAGGATGCTTGGGTCAGCCTTGACATTGAAGGGAGGAATCTCATGAAACTTTTCATAATCTTCAGACATGTCTGTCTTGCCGTCCACTCCCAGGATGTCCCTTTTTCCTGAAAGAACTATGTGGCGCTTTGGCTCATCGTATGATGTATTCGCTTCCTTATCTTTTCTTTTTCTCGGTTTGGTAGACATGTCCTTCACGTAGATAACCTGTGCCACATCATTGGCTAGGACGAACAGTTCGTCAGTGTACCCAAGATTTTTCAGATCCACTGTTGTCATTCCGTACTGTGGGTCTACCAGTACCCCGCCGCCTAACAGATTGACCCATTTGCACTTAAACAAAGGGACCTTAAAATCAGGTCTGTAGTCAAGTTCCCATATGTCCACTATGTAACCATAATATGTGTCCTTTCCGCTCTCGGTTGCTGCATCAAAGCGGACACCGCTGTTTTGGTTGGTGCTCTTTTGATCTTGGGCGATCGTGTAAAATGTATTCCCATTTATCTCGTATCCTTTGTAAGTCAATACAGTCAAAGTTGGTCCCCTGACAACAAGTACAACTCATCACGAACAGTGTTGTAACCTCTGAGACGTGTTTCCAACCAACTGCTGAAAGTCTTGATGTGTTCACATGTAATCCAGTCGTCGCACTGCTCCAGGTGTTTGGAGCGTAGACTGTTCTTGTGTTCATCGACATACGGGGTCACCAAGGTAGAGTTCTATAGAACTGTGTAGTGTGCTTGAGACCAAGAATATCCGTCCCTGCATATTATTGAGTCTCTTCCAAGAGTGCCTTTTCCAGTCAGTTTCCCCTCATACCGCGATTTAGGGAGACCTATCTTCTTAAGGCCAGGAATGAAGTCAACACAAAACCCGATAACATCCTCTGTTTGATGGCCCATGGAGATGCTTCCTTCTGGCCTAGCGCGGTTACGGACATATTTCTTTAGGACTCCCATGAACCTCTCAAAGGGGAACATATTGTGTAGAAATACGGGCCCCAGGATGACAATCTCGTCGACTAGATGAACTAGGACGTGCGTCATGATATTTAAGAAGGATGGTGGGAACACCAGCTCGAAACTGACAAGACATTGCGCCACATCACTCCTTAGCCTTGGTACGATTTTTGGATCGATCACCTTCTCAGAGATTGCATTGAGGAATGCACATAGCTTCACAATGGCTAATCGGACGTTTTCCGGTAGAAGCCCTGTCGGTGTCAAAACCGGCGGATCTCGGGTAGGGGGTCCCGAACTGTGCGTCTAGGCCGGATGGTAACAGGAGGCAAGGAACATGATGTTTTACCCAGGTTCGGGCCCTCTTGATGGAGGTAAAACCCTACGTTCTGCTTGATTAATATTGATGATATGGGTAGTACAAGAGTAGATCTACCACGAGATCAAGGAGGCTAAACCCTAAAAAGTAGCCTATGGTATGGTTGTTGTATGATGAAGTTGTTCTACGGACTAAAACCCTCCGGTTTATATAGACACCGGAGAGGGTTAGGGTTACACAAAGTCGGTTACAATGGTAGGAGATCTTGAATATCCGCATCGCCAAGCTTGCCTTCCACGCCAAGGAAAGTCCCATCCGGACACGGGATGAAGTCTTTAATCTTGTATCTTCATAGTCCTGGAGTCCGGCTGAAGGTATAGTCCGGCTACCCGGACACCCCCTAATCCAAGACTCCCTCAGTAGCCCCTGAACCAGGCTTCAATGACGACGAGTCCGGCGCGAAGATTGTCTTCGACATTGCAAGGCGGGTTCCTCCTCCAAATTCTTCATAAAAGTTTGTAAACACCAAGAGTAGTGTCCGGCTCTGCAAAATAAGTTTCCATGTATTGCCACAGAGAGAATAATATTAACACAAATCTAATCTGCTGACGTATTCCGCAGCATGACATCACACTATGGCCAAGCCTTTATTCGAATCGTTTTCACTTTTCCACCTCAGCGTGTTTTGCGAGGCGGTTTCCTTGGCACGTCTTGTCAAAGCAGAGATCGTGTCCCCTTTATTTACGGGATTCTCATCAATACGGACGTGGGTAACCCAATCGTGCCCGTTCGCATGTCTTCTCGATTAAAGGCGAGTCCCAAACGGTTACGGGGAGGGCTCCTGGTATTCAACCTCTTATATAGAGACCAAGGCCTTACTCCTTTTCTCCAATCTCAAAACAAGTTCGCCCGTCGCCTCGAGTTCCAACTCCCTAGGCTCCAGATTCCAGGCGCTTCGGACCTTCGACAATGTCCGGTTCCGACCTTTAAGGCCGATGGATGCCCTCCTTCGTCATGGAGGAGGACGTGCTAAAGTTGAGAGAGGCTAGGTTCTTGACCGCCGAAATTTTGCATAGGTTGCCTGCTCAAAGACAGGTTGTTCCCAGTCCCCAGCCCGGTGAGAGCGTAGTGTTCATGTCTCACTTCCTTCGGGGGTTAGGCTTCCCGATGGATCCCTTCATGAGGGGGCTGATGTTCTATTATGGGCTGGAATTTCACGACTTAGCTCCGGAGTCCATCCTCCACATTTCCTCATTCATCGTTGTGTGCGAAGCGTTCCTTCGTGTTACTCCTCACTTTGGATTATGGCTCAAGACTTTTTGAGTGGAGCCAAAGATGATCGAGGGACAACACGCAGAGTGCGGAGGCGCTGTCATAAGTAAGAATGCTGATGCTCCATGGCCCGAGGGCTCCTTTCAAGAGGAGCTCGGCTTGTGCTAATGAGAGTGGTTCTATATCACCGCTCCCAGGAGCACCAAGTGGGTGGCACCTCCTGCCTTTCGCTCGGGTCCCCCACCATGGCTAGCGTCATGGGTCAACAAAGGATTAGATTGGGGGTTATCCAAAGACGTGCCCTTGGTGCACGGCCGTATTAGGGATCTCTTAGAAAGAGACCTCAACTTGGTCAAGGTGACGCAGGTCATGCTGATTAGCCGAACACTGCCCAGCAAACGTCGCTCCCTTCGTCTGTGGGAGTTTAATCCGGAGGGACCACGAGCTCTCCAGCGTTTTATGGGCGCAACGCCCGTGGAGATGTATAAAATGTTCTTCGGATCACAAGCAATGTGTCCGGATTTGACCGAGGACGCAGGTTTAAGCTGCAATCGCCTGGATACTCAAGTAAGTAACCTTGTGCCCGGACTCGCTATCCGTAAAATTGTCATAAATTCGCCCCTAAAAGAGCTATCCTTTTAAACAGGAGTGGATAGCGAAGGCAAAGCTGATCAGGTGTCCGGCTCCCCTTCCTGAGACCAGGCCGGATCCCGTGCTAGTCAGGATGTTGAAGATCGTGCCTTTGGAGGGAAGTGAGGGGGAGGACAAGGAAACTATGGCCTCCTTGAAGGAGGCTGCTCCGAAGGGAAGAACCGACAATTCCTCTCCTAAGGGGAAGAAGAGGGCCGCCTCTGACGACCCAGAGACCATGGCCTCAAAGCGGGGGAAAAAGTCCTCGTCAGAGGGTCCGTCGCTGGGAAGATCCTCGGCCGAACTACACCCTCAAAGGGATCAGCCCTCCAGCGAGCCGTAAGTAGAGAAAGATTTTCCTTTAGAGGGATGAGAGAAATCCTTGCTTTTTATCTGAGAAGATTAACCGAAATTTTACCTTGTAGCTCGGACCTCAACCCTTCTCAGCAGAGCTCGTCTTCGAGGGATCTTCTTCCGGAGATGATGGAGAGTGGAACGCCTCCCCCTGCCGTACCGCCTGGCGAGGCGGGCGACCCTGAGGTGTCGTCGCAGAGGGTTTCTCCGAATCTGGCAGGGGCGGAAGGTAGCCATATGTGCCCCCAAGGTTCTCCGCGTCCGGCCTTCGATGGAGGTCATAGGCCGAGTCCGACACCGTCCGATGCACGGTCGGAGGAGCTGATGATTCTGCTGGGGCAAGCTTCTATCTCAGAGGAGCACCGTGCATTGATGGGTACGGTGATTGGAAGGATTTCGTCCACGGAAAGCGGATTGCATGAGGCTGTCAGAAGTTTGCTGACGGGTTTTGAGGTACGTTTGCTAATGTACTTCTTTGTCAGGTGCGCATAAACAAGATGTGCCCTGTGTAGATAGTAGCCCCTGAGACTCTGTGCGTTGTCAAAATTGACGGCGCGCGGAGGATCATAATCCCAGGTCTAAAATGTCGCCGTTGTATACAGGTGGCAAAGTGTCCGGAATCGAGCCGAACTGATTATTTTGCCGAACTAAAGCGGCAACTTGACGTGGCAGATGCCGACATCGCGCTCATCAACGAGCGGCTTGATGAGGCTCAAGGTATGCAATTCCTCGGGCGGCATCTGGTAAGAGGAGCTTTATGCCAGTATCTTACACTGTGTGCTTGACGTAGATGGTGCGGCCACCATGAAGAGTCTTCGGGCGGAACTTGCCCGAGCTAAGGAACAAGCTAGAAAAAGTGATACGGTGCCGAGAAGGCCCTCGAAGAGCTGAGAGCCGAACAGGCTTCTCACTGCCGAAGCAAGAAGGAGATGGCCGTGATGGCCGTGAAGTTAAAACGTGCTGCTGACCGTTGCAAATTTCTTGAGAAAGAAGACCGGGCGAGACAGACGGACTTAGAGAAGGCCGTTGCTGATGCCAAGGACGCTCGCTCTATGATGAGAGCTGCGTCAGGCCGGACAGATTGCGGCTAGAAAGCCCTTTATGCTGCGGAGGAAGTTTTGTGATCCGAAGTTTGCTCCGTTGGACCAGATGTGGAGTGCGGAGGACACCTATCTGGATTTGGCAGCGAGTGCTGCTGATGCGACCGAATACTTTCGAGATCAAGAAGATCGCGAAGTGGAAAGGCTTTTCTGGTCGCAGTTCCAGAATCCAGAGCATCCACTGGCAATGGACGATCGTATGGCTCAATGGGCCGAACTGAATAGATTGTCCGGCTCGCCATGAAGTACGTCATGGGTCATCTGTGGCCGGGGAGATCAGAGCCGAAGAGTTATTTCAGCTTGGTGCATCAATTCCTTGACGCGGTGCCACGTATCAATGCGATGAAGAGGCCAGCATGCATAGAGGGCGCACGGATGGCTCTTGCCCGTGTCAAGACATACTGGGCAGAGATGGAGACCACCGTTGTTGCATCCCGAGATTC
The DNA here is from genome assembly GCF_002162155.2 of Triticum dicoccoides. NCBI lineage: Eukaryota > Viridiplantae > Streptophyta > Magnoliopsida > Poales > Poaceae > Triticum > Triticum dicoccoides. The sequence continues at coordinate 655,989,349 of NC_041392.1, forward strand.
GGACAAAAGCCGAGTACCCTCCGAGAACTATTTTCAGGAAGTCCTTGAAGGCGCTCATGTAATAGAGACGCAATGCTCGAAGGATGCTATGTTCTGATAGCATATGTAAATATAAAGCAATATTTTGATGAATTGTAGTAGCCTTTTATACTTGTGCCTTCAAGTATTTGGAACACCTCCTGTGCGGCCGTTTTAAGATATATATACAAAATCTGAAAGATTGCAGTCGTTGGCTTTAGCCCCACGCACATAGTGCGGGGGTGCTCGCAGAAGGCGCATTTTCACACTTATTCCAACGTCTTGGTCCTACAAAGGAGGTGATAGCGCAGCGAGCTAGGCAACCGGACTATAATGCTTTAACACTTTCACATAGCCATAGGAGCTTGACAATGGGACTATTTAGGTAGCCCCTGGTGGCGACTGCGCTCGCCCGAATTCGGGGCGCGTATGTGTCTGGCCGGGAAACGGCCCTTCGTTAATGCGGAGGAATCCTACAGATTCCGGAGAGTCATCGAGTGGTTGACCAGTCTCACGCCATATCATGACAGTCGGTTTTTGGCTTTCTCTACTGAGGTGCTCGCCTGGCCGAACCAGGGCACAATCGCAGTAGTTCTCCTGGTGCCGCCTTAGCCGATAGAGCGGAACATAAGGCGGACGAACACTGGAGCCGGGCAACCCAACATTTGACCAAAATCATGACTCGGAGTTGATGCATATAAGGCCAAACTCGCGACGCCGAACACTCCCTAAGGTATTCGGTCTTTATGAGAGCGGGCGAGGTAACACTCTGAGGTATAAGCCCCTAGTGTCTAGGTACATGCAAGAATTCTGACGTGGCCACATGCCAAGACGCCAGCCTCCTCCTTGGTCATAGAACCAGGGGATGTGTATCAACAAGAGACAGTAAAAAAGGTTTATGCAGGGTCTTAATCTGAAAAGAATCCTTGGAATGGGTCCCTAGTGCACGTCTGCGCCTATGTCTCTGTTGTGCCGTATCCTGGACGGGCTCAGCACGACGTTCATGTGTGAAGCCCCTAGTGCAGGGGTATATGGCCACTAAGCCTTTATCAGCGATACTTTTGTGCCGGACTCGTCTATCCGTGTCTGTGGTCTTAATGACCTGTTCCGATGTTCTGGCTGGTGCAGCCATTGTATTGTGGGGCTATTAAAGCGGCCGCACAATCCTCCGCTTGGGGGAGGTGTTCTCACTGCTTCCCCTTTAAGGAGATGATGCCACGTGGATCGGGCATCTTAAGCGTAAGAGATGCATAATGCGGTATTGCGTTAAAGCGGGCGAAAGCTTCGCGTCCCAGTAGTGCTTGATAGCGACTTGAGAATGGGACGATGTGGAAAGTCAGCTTTTCACGACGGAAGTTATCGGCAGAGCCGAAAATAACCTCGAGCCGGAGAAAACCCATGCAATGGGTGTCCGGGCCTGGCGTTACTCCTTGAAAGGAGGTTTTGCTGTGGCGAATTCTTTTTGGGTCGATCCCCATGTGGCGGATTGAGTCCTGATATATCAGGTTGAGTCCGCTGCCACCGTCCATAAGGACATTTGAAAACTTCTGTCCACCAATTATTGGATCGAGTACCAGGGCAGTCCAGCCTGGGTTCCTGACACTTCTAGAATAATCCAGATGATCGAAGATGATTGGTTTTGACAACCAGTGGCGGGGTTCCTTTGGGATAGGCCGTGGGGTGCGTACCTTTATGGGCGCCGCATGTTTTGTTATGTGGAGTAAGTTTACTGTTTTTATTTTTTGTGGGAAATTCTTTTGTTTCCTCGTACTCTGCTTTTGGGGTTTGTCCTCGTCTTCGCTTGGTGTGTCGAGCCCCTTGTGTTCGGCGTTGAGTCTGGCGGATTGTTTGAAAACCCAACAATCTCTGTGGGTATGGTTAGCAGGCTTTCGGGGAGTGCTGTGTATTTGACATATCCTATCCAAGATTTTGTTTAGGTTGGATAGGTCGTCCCTGTTATCTTGGAGGGGCGGCTTTTTCTGATTCTGTCGTGAGCTTTTGAATCCGGCGTTGACTGTCGTGCTCTTCGTACTTTTTTCCTTAGTCCGGCGACGGTCCTTATTGCGTCGCGGTTTTCCGTTTCCATCCCTAGTTTCGGATGTACTTGGGTCACTGGTGCTGCATCTTGCCAACCAGCTGTCCTCTCCTGCGCAAAAGCGGGTCATGAGGCTTGTTAGTGCGGCCATTGTTCTTGGCTTTTCTTGGCCGAGGTGTCTGGCGAGCCATTCGTCTCGGACATTATGCCTGAAAGCCGCCAAGGCTTCAGCGTCTGGACAGTCGACTATTTGATTCTTTTTAGTAAGAAATCTATTCCAGAATTGCCGAGATGACTCTCCGGGTTGTTGAGTTATGTGACTAAGATCGTCTGCATCCGGAGGGCGGACATAGGTCCCTTGAAAATTTGCTCGGAAAGCGTCCTCGAGCTCTTCCCAACTTCCGATTGTGTTTTCAGGAAGGCTTTTGAGCCAATGCCAGGCTGGCCCTTTAAGCTTGAGGGGTAAGTATTTTATGGCATGGAGGTCATCTCCTCTAGCCATATGTATGTGGAGGATATAATCCTCAATCCAGACTCCAGGGTCTGTTGTTCCATCATATGCCTCTATGTTTACGGGTTTGAATCCTGCTGGAAATTCATAATCAAGGACCTCATCGGTGAAACATAGGGGGTGTGCGGCACCCCTGTATTTGGGTGTGCCGGATTCTGATAATGGCTTTATTGCATTGCTTACGAGAGCTTGCTTTCTTGGCCCGTAAATGGACCTGGCTGGGCCATGATGCGAATCCTTAAGTGGGTCGCATGCCAGCTTAAGTGCGGCGCTGCTTGCCGCTTTATGCTGGCCATGGGGTCGTCTATCCGATTGTGTGGCTTTCTCACTTTTGGAATGCGAGGGCTCTAAGGCCTCCTCGTCGAATTCAGGCAGTAGCTTTCTCTTTGGATAGCTTTTAGTGCGGCGACTATCGCCGTATTTGTCTGCGGTATTGATTACTTTATTCCATCTGATCCTGAGTGCATCTTCCGCAGTTTTTAGCTTCCGCTTCTGCTTTTTCAGGCTGCGTGCAGTTGCAACGAGCTGTTTGTGGAGGTTCTTCTGCTTCGTGGGCTTGTCCGGCGTAGGGTCGTCCGGAATGCCATTTTCGCCGGGGGAGGGATGTTCGGTTTCTCTATCCGGGTTGTCCTGTTGGGACGGTTGCTCTAAGGCATGCTCGTCGTCTACCGGCTCATCCTTCTCTATGGCTGGGTCTTTATCAAGGCGGGGCTTGGGTCGGCTTTTACGCCGTCGCTTTGATTGTTTTTCGAGAGATCGATCCCTCTTTCCATCCCCGTTTTCCTCGTTGTTGCTTCCTTTAGGGGTATCCACCATGTACACATCGTGAGATGAGGTGGCTGTCCAATGTCCTATAGGCGTTGGTTCTTGGTTGTCTCCTGCATCGTCGTCCATATCGTCGATGTCTTCGGAGTCGAAGTCGAGCATGTCGGTTAAGTCGTCGACAGTGGCTACGAAGTGGGTGGTGGGTGGGTTTTGAATTTCTTCATCGTCCGTATCCCCACCTTGCTGACCGTAGTCTGGCCAGGGCTCTCCTGATAAAGAGAGAGACTTTAGAGAATTCAGGATGTTGCCGAAGGGCGAGTGCTGAAAGATGTCCGCGGCAATGAACTCCATTATCGGCGCCCAATCGGATTCGATCGGCAGGGGCGCGGGGGGCTCGGAGTTCGGAGAGGAATCCGGCTCCTCGGAGTCACGGGCCATGCGGAGTGTGGGGCTGGAGTTCGGCTCGATCGCCTCTGAGATCGCAGCCCCTGAGGTAGCGTCCAACCGCTGATCCTCGATCGGCGTAGTAGGCTCCGAATCAATGGTCGGAACCGGTGCGTGTGCGGCCTCCAAAGCGCTGTTCAGCAGTAGAGCTATATAATGCCCATCGAGACAGTGCGGCGCGCTTGGCTATGGCTCGAATCCATCGAAGATCAAGTCCCCGCGGATGTCAGCCGTGTAGTTTAGGCTTCCAAACCTGACCTGATGGCCAGGGGCGTAGCTTTCAATCTGCTCAAGGTGGCCAAGCGACTTGGCCCGCAGTGCGAAGCCGCCGAAGACGAAGATCTGTCCGGGGAGAAAAGTCTCACCCTGGACTGCATCACTGTTGATGATCGAAGGAGCCATCGGGCCTAAAAGCGACGACACAGAGGAACTCTCAATGAAAGCACCAATGTTGGTGTCAAAACCGGCGGATCTCAGGTAGGGGGTCCCGAACTATGCGTCTAGGCCGGGTGGTAACAGGAGGCAAGGAACACGATGTTTTACCCAGGTTCGGGCCCTCTTGATGGCGGTAAAATCCTACGTCCTGCTTGATTAATATTGATGATATGGGTAGTACAAGAGTAGATCTACCACGAGATCAAGGAGGCTAAACCCTAAAAACTAGCCTATGGTATAGTTGTTGTATGATGAAGTTGTTCTACGGACTAAAACCCTCCGGTTTATATAGACATCGGAGAGGGTCAGGGTTACACAAAGTCGGTTACAATGGTAGGAGATCTTGAATATCCGCATCGCCAAGCTTGCCTTCCACGCCAAGGAAAGTCCCATCCGGACACGGGACGAAGTCTTCAATCTTGTATCTTCATAGTCCTGGAGTCCGGCTGAAGGTATAGTCCGGCTACCCGGACACCCCCTAATCCAGGACTCCCTCAAGACCCCTCAATGCAACCGGAAGTAGTTGCGTCATAATCACGTGGCAGTCATGAGACTTTAGGTTCTGAAACTTTTTCGCTGTCATATTTATTATTTCCTTGATATTCGACGAGAAGCCAGTCGTGACCTTCATACTGAGCAGGCATTCAAAGAAGATTTCTTTCTCTTCTTTCGTAAGAGCGTAGCTGGCAGGACCTTTATACTGCTTCGGAGGCTTGCCGTCTTTTTCGTGCAAACGTTGCAGGTCCTCCCGTGCCTCAGGTGTATCTTTTGTCTTCCCATACACGCCCAAGGAGCCTAGCAGGTTCATGCAAAGGTTCTTCGTCACGTGCATCACGTCGATTGAAGAGCGGACCTCTAGGTCTTTCCAGTAGGGCAGGTCCCAAAATATAGATTTCTTCTTCCACATGGGTGCGTATCCCTCGGCGTCATTCGGAACAGATAGTCCACCGGGACCCTTTCCAAAGATTACGTAGTGTAAATCATTGACCATAGCAAGTACGTGATCACCGGTACGCATGGCGGGCTTCTTCCGGTGATCTGCCTCGCCTTTGAAATGCTTGCCTTTCTTTCGACATTGATGGTTGGTCGGAAGAAATCGACGATGGCCCAGCTACACATTCTTCCTGCATTTGTCCAGGTATATACTTTCAGTGTCATCTAAACAGTGCGTGCATGCGTGGTATCCTTTGTTTGTCTGTCCTGAAAGGTTACTGAGAGGAGGCCAATCGTTGATGGTCACGAACAGCAACGCCTTAAGGTTAAATTCCTCCTGTCTGTGCTCATCCCACGTACGTACACCGTTTCCATTCCACAGCTGTAAAAGTTCTTCAACTAATGGCCTTAGGTACACATCAATTTCGTTGCCGGGTTGCTTAGGGCCTTGGATGAGAACTGGCATCATAATGAACTTCCACTTCATGCACATCCAAGGAGGAAGGTTATACATACATAGAGTCACAGGCCAGGTGTTGTGATTGCTGCTCTGCTCCCCGAAAGTTTTAATGCCATCCGCGCTTAAAGCAAACCATACATTCCTTGGGTCCTTTGCAAACTCATCCTAGTACTTTCTCTCGATTTTTCTCCACTGTGACCCGTCAGCGGGTGCTCTTAACTTCCCATCTTTCTTTCTGTTCTCACTGTGCCATCGCATCCACTTGGCATGCTCTTCGTTTCTGAACAGACGTTTCAACCGTGGTATTATAGGAGCATACCACATCACCTTTGCAGGAACCTTCTTCCTGGGGGGCTCGCCGTCAACATCACCAGGGTCATCTCGTCTGATCTTATACCGCAATGCACCGCATACCGGGCATGCGTTCAGATCCTTGTATGCACCGCGGTAGAGGATGCAGTCATTAGGGCATGCATGTATCTTCTCCACCTCCAATCCTAAAGGGCATACGACCTTCTTTGTTGTGTATGTACTGTCGGGCAATTCTATCCTTTGGAAGCTTCTTCTTCAATATTTTCATTAGCTTCTCAAATCCTTTGTCAGCCACAGCATTCTCTGCCTTCCACTGCAGCAATTCTAGTACGGTACCGAGCTTTGTGTGGCCATCTTCGCAATTGGGGTATAACCCTTTTTGTGATCCTCTAACATGCGATCGAACTTCAGCTTCTTCGTTTGACTTTCGCATTGCGTCCTTGCATCGACAATGACCCGGCGGAGATCAACATCATCGGGCACATCGTCTGGTTCCTCTTGATCTTCAGCAGCTTCACCCTTTGCAGCATCATTGGGCACATCGTCTGGTTCCTCTTGATCTTCACCAGCTCCCCCCGTTGCAGCATCACCGTATTCAGGGGGCACATAGTTGTCATCGTACTCTTCTTCTTCGCCGTCTTCCATCATAACCCCTATTTCTTCGTGCCTCGTCCAAACATTATAGTGTGGCATGAAACCCTTGTAAAGCAGGTGGGAGTGAAGGATTTTCCGGTTAGAGTAAGACCTCGTATTCCCACATTCAGTGCATGGACAACACATAAAACCATTCTGCTTGTTTACCTCAGCCGCATCGAGAAACTCATGCACACCCTTAATGTATTCGCAGGTCTGTCTGTCACCGTACATCCATTGCCAGTTCATCTGCGTGCATTATATATAATTAAGTGTCCAAATTAATAGAAGTTCATCATCACATTAAAACCAAAGTGCATACATAGTTCTCATCTAACAACATATAGCTCTCCAGAGCATCTAATTAATTAAACCATACATTGAAACTATGTAAAACATTTCAATGCGAGAACAAATGCGATCATAATCGCAACCAAGGTAACAATTGATCCAACGGCATAATGATACCAAGCCTCGGTATGAATGGCATATTTTCTAATCTTTCTAATCTTCAAGCACATTACATCCATCTTGATCTTGTGATCATCGACGGCATCCGCAACATGCAACTCCAATATCATCTTCTCCCCCTCAATTTTTTTATTTTTTCCTTCAACAAATTGTTTTCTTCTTCAACTAACTTTAACCTCTCGACAATAGGGTCGGTTGGCATTTCTGATTCACATACATCCTACATAAATAAAATCTATGTCACGTTGGTCGGCACAATTTTCATAAACAATAAATGAACCAATAGTTATAAAGATAATATATATACCACATCTGAATCATAGACAGGAAGAGGGCCGACGGGGGCGGATACCAAAACCATCGCACTATATAAGATGCAATAATAAAAGTAAGAAAATAATACAAGTATCTATGTAAACATACAAGTAAGAATATTTTTCCTTTCAGAAAGAAGATAAGAACAAGAGGCTCACCACGGTGGTGCCGGCGATGAGCTCGGCGCGGGTGATCGACGGCGGTGAAGACGGGGACGGGGCATGACGGACCGCTAAACCTAGACAAATATTATGGAAAATGGAGCTTGGAGGTCGAGCTTGGAGACGAGAAAGCTTAAGTAGTGTGGCTCGGGCATTCCATCGAACACCTTGTGTGCATAGGAGGTGAGCTAGAGCACCACCAAGCCCTCTCCCCCTCGGCCAGAGAAAAACAGAGCACTGGGGTGCTCTGCTCGTGAGCGAGGGGTATATATAGGCACCTCATTGGTCCCGGTTGGTGACATGAGCCGGGACTAAAGGGGAGCCTTTGGTCCCGGTTCAAGCCACCAACCGGGACCAATGGTGGTGGGCCAGGAGCGAGTCCCATTGGTCCCGGTTCATCCCACCAACCGGGACCAATGGTGGTGGGCCAGGAGCGAGTCCCATTGGTCCCGGTTCATCCCACCAACCTGGACCAAAAGGTCCAGATGAACCGGGACCAATGGCCCACGTGGCCCGGCCGGCCCCCTGGGCTCACGAACCGGGACCAATGCCCACATTGGTCCCGGTTCTGGACTGAACCGGGACTAATGGGCTGACCCGGCCTGGACCAAAGCCCTGTTTTCTACTAGTGCTGCCTTCACTTCCCAACGTTTTCCTGAGATGCCAATTTCCGAGTGTTAGAAGAAGTATCTAGCGATGGTAGATTTGTTGCTCTTCTCTTTCACTTTTGCACTCTCTATCTCGGTAGCCTAGCCAATGGATGGGAGTGATATGTATCGGAACTTGGGAGAGGGGTAGAATAAAGAACCGAAGTTATTTGCTCATAGATTACTAATACTCCACACATCCATGATGGAGTCGCATGATATCTTCTTCAAGAGACACAAGCTTGGCAATGAAGACCGCGATGCCGCACACTAATCCACCTTCTAGGATGCCATGTTGGCTACTCTTTCATTCACAAGCATTGCATCATGGAGGAGGACCACACGCTGCGATGGCATGAGGTGAAGCACGATGACATCATGAGGGTCCATGGAATTTTCAATATCGGTTGCTAATAATTAATGACCTGTCACACGACCTTTGCGTTGTGGTGTCATGTTTTATTTGTTTTGGTCTTGCATTGCCTTGGGCTAATGAATGATGTAAGAACACAATCATGGATATTGTAGTTTGCTGATTTCCGCAACCTACAGGCAAAATTGCAAAGTTGGCACTTACCGCACATGCACATAATTATCCCCAATGAGTTAAACAGCAAGGTGTTATCAACATGCAAAAGTTCCTAAAGTAAGGATTCAGATGTAATATTCACAAGAAATAATTACAGAAAAAGTTAAGTGCCACACCTATTGTAACTTGTACCGCAACACCATAATTTTTTTTGGTAACAATTAGTAATCAGAAAACATGTGCCAAAAGTAAATCAAATGCATGGGAGAGAAACTATAGAATAACAAAATAGCAAGCCTGATACGATCTTTCTTCCTCCCCGAGAAAAGACCTCAGCCGATCAGGTTTTCACTTCCTCCCGCCGGCGCCGCCAGTGGTCTGCTCCGTCTCGGTTGGCACCTTTGGGTCGCAGAGGTGTGGAGGACCTCGGCCCCGTAGGCGGGAGGGACGCTGCTCACATTCTTGTTAGGTTTACCATGTTGGTTGGGCTTGTGTGGTGGCCGTGATGTCCCTCAGTAGGAATAATGTCCCCCACATTTGATCCCCGTCCTGACAGCGCGTCTAGCGTCACCAGAGGGCGTGTGGAGGTGTGTCTTAGTCGGATCTCGCAGGATTCGTTATGTGCTTCATATCCAGATGGTCTCTTTGGATCCAGTCTTCATTCATATTCGTTTGAGTGTTTACATGTTTCATCCTTTCGATCAAAGACTCTCTTCATCGCAATGGTTCATGCTCCCGTGCCCTGGTCATGTGGGGCCTTAACATGATGTCTACCCAACTGTTTACTACAACAAAAAGATCCCATTAAACACATTAAGGTGCGCTAGAATGGTGGCCAACCAGCTACGCCATGTGGCACATGCTGGTTGGTCACAGTGAGAAAGTTTTCTTTAGAGTTTCTAAAATGGTAGGGAGATTTCTTTTTTGAGAAAAGTTTTCTAGGTTTTTTCTTTTTTTCCTTTTAAGATGATTGGGATGTCCACGTGACGCGAGAATATTTTTTAAAAATTTCGATATGATGGTGAGGTGCGCATAGCTTCTTCTCAAGCGGCCCGCAATGGCGGGCCCCAACCACTAGTCTTCCATCAAGGAGGGGCGATGACTGTGGTGCGCCTTCCTCCAATGATTATAGTCGTCATTAGGTGGTCTGCGAATCTAGTTGTAATTTTTATACCTCTGGTATTCTCTGTGTTGATTATGAATATAGCCAAAGTTTCTCCTACAAAAAAAAACAGTGAACGTCTGGCAAAAATACAACCCCCCTTCCCTTTATTTCATCAAAATCTCCCATCTTTATGGCATAAATCTCCAAGTTCAACTACTTTCTACTTATCTACACAACCTTCCTTCCCTTTCCAATGTCTTTTTAAGATTTCAATTTCCTAGCGCTGAGAGAACTAGCGATGATAGATGTGTTGCTCTTGTCCCTCAATTTTTCCGTTACCATCTTGGAAGCCTAGCTATTAAATGGGAATGATACGTATCGGGAGGGAGGTAGCAACAAGATCGGAAAAGGGCACTTTACCCTACTTTATTATAGATAAAACAACAGGTAGCAACAAGAACACATCATGTTTGTTCATAATTTGCTCTTACTGTACACTTCTCAGCGGAGTCGCAACCACTCTCGTTGGAAGACCGCGAAGCCAAATGTTGCACCATCCTCCGGAGCTCCCGCCTCCATCTTTTCCTTTCTGATGATAACGAGAGCAAGGTGCGGACGGAGGACGACAAGGCATCGGTTGACTACGAACCAGCATCGGTTGACTACGAACCGCCGGTCAGCGGGAGGAGGTCCCCGTCGTGCGAGCAATACTAGGATGAACCTGAACCTGCAGCGTATGATGTTGCAACGAAGAGCTTATGTGTGTGGCATGTGGTAATGCACCATCCAGCGGAGCATGACTACTACTTTTTGAGCAGAACCGCTCGATGTCGTGGCACGAGTTCAAGAGAACCGTCACCAGTAGTTGCTCTTTTTCAATTGCCATCTTGCCATCCTAGCCATTGAATGAGAATGAAAGGTATCAGGAAGGAGGTAGCTACCGGAAAACACCATGCGCCTTTCTGTTTTGCTCCTACTGCACACTTCTCGGCAAAGTTGCAGCCACTCTCGTTAGACGACCTCCATGCAAAACACTGCTCCATCCTCTGGGGCTCCCGCCTCCTCCTTGTCATTCCCGATGATGACGAGGGCAAGACCGAGATGGAGGTCGGCAAGGCACCGACAGACTACACCCCGCCAGCCAGCGGTACTGAGATCCCCATCGCTGAGTGCACGCATGCGAGCAATACATATGGCGAACAAAAACCTGCAACATAATATGGCAGTGAGGAGAGTCTTTGTGGGTGGTAGTGCACGATCCGGCGGATCGCCGCCACTGCTGCTTGTTCATGTGCCAGCAGAACCTCTCGCTCCAGTAGCACGAGGTCGTCGAGAGCAGTGTCAATCGCAGCAACTAATAATTAACGATTAGACATGCGGTATCTAACTGTGTCCTACGTACGTTTCGTTTGTCTTGGTCCAGACTTGTGACCTAGAGGCAGAAGCAGCACCACGGACAAGCACTTACTGGCCATGTCGGAGGCAGAGGACCAAGCAAAGGGTGGACACTTTCTGGATGTTGCAGTCAGCAAGGGTGCGATCGTTCTCAAGTTGCTTGGCAGCAAAGATGTACATGTCACTAATTCAGTTCCAGTTCCTAACAACACAAAGTGCAAAAACCGATCGAGTTTTGTCATGGCTCCCTCCCCTTCCCCTCCACCAAGCCCCACGACGGGCTCTCTCCTGGCCCCGTCGGCCACCTCCATGCCGCGGTTCTCTCCAGTTGCGTCGTCCACCTCCACCCCTCGCTAGCCGCTCCCCCTCCCTGCGACTGGCCCCTGCCTGGCTCCCCCAACAATGTTGCGGCTAGGCTCAGATCCATTAACTTCTCTGCCTCCTATAGTAATGAATCGGTTTCCTCTGGTTCGGCCGCTGGTGCGCCGGTCGCGCATTCACTCCCTACGTCGGCCTACGCTGGTGCCCTTCGGTCTATCATCTGTATCCCCCCTGAATCCTCATTTATCGCCGCTGGCCGCGCCTCCCGTTCTCCTATGGGCAGATCTGTGCACCCCCCGCCTCCTCCATCCAAACCCGCAGCTGCCCCCTGCCCGGAATGGCAACTCGTCCGCTCGAGGAAGCGGCGGCGTGCACCGCCCGTACCGTCTTCGTCCATCGCGCGTTACTCCTCGCAGCGCTCCGAGGCAGAGCGGGTAATGGCGGAGCTGCGTCGGGCTACCTATTTGAAGCCATTTCGGGGCCATTGCCTCCGGTGTCTTGCCCGTGGCCACCGTGCAATAGAGTGTCGCGATCCAGTTTGGTGCTCTTCCTGCTGGTGTTGGGGTCGCCGCTCCCGCTCCCCTTCCTGCCCCAAGCGCCTCGCCCGACGCCCCATCCTCCCCCTCACCGCCGCTGCCCCTCAACCTCACCCTGCCCGCTCCACTCCTCTGCCTTCACCTCGCCCTGCTCCCATCCCTCCTACCATGCAGGCGCCCCACCCCGCTTGCCCCCCTCCCCGTCCTGTCCGCCACCAGCTGCTATGGCGACCCGCCCGGGCGATGCTTCCCGTTGTCCCTCTGGCGGCTGATCGTTCTTGATCTGCACCCCTGCCATGGAGGCGGCATCCCGGGCCTTTCGTGCTTCTGCACTCCTGGTGACCATGTCTGAGCCTCGCCTCTACATCACCCCGCACCTGGTGGCCAAGGCGGTCGAGCGCGACCTCAACATTCCTGGTAGTGAGTTTCACGTGTCCAAGCACAACCTAGAGCACTTCCTGGTCCGCTTCGCGCATGTCAGGCAGCGTGACATTGTGTTCGACGTGGGCGTCGTCTCTTGTTGTGGCATCACTCTCTCCCTATCTACATGGTCGCCCTCGGCGCATGGGCATCGCAGGGTTTGGCGCTACTACTGCCGCATTGCCATTGAGGGCATGCATGTGCAGTCGTGGTGCAAGGAGGCCATGCAAGATGCTCTGGGAAGACGCGCTACATCGACCGGCTCGAGCGCCAAATGAGCTCCCTCTCCAACACCGCCTACCTCTTCGCCTCGGTGTGGGCATGGAGCCCCGACAACATCCCCACCTCCTAGGGGTACTCCATCATCGACCGCCCCCTGGATTCTCGGGGCCATCAGAAGCTGCCGGAGGGCTGCCCTCGGGACGAGGGGCTCGAGGGACTGCAGTTTCCCCTGCTCATCCACCTCGACACCACCAAGGACTACACCTCGATCGCCGATCGTGATCCTGCTCTGCCTCGCGCTAACGATCCCCAGTGGCCGCTCGAGGAGCATTTCCGCTGGTCTCGGCATGTCGAGACGGTCAGGCTAACCTTGCTCGCCCCCCTCCTCGCGTTGGTGACTGCGACCACCCGCGGCCCAGGCGCCGCGATGATGAAGATGATGAGGCTGACTGCGACCGCGGCAGGCGCTGTCGCTGTAGCCAGCCTGGCCCGGCGTGGCGGGTCGCTCTCCTAGGCTGCCGCTCCGGTGGTGCCGCCCGTGAGGATGGCCCTTCCAGACGCCGTCACGAGCAGCGCCATGGGGGCTCCAGCGGTGGCCGCCGCCGTCGTGGCTCCCCTTCCGGCACGCTCTCCAATTTCGATGGCTCTGAGCGCTCCAATAGTCGCTCTCGCTCCCCCAGGCCAAGGCGCGACGGCAGCCCAGGGTCCCCCCCTCATCCGCTGCTCACGTCGAGGCTTGCCTGCTGCCAGTTCTCCAGGGGGTGCCTGACCCCTGGTCTCTGACGATACCGCTGCCTTCCTCAGCACCCCGGTGGTCTAGACGGCGACTGATGATCAGGCTCCTTTCCTCCTGGATGTCGAGAGCTTCTGGCACGACATCACGCGCATGGACCCGCTCCTTCTCGAGCTTGATGTTGCGGCCTTTCGCCACCCGCCTTCCGTCCTGGACGATTTCGGGGCGGACGACGTGGTGTGACCGTTCGCTGACCCTGTCCTCTCCCCCAGGACAGGGCTCACCGAAGCTGAGATGGGGCTTGCACCTGTGCGCAGTCCTCCTC